>NW_028288820.1:1441901-1752376 GCF_059628265.1 Tinamus guttatus
AAAACAAAACCAGAGCCTGGTATTTAAGGGAGTGTCTTGGGAACTGCCAGAAGGTAAATAGAAGTTAGTGAATCCCTGATCCATAAGGCCAAACTACAGAAGCTGGGCAGTTAAATACAGCATTCTTGCCAACCTGTGAGCCACCTGCAACTTCTTGCAGAAGCAATCAGCAGTGCTCAGCAAGCCTCAGTTCCATATAAAGTATATTTCTGCCAAACCTTTTCTCCCAGAAAGTAATGAAATACTGCTTTGAAGCAGCATAACAGTAAAGCAATGATAATAATAAAGCATTGGCCTTTTTAGTATGGTTTTGCAGCTAGGGAGTGTATTTTTGGTTCAGCTGCCTTGTATAGGAAAAAATTTGCCTCTTAGACTACAATTTACCCTGTATTACTTTGTTTATAACATTTCTCCACCCTCCTTTACCACCCAGAGTGAAAGAGAGTTCATGACACTTTTGATGTGTACTTTACAAAGAGTGCATTTTAAATAATCCGGGGAGGTTAACTAAAGATCCTTTAATCCTAGCACCTATCTTTGTTAAGGAGACATAGACCAAACCATTGAAACCTCAGCTAGAAGAGTAAATCCCTCACTCTGGAAGAACAAAAAAAAGCCCCCTCTGACCAAATTTAGTGATGTAAATTCAGTTTCTTTTTGGAGAGACAAATGGCAAGCTGGAGGGAATTTACCTGCATCTAAGTTTTTGCATAGCCCAGTCCTGCGCTATAGAGTCAGCAGATCTGTGGAAGGCTTATGCTCCCTTCCCACCAAACACGGAGCTTCCAGAAGTACAAGGAAAATTGGATTTTGTCTGCTGCAGAATGGAGATACAAGCCCAGAGAGGTCTAATCACGGGAAGGGGCAGGGGAGAAGGCAGAGGCTGGGGCAGCACCAGGCTTGCTGCTCCATCAGCCGTGGGGCAGAGGGAAGGGGCTGAGGGCGATGATTATGACCGCTGGAATTGGTGGTGACCTATTGGCATCTTTGAGCAAGACTACCTGTAAACATTTAGCCCTGTCCCTCTTCCCTCCATCTTTATAATATAATGGTTTGTTACTCGAGCTAAAAGGACATCAATATTTATGCATGCAAGTGCTGCACTGTAGACATTGCCCCAGTCGACCTGCTTGGATGTCTACCATAAGCCTTGAGAAAACAAACCATTTTGGTTACAAATGGCTTCTATTACCTTCACTGACAGCTAAATATATGTCTTTTATTCATGAAGTGAAAACGAATGGGCTAATGGACTGTACTACTTTACCTGACATTGCTGTATCTCCCTTTGACCCAGCTTTAAAGACATCAATGTTCCAGTCTAGCTAAATTCATTCCAGTTAGGCACTTAAATATTTCAGCATTTTCTCCTTCAGCATTTGCCTCTGTTTTGCAGCCACCAGTGCCAATGAAGTGTATGGATAACTATAAAGCAAGTTGTAATGCTTTGAGTCTCCAGTTTAGTTACACCATATCATTTCAAAATTTATTTTTCATAGTTCTAAGTATCATAAAGGCTATAACCAGAAGCAAACAATGTAACTGGATAAATATCTACTTGCCCAAAGAACCATGTGAATTTAAGTTTAGCTCTATAAAAGCAGTATATTCTTTCTCAAAAAATAGGAAGCAAATTGGCTCGGGCAGGTGAAGAAGAAGGGGGCGTATTTTCCTACTAAAATTTAAAACATTTCAACAAAAATATCAGTTAATCATAGAATGTTACTCATAAAAAAAGCCAAAAAAAGTTTCATTTTTGTTGATGTGTGATTTTTTTCCCTCACATGGGCTCTGATCATTTTTCTCAGAACTTCAGTGAAAAGACATGCCAATTAAATTAAATGCAAGTCAGAACCCAGAACTGAATTTAGTGATCCAGTACAACTAAATTAACATGTCATAAAAAGATTTTTCAGTCTTTATTAAAAAGACCTTTTTAAAAGTGTTGACATCTCCTTCATGTTCTTTTACATCAACCTGAAAATCCAACACTGGGGAAAGTAGTAAATATCCTCAACAGTATATAAAATATAATAAAATAGCTGGTAGAGGAATTTATCAACTTTATAAATGTTTTTGGAAAATAAGCTCAGCTAAAGCGAACTGCAGTCTCTTCAGGCTAGAAAACCTCACTCTTAGACATGCCATCATGCTTATAGTTGAGGGTCCTTATCCTCTTCACTCACACTGGTATTTTTCAACTGCAACAGACGTGCTGACAAGATAATAAATTTTCAAATTGTCCTTTTATAAATTACTGTTATCATCTTTGAGTAATCTAATTTATATTTTGCCAGGATTTTGGTTTGCCCACTTTTTTCCCTCCTAAAAAAGTGTCGCATTTTGCTTCATCTTATTTTGCATCATTTTCTAGTCATTTTGTGTCAAATTCTAATCAGCTTCGCTTTCCAGCAGGTTTGCATTATTGTTATTTTGGGGTTTTCCAGCACTGATGAGAAGTGTTTACGGTAAGGAGATACTGGCCACTTCAAGATGCTTCTTGGTCTGGCGGTCATGTGCTTCCTTGTGTTACCACAGTTACAGATTAGGAAGGATCAGACTCCTTTCAGAGCCAGGAAATCCCAAATGAGCTCAGAGTGACAGTTCATTCAGTGTTGCCCTCCTGCCAGGTGTGCACAGGGAGGAGGTCACCACAACCTTCTCAGCGTCGCGGATTATTTGCTGCCGTTTGCCAGAAGCATTTACCGATGCAATCTTAATTTCCCCTCTAAACTATAATCCTGCCTGAAAACAATTTACAGGAAGAGTTCAGATACTGCAAGCACCAGGAATGTACAGAGGGATAGGGAACTTCAATTTTAAGAAAAATAAAATCCAACAAGCACGGATCCTACCAGCCTCAGCTAAGACACTGCTTTGCATCACCCCCTCCTCGGGCCCTACTCATACCACAGCAGAACACACAAAACAGGGGAAAAACAAGTAAAACAAACAAACGGAAGCCCCAGGAAGCCCTGTTTAGACAGCAGCTCTGCCCTGCTGCCAAATAACCAGTTTGAGGAACACAGCACAGTGGAAAAGCTGAGTTTGAGGATTTTTGGATCCACGTCTGGTACAGTTGGAAGACCTCCTGCCTGAGCTGCATGGGCAGGACAGCTCTGGTGAGGAGAAGCAGGGAACGCAGTATACGCCTGTTGCATTACCTTGCCATTATTTCTGGAGGTCATTTCTCTCAAAGCAGACTGGTTTGCCTTTGACATAGCACTGGGAGAGGGATGGCTCTCTGGGAAGTTTTGAAACCGAGAGCTCATACGTGCCATGGCCTAAGTTCCACAATGTCCCCGGCCTACTGGCCCATTACATCTGTGCATAGATTGCCCAGGAACCAAACAAATCCTACTAAGAAAAGGTCCTCCTGACAGCTGACCATAGCTGACCTATGCCATTCTCACCTGGCCCAGCAAACTGAATGTTCATCCGGTGTCCAAGAAGTAACCTCAGATTTCAGACAGTAGTCTTGTTTCCGTAAGCCTCCTTAGTCAGCAACAGAGGTCCTCAAAAGTCAAATAGCAAACGAGCACTTGCCAGGAGTATCTGCTTTGCTCAATATGAGTGTGCCTCCATTTACGGAGGGAGGTCTGTGTGTGGCCCGCATGTAAGCTATACCTTTAGAGATGCAAATGAAATTTTAAATATTTGTTAGCTAATGCTCTCCACGATATTTTTAAAACAGAAATACACATAACCTCTGTAAAAAGATGACAAATTATTGTTTGCGTCTGATTTTCCTCCACACTTCCTCTCCTTCCCCCAGTCCTTCAAGGAATATTGTCTAAATACTCTCCAGGGATTTTCTCTGCTCCTGGCATGCATATGAATCTTCTATTAGTGTCAACAAGAGTTATGTCTGCATATCACAAGGAGAACAGATATCTAAATAATTCATTACACCCCTACAGAAGTGTGTTTTCCTTGATGAACAGCTACTATCAACATTTGTGGAAAGGTCCATTTCTAAATATCTTTAGAAGTAGGCAACTGTTCCAGCCACTAAGTCTCTGCTTACAATGCAAGTGATTTAAACCACAGACATGTGGACAGCACTGATTCCAGAAGATTTTCTACAGCAGCATCAGTTACTGATGCCGATGCAGGAAAACTACTGGGAAAACGCAATCAATGGGGCTACATTTTGACTTGATTTAATTCATTAATATTTGAAAACAAGTAAGACTGGTTTGCCCCAGGGACTGGTAATAGGATACAAGCCTTTCACCTCCAGGTCAGCAGTTCAAAGCCAACTCCGGTCAGTACTGACTGAAAGTCATTACTACCTATCTGAACACTCTTCAAGAGTATATGTAAAATAAGTTGGTGGTCTCTGTTTATTTCCTAACGGCTGAGGCCCTGATTCAGCAAAGCTCTTAAGCATGAGCTTAATGAGAAGCAGATGTTTAAATCCTTTTGAATTTGAACATCTGATTACAGTTAAGCATGTTTTTAACAGTTTCACTACCATGGGTAGACTGAAGCATACACGTAGGAAGCTTTGCGGAGTAAAGGTCTCAGTGTGGCGGCCTGTGCACACACAAACTGGGTGATGGAGCAAGCAAACCCATTCCCCCTCACCCCAAATATTACCCACGTGCAGGCAGTCTCAGCACAAACGCTGAGATGGCCGAAAAGACTATCAGCTATAGAAGCAGTCCCTTTTCATTGATACATATTAGTGAGGCGGGTTGGGAAAAAGGCCTAAACTGCCATTATAAAGCATATGGATAAGGGCACAGAACAGTCTTGCCTTTCTTGTTCATCAGCCTAGCAGCTTTCCTGAGCATGGAATATGCTTTAAAAAGAAGTCGAACAGCAACGTGGCGCTTGCACAGCCTTCCTCGTGCTTATTCATGCATGTGCTGTGATAAAAATGTTCACAGATATAAATCTACCCTGAAAAAGTGGAAGCCTCACAGCAAAACTGCAGTCAGTGTTTACCTACACACAAAGCTTTTTTTTTTTTTTTTAATCAGGTAAAGCACTCAAAGGGAAAAAAAATCTCTTTGGAGATTTAATTTTTGAATTCTCATTTGTACTTCAAAACCGTGAGGACTGACATATGGGATTGACGTCTTTAAACACTGCTACTGAAGCAGTCTTCTGTCTTGCTAGATTAAATAACTTCTAAGATTACCAGTGGATCAGATTTTGTTTTGCTTCTTTTAAACACAGTCGTACTTTGGGACTTTTCCATGGTGCCACTGCTCATTGTTTTGCATGATGAAGGTCAACTGCTGTGAAATGTAAGCTAGTGTTTCAAACCACAGCAGGCTGAGAAAACCACCATTTTAAAGCATGACTGATGTTAGCAAGGCAAGCAGAATTTCATCAGTTACAACTGCTACTTCCCATCCCTAAAGACCTATGCAATTGTGGTAGTTGTACGACCCAATAGATCTTCTCACAAAGAAGTGAAACTGAGCATTATGGACCACATTCTGGTCCCAATTTTGCTGTGTTTCAGTTGAAATCAGTGGATTACATTATGGGACTGAGTGCAGTATTTGGTAAATCTTCTGCCAGATTTTCACTTGAAAAACAAACAGATAGCCAGTGATAAAATTGGTTCATAAGGAAGTGATCACACCTGATTTCCTGTGGCTTAAGCAAGAGTTTTCTAAGTATCTAATCTCAGATGATTTCTATCTCATAGAAATTTGGGAAGGTCTTGATAAACATCCTTTACTAAAATGAATGAAACCACTGACCTCTTTTAAATTTACTTATTGCTAGTGGAAAATCAACCTAAGTCGGTGTTAATCAAATATTTGGCATGGCTAACAAATCCTCAATGAGCAAGAATTCTCAGAAAACACTTTCTAGACTTGACTCTTTGCTCTCCACTTGGAATAATCAAAAAAAAAAAAAAAAAAAGGCTAATCCAGAGACTTTTTCCTCACTCAGTTACAAGGAGCTTCCAGTATTAGGACCCATTAGTGCTCTTCAAGAGGAGTCTTTAATGCTTGTGTTTCAAATATATGCAGAACAATGAAATGATTTTACATAAACATTGAGCATCTGTATAACTTCTTCGGAAGATTGCAGGTTATGATAGGTGCCACAGAACCAATCCAACTTTTCTTCACTTAAGATACCCAAAGTTTTAATTATGGTGACTATATCTTAAAGCTATTTAAACTTCACGTTTCAAACTCTGAATAATTTTGAAGCAATTTAAATTGGCAGTTTCTTTTTAACTATCTCAAATTCATTATAAGCTTTTGTTTTTGCAGTCCATGATGAACAGCTCTTCATAAAAAACTAACATAGCATGTAAATAGAATCCAAACAGGAGTCTGTCATCATGGCTGAACTGGGAAACAAATCACCATTCAGCCAAATGATGCAACGAGCTTCCTTGCATTCCACAGTTCTATGCAGTTAACTAGGAGAGCCCTATAACTTTCTGAGAAGAGTCCAGGTTTAATTAGGATACCATTGCTATGCTTCTGTGCTTCCGCAAGAAATTTCAAGTAGCACCAAGATACAGTAATGATAAATAAAAGTTTGGTGCTTTTTGTTTGTTTGTTTATTTATTTATTTTTAACTCTGTTTATGGGAGAGCTTCATCCATTATGATAGTTAAAACGTAGGAGAACCTCCTTCATTCCACTCCTCTAGTGTATACTAGACTTTCTGAAAACAAAAAGGAGGTCCTGATTAGTTATTTAAAATGCTATGACTGTAACTCAGAAGCGAGAGTATAACAACAGATGCTTGACAAAAGAAACACCTGTTTATAATTTTCCTGTACTGCTTAAATGAAGCAAATTAAATGATAATCTAATTGAGCACAAAAGTTTACATCCAGGTTAGCAACAAGAGGCACCTTAAACTACCTTGAACTGAAAAGTAGGGTTTGATTCAATTTAATCTTCAGTAGTTCCAGGTTAAGAACTTGAATGGAAAGTTTGTTAGCTGTTAGGGTCCCACCATAGAATTACTTAAATCATGCAGTGGTGTTTTACTATTTGTATGACAGATCTGTGCCTTAGACAAGACGGAAGAGACTTTACTGGGTAAAGTCTTCTATTTGCAGGGCTATGTGGCACAGTGTAGCATTACAAGAGACACTCGAGCAGATTTGCAGAGGATAGTGCCCTAAGTATATGAATTTAATGCACTATTTGGCCTATCCAGCCATGCTAAAAAACATATGCACTAGCTTGATGCACTGGAACAGACAAGTAGCTTCTTGCCTCCAAGCAGGCTCCCTCAGAACAAGCTCGTTATTTTTGCATAGCACCAATTGCACCAAGCAGAAGACCTTCAGTAAAATGAAAGTAAGATCCTTGCCTCTGAGAACTCCACCATCTGTAAACCTGACACCTAACAAAGCTGAAATAACTCCAAGATATCAGTCTTCAAAACCGAAGTGATTAAAACAGATAAAACCTGAGATAAAATTCACTCAAGCTCATGCAGGAGCTAAGAAACAAGAAGGGAAGGGAAGGGAAGGGAAGGGAAGGGAAGGGAAGGGAAGGGAAGGGAGGGGAGGGGAGGGGAAGGGAGGGGAGGGGAGGGGAGGAGAAGAGGAGAAGAGGAGAAGAGGAGAAGAGGAGAAGAGGAATGAGCCATACTTCCTGACCACTGGAATAAATGGGCTCAGCTGGTATTTCTCTGAACTATATTGAGGCCCTACCCCACAGCCAGCCATCAAGCGAGATACAGAGAGACGTTTGCAGGCACAAACCCTCATGCTGTGGTGCAGCACAGGGGTTCCTGGCCACAGCATTTCTGATACAGTGACAGTGATGCCATGGCACAGTAATCAATGCATTAATGTGGCAGTTTGCTGCTTGCCCCAGCAGCTTGCCCACACACAAAACAAGCACTGCTGCAGTTCTATGGCCAAGGTCTTTGCACCCTTGCAGGAAGAGATGGCCCCTCAAACCATGCAGAGCAGAACTCCTTTTTATCTACAACTGAGAAAATGAGGAAAAGGAAGAGTGATACCATGGACTTGCACAAACTCCACAGAATATTTTTGCAAAACGTAGTTTGCAACACAATTTGCAAAATACATTTTTTTTCACAGCTGCAGTGAGAAAGTTATACGTGTTTATGAGCTAACCTGCTGCCTTTTGGTGATGTGGTTTCGTACTCTCCACATTTTCTAACACATTAAATATTGGAGATGGGGTGGCGGGGAAACAAACTATTTTTACTTCAGTGAGGTGCATTTTTGCATTTTCATGAGGGGAAACCATAGGCTGGCCAATCTCCAGTTAAAAATTTGTGTACTTCAGCAGTTCTCCTCCCTCTTCTCCATAAAAATTGGACCATTTTCAAACTTATAATGAAATGTGGAAAACATTTAATTGTAAGAAGTTTTGCCTTTCATTAGGAATATTTTGCATGACATTAGTTGGAAATAACCCAGGTCTGTCTGTTTTTCTTGGAAGGCCTAAGTTCAATTATCTCAGACCTCGGAAGACAGCACCTGTGCACTCTCCCACCTCACTCCTTTCCTTTGACTTCCTCCAAAAGCCTCCAGACCCCAAATTCTTATGTCAGATGTTTTCAGCAGGGTTTCTGTGGCTTGCTTAGAGAGCGACTTCCCTTGCGAGAAGTCCTTTTGGGATCTACAGAAGGTTGGCTGGTGTGCAGGGACTCCAGCCAACGCGTTAAGAAAACATCAATCCAGGGCTGTAAGAACAGAAATCTTATCTGATAGAACCCATTTTTTGTTAGGCAGGAGTGCACTTAGGAAAAAAAGAGACTTTTTATGCAAGTTTTCTTTTCTATTTGAACTCTTAAGCACTTTAACTAGCAATATTTTACAGACAGACATTTGTACCTTAAGCTGACAGCCAAGGCTTGGAATGAAATTCAAGGCTTCTCTTTAATCTGTTTCTTTCAGTCTTCCAAGTCATATCTGCAAATAGAGCACGGAAAAGAACATATTTCTGATTTCAAAGCTCTTGACTTCCTTCTGTCTGTTGGATAGTCCTTGCTAGTAAAACAGACAGGATGTAACAGCGACTATCAGAACGCAGTCAGACAGTTACCAAATTTGCCCATAAATGTGTGGTGTTTTTTTTTTTTTTTTGTCATTTCAGTGTAAGACCAAAGAATAGTCACTCTATTTAATATAAGGAATAAAACACTAATAAAAAAAACAAAAGGAATAAAATGTATCATTGGAGTTCACTCTCTAGGTTCTCAGAAATCAACAAATTACTTGGATGCATTAACAAATTCAAAGAATCACATCAGGATCACTTCAAACATTTTCACGTATCTCTCCATATCGCACCTGTAGGGGTGGAATCAGCTCAAGGAATGTAAGAAGGTATGATTAGACAATATTTCCAAACTGACTTTGAAGATTCAATAATTACCTGATCCTAACCCTACTGAAGCAAATGAAAAAAAAAAAAAAAAAGGGTCTTATAACTTAGTTTAGATGTATTCAGTTTGGATACAGTTCAGAGAAGTACTTGTACTTGGCAGCTGATGTAAACTAAACATATTAACCTATCATTAGAAGAAAAAAGTGCCAGGATAGATCTATATAAGGATAAACCGATGAAGTACTGTTTTATGGTATCTGTCTAGCTGTTCCAGGATTCCAACACCTTAACAGAGAGAAATATGCTATTGTAAAACAAACTGTTGGTCGATTTATATATATACATATAAAGAGCTTTTATAGGGGCAATTGAAATCTGAATAAAGATCTAATCCTTCTCTTTTTTAAATTATTGTCACAGCTTAAAATGTAGTGACTTTTATGAAATTACTTAGCAAAGTTCCACACAGTGCCAGTTTCAACACTGTTTTGCCTTAATTACCATCCCATGACACTTTTCGTCTGTTTATAAAGGAACAAAGATTTTTGTCTCACAAAAATGAGATAAAACTCCATGAATAATCATTCCAAGCTTACTTGAAAATCTGTACTTTAATGACGAAGTATAACAGAACAATGACTCTTAAACCACAGCACAGTATTAATTGCTAATTAGTTTACCATTATAGCTAGAATGCCTTCTAGCATTTTAAGTCAGTTTTAATCCATATAAACAACCAAGGAATGCTCTATCTCAAAACACGTAATTACCGGGGATACCTTTAGCATTTTGGCAAAAGCTCTCAGTGGTAAAAGATAAAAAACAATACCAAGTCCTTTTCTGATTTCATATGAACAGAAAAATGGTTAATTGTTGCTACAGTACATCCCTCCCCCCGTCCTTTTTTTTTTTTTTTTTTGGTACATTCAGAGATACAGGCTTTAAACTTCAAACAAAACTATTCTGCTACAGTCTCCTTTACTCTGCTCATATCTGCCCATATGAAACAGAATGCAGCAGAGTTAATATTTGTTCTGAAAATTTCTGAGTGAATTATTTCAGGAGCAACACAACATATAGTGCACACCACTGCTTGTTTTTAAGTCAGGCTACAGTTAAAAAAAAAAGAAAAAAAAATAACAGAAAAAATCCCTGTTTTTTCCAAGAGCTAAGTGCTTGTTACGTGCATTGTCTGCTGGCAAAATGACAGCAATTTTAAGCACTAATCATGCTTACAAATGCTGTAGTTCTTTCAGACCCAGCTCATTTTCAATTAAAGAAGCTAGCTCATGGGCGTTCACCTTCATTTTGGAGAGAAATAACTGTCTGAAGCATTTATCATAGAAGCTCTTATTCACAGGGATATAAACAAGCAGGAAACTAACTTCATTTTTTCTCTTTCAGAAAATTTACTGGTTTTGGATAGATAGATCTCCCCAGATAGTCTGTATTTGCGGGCTCTTTTCTGCAGCCTTCACACAGGCAAACTCCTGCTGCAGAGTGTGGAAAGGGGAGGAAAGGCAGGCTGGGAGCATTGGGAGAGCTTTGCCCAGCTCTGCAGCTGGCCTCACAAAGCTGTGAGGCTCCCGAGAGCCTCGCTTCCCACACACCGCTGTTATTCACAAATAATGCTCACGAGGTCAGTGAAGTCACCAGAGTTTCATACTGTTGTGAGGGGGAATTGTGCCCTCTCAACCTAGGGCTGCGTGGAGACATTTCCTCTGCAGCCAGCCTTTCTTTACCTACAGGCTTCTGCTGAGTCTTTCTGAGCTAGGGCAGGTGGCCACAATTAGGAACCCTGGAAGAGAAGAATGGAAAAGGGAAGGGAAGTTGGACACTGAAGGCCAGTAGAAAGGAGAACTTCCCTTCCCTTTTGTCTAGCAGCCATTCAGCCGCTCTTTTTGTTTTAACATTTTAGCAGGGCAATTTCCCTTCAATGCAAGCTCTGGATTTGCCTCAGCACACTGTGAATCTATGAGTTAATGATCCTGCTGAAAGACGATTCACTCAGTTCCTTCCCTGCCCTGGCGGCTGCCCCCAACTCCTGGCTGCACCCCACCTCACTCAACACTTTGCGTTGCTCAGTGTGTCCTCTCCTGGATGCTTAGAGCTGATCAACCTTTCACCCTTCTCCCACCGGCCCAGCACTCGCACTGGTTGTTTACTCTCCTTCATGCCTGCGGCTTTCCGAGAGTTCTTGCTCCTTCCAAAAAAGTAACAACCCTATTTTCAAGGAAATGCAAGCTTAGCCTACATCTGTATTAATAGGCTCCTCTATCCTTTGATTGCTGATAGATGCTCCAGTAGAACCACAGAAAAAAAATCCATGAAAAGTGTTCTTACTTCCCACTTTCAATCACTGCTGAGTTTGAGTCTTGAAATTAAACAATGAACTACTTTTTTGCCTATCCTCCTCCCCATATGAATCTCAGACTTCATTAATTGTAGCAAAGCCTAGATTTCCAACATCCACGCTTGGCTGAAGGTTTTTCAAGAGGTCCCTCTTTCTCATGAGCCCTTGAATATGGGTGTTAGCAATAAACAGACCCAGACACTTATTCCTAAGACCTCAACCACGAATGAGCTCTTCCAGAAGGAACGAGCTCTTCCAAATTTTAGGCCCTGTTCTCTGCTTTTCATTTTGACCAGACCAATGATTTGAAATGCAGATCTCTCATGGAGATATTTTAAATCCAAGTCTTTTCTACTTTGGCAACACAATGTCATTTTCACTTAATTTTCCTGAAAACCTGCCAATAAAGCCATAAGTCTATTTAGCAAAAGTGAATTAAGATTCACCTTTCTCATCTGAAAAAAAGACATCTGCTGTTGTAAAGATAACATGGTATTTCCGACAGAAACAAGATATTAAATATCCCACTCTTCTTCTCTGCCATCAAACCTGGGAAAATAACAATAAACTGACTTATTTGGGAAAAGAACACTTCGTTTCTGAAGCTCATGCTTCAAGAAATGTAAGATCCTGCCCTCCCTGCTCTCTCTGCCGCACAGGTTTTAATTTTAAACGCAAGCTTAATTCCAGTGTTAAAGATGGTGAATTTGATTCTGTGTTCACAAGACGAAAGTACCTCAGTCCACAAAACATTATTCAGCTTCTCTGTTAAAAGTAGCCTCACTGATCTTCAGGGTTTTTTTTTTTCTTTTTGATAAACAAGCCATCCATTTTTCTTTTGAAAAACATCACTTTACAAATGGATCGTGCAAGGACTGCATGCCAGCTGACTCACATCCTGAGATTAAAATTACAATTGTTTAAGTGAATTTTTTAAACACCATTCAAGTCAAACCAAAAAAAAAAAAAGAGAGAGAGAAGAAGAAGAAGAAAAAAACCCTAACAACATAAATCAGCTGAGATTTAGAGTAAGTCTGTGAATTTAGTTGGAAAGTATTTTTTAAACATTTGAGCAGATTAAATTTCTCAATATAGACTAACCCTTAAAATCAATTACATCCTGGAAATACAGTTTATGGACATATTTCTAGCTCTCTCCCAAGCACTGGATTTTATTCTTTTTCAAACTGGTGTCTTATGCAGTACTGAGTGGATAACAAGGCATGCACTTAATACATAAAACTCAGAGTCATGAGACACTGAAAGTTAATTATAATGCAGTAGAGTTTAAGGGTCAGGATTAGTAGGCTAGGATTACTTGTCAGTAGGAGTAAAAAAGAAAAAAAGGAGGAGGAGAGGTCTATCACAGTAAGGTAATAAAAGAGTGCATTAAAACTGCATCTATAGAGAGTGTGTTTCTCCAATCAGGAAAAAAAAAAGCTGATTTTGGAACCTGGTCCCAGGTATTTCAAATCAGACAAAGTTGCATTTGATATTTGTACCTTTAGCTTCATAGTCTTTAACTTAAAAGCTTTAACTTTGTATACTTTTCATTTTTGGCATTTGCAAAGCACACTTTCCCTCTGATATTAGTTCCATTCCAGTCTTGCGCTAGGAAAGGAAAAACTTTATGGAAAGAACATAGTGCCTTGATTGTCTCTACATACTACAAATGAAAAAACTGGAACAAGCTGAGCAGCACTTGGGAGTAGATACGAACTAAATATGTTGCAAAGAGAAACAGACTCTACCAACTATAGACTGAAGTCACATATCATTTTCAGATACATTTCATTTCCATGCTGCCTTAGTGGTATTTATCACATGAATTGCTAAAAATTTTGCCAGAAAAGGAAGAAAAAAAGTAGAAGAAAGGTATTTGTCTTGGCTTATTCAGAAACCTTCAGCTGTTTGTGTTCAGGGAGTAGAACTATTTAATGTGGGCCTGGTCCTCAAGACTTTCTTCAGTTTTATGTTCACTCCCTGCTTGGGAAAACTTTCCAGTTGACTTCAGTGGATACTTTTGCTGAATTTTAAGTTTAACTGAGAGCCAGTGCTGAAAACCCTGCACATGATTTCCTTAGTAACCCGAACGATGTCCTTAAAGTCAATGAGACTATCTTGAGTTGTCTTAACTTTTCTTTGTACCCTTGAACAAAGCTTAAGGTCAAGAGCCTCTGATAATTCATCATCGAAGAGAGAAGAAAAGATTTTCTTTAGAAACCTTTCAAAACAACTAAAAAAAACCTTAAAAAAAAAAAGAGAAAAGATATGTAAGTGGCTATGAACGGACTACTTAAAATAGCTTTCATTATAGCTTTGAGATATACAGAACTAATCATGGCCTTAAAAAAAAAAAAAAAAAAAAAAAAACTGCTTGCCTCCATGAGATATGCAGAATTTTAGTAATTTGTTGTAATTTCACCAAACCATTCTCTGAAGTGCACATATGCTGCTATTTCTATTCCTAGCCTTCGCGGTCAGATTGCCACTAGCCAAGTTTCCAAAATCAAATATGAAGTTCCTACAACACAGAAAAGTGTCCAGTAACATCATGCAGTATAGCTAGAGATGAAGCCAGTCAATAAATAAAATAATGCACTGCTTATTAGCTGTAGAAGAGTGAAGTTAAGCCCAGGAATTAGTTAGGCTCAAAGAACTGTTGCCAAAGACTGCTTGAATGCTAACATAGCTAAGTTAGCTCACAGTGCTAAGTAGCACAGCAGCAACTAAAGTGAAAAGTTCACAAACTGGCAGAACACACATTCTTTTGTTGCACACTGTCACTGGTGGTTGAAGGGTAAAATTCAAGGCTTGTTGAAGTCACCGGGAAAAGTCCCGCTGAGCCAGGATTTTCACCTTAACAGAAAATAATTAACCTCAGTATTCCTGCCACGGGTTTGGGTCTTGGGCACCAACCAGCAAAGACCAACCAGTAAAACTTGCCTATGTTACAGAGCACCCGTTGCAAAAATGTGCAGAGCATGGCAGGAAGAGAGGTTGCCTTGGAGATGCTTGGAAGCTGTGGTGTTTGGCTGATTATATAGGAGAGTGTCTCCTTTTCCAAGCCCGTGTCAATGATAATCAGCAGTGATGTGAAAAGAGATGCATAAAAACACAAGATGGCATTTCAAACATAGTTTTGGTGGTAGGCAATATTCCCAGCTTCCACAATGTTAAACAAATCTTTCTTCAGTGTGGAAACTGGCCCAACTAGAGCCCTCAGATGTGAGCATGGGTTTGAAACCTGTGTCCCAGTGTCACCGCTGATTCATTTAAAATGTCTTTTTCCCATACCCAAACAGCCATGAAGTTTGGGGAAAGTCTGAGACAGGATTACTTCAGGGAAACCTCTAGTTTAGAGCTGCCCACATTTTGGCCACCAGATTTCTCCTCTCCCCTTCCTATCTATGTGCTTTCCTCTTCCTTCCTCCCATCATTTTGATGGTTAGAACAGTGGTGGCTGAAGTAGGGTAAAGGAAAATAGCAAACTATGCTTTGCTGTTGGCAGACAGAGAATAGTAAAGCTAATTTACTATGATGAAGATTGTGCTTATTTCAAGGTCATAGAATCACAGAATGCTTAAGGTTGGAAAGGACCTCTAGAGGTCATCTAGTCCAACCCCCCTGCACACGCAGAGTCACCTAGAGCACATGGCACAGGGTGGCATCCAAGCAGGTTTGGAAGATCTCCAGAGAAGGAGACTCCACAACCTCTCTGGGCAGTCTGTTCCAGTGCTCAGTCACCCTCACTGTCAAGAAATTTTTCCTTACCTTCCTGTGGAACTTTTGATGCTTCAGTTTCTGGCCGTTTCATCTAGTTCTGTCAGTGGCCACCACTGAAAAGAGGCCAGCACCATCCTCCTCACTGCCTCCCTTGAGGTACTTATAGACACTGATCAGGTCCCCTCTCAGCCTTCTCTTCTCCAGGCTGAACAGGCCCAGCTCCCTCAGCCTCTCCTCACAGGGCAGATGTTCCAGGCCCCTGATCATCCTTGTGGCCCTGCGCTGGACTCTCTCCAGCAGCTCCACATCCCTCTTGTACGGTGGGGCCCAGAACTGGGCACAGTACTCCAGATGTGGCCTCACCAGGGCTGAGTAGAGGGGCAGGATCACCTCCTTCCACCTGCTGGAGACGCTCTTCTTAATGCACCCCAGGATCCCACTGGCCTTCTTGGCCACGAGGGCACACTGCTGCCTCATGGTCAACTTGTCATCCACCGTGACACCCAGGTCCCTCTCTGCAGAGCTGCTCTCCAGAAGGTCGGTCCCCAGCCTGTACTGGTGCCTGGGGTTATTCCTCCCCAGGTGCAGAACCTTGCACTTGGCCTTGTGAGGTTTTTTCATGAGGTTTTTCACCGCCCAGTTGTCCAGTCTGTCCAGGTCCCTCTGGATGGCAGCGCAGCCCTCTGGGGTATCAGCTACTCCTCCCAGTTTGGTATCATCAGCAAACTTGCTGAGGGAGCACTCTGTGCCTTCATCCAGGTCATTGAACAGGACTGGACTGAGGACTGACCCTTGGGGGACACCGCTACCCACAGGCCTCCAACTAGACTCTGCACCACTGATCACCACCCTCTGAGCTCTGCCATCCAGCCAGTTCCTAATCCACTTCACTGTGCACTCATCTATCCCACACTTCGGAGCTTGCCCAGGAGGATGTTGTGAGGGACGGTGTCAAAAACCTTGGTGAAGTTGAGATAGACGACATCCCCCACTCTCCCCTCAATTATCCAGCTGGTCATTCCATCATAGAAGGCTATCAGGTTAGTCAAGCAAGATTTCCCCTTGGTGAATCCATGCTGACTACTCTTGAGCACCTTCTTGTCCTCCATGTGCCTGGAGACAACAGCCAGTATGAGCCATTCCATCACTTTTCTGGGGACGTAGGTGAGGCTCACTGGCCTGTAGTTGCCTGGATCCTCCTTCTTGCCTTATTTGAAGACTGGTGTGACATTGGCTTTCTTCCAGTCCTCCGGCACCTCCCCCTTTCTCCAGGATCTTTCAAAGATGATGGAGAGCCATATTACTCTCTGTTAGAACAGTAACCTGTCAATCTTAACACATATAAACTTAAAGTCTATGGTATATACTTCTAACTTCTAAATTACCAGAAAACATCATCCCTTCTTGTCAGATGAACAACTGGCCACAGACACCTGAACATTAATTGATTACTGAAATTGTCTCTCTCTGGAGCTGAATATGAAAATGATGTATGCTTTTGCTGCTAGAAAATGCCTTTGCTTGCTCCCCAGCAGAGACCACTACATCTCCACCAGGCCCACATGCCACTGGCATTTATTCAGCTTCTTTATGTCAGTGCAACTATGCAGTGTTACATTTCAGTGCAACTACCAGACTGCTATTTGTCTTAGAGGCACACTTTGCTCAAGGGCACAATGAAATCTGAACTCCGTTGGTACGCACTGGATCTCAAACCCCAGAGCATGCATAGGAACTCTACAGAAAGCATTTCCAAGGCAGTGCGACCAGCCCTGATCATTCTGAGGTGCCTGCAAAATGTTTTTTCTAAAATGCTTTTCAAACCAACTCCCCACCCAAAGTTAAAAACAAAGTCATTACTGAATTGCTACAAAACACCCCAACCAAACACCTTCCTGCTCAACAGACTTTTAATCCTGAGGACATTGATGTATTAAAAGCTCAAAGAAATGTGCTGGTAATGTTAGCAAGATGTAAATACGCCAAGTTTTAGAATTACAGTTACTATTGACAAAGTAAGGTTTTCTTTGGGCCTAGTATAAGGATGACACAGAAAACTCTCTGAAGTCAGTAGAGCCTAACACAACATTGAAAGGCATGAGGCCAGCATCACAGCCTTGTTGTCAACATTATCGTGGATCTGTTTAACTTTAAAAATATCCCTTACTTTGGAAAAAAATCTCCTACAAACTGTTTTCTCTGAAAAGGACTTGTGAAAATGCTTTAATCCATGTTCACAGAGTATTTTGAGTACCTAATATGTTAGGATGCAGTGACTAGAAATGATACAGTGTTTTATAACAGACTTTTCTGGTTCAATAACTGCACATTATACAGTTCATAGTGAAATGAATATTACTGAAATTGGCCTGATATTAGATACCCGAAGCACATGTCTGCAGACTTTTTGGCTCTGATTTTAAATATGCTTGTCTTCCATTTTAACTACAGTTCACTTCCAGGGAGCAATTTCTACCATTTTAAAATCAGTCTGTACATGTTGTACCTAAAAGTAATGAAGAATATTTAGTGAAATAGCATGTGTGCATTTCCAGAAAAACTGCCATTTCAGCAGTAAACAGTGCTTGACAGTGAATGCTTAACCATAAGCAGCCTGGTGGCAGAGAGCAGAGATGTTATATGGCACAGTGGTGTATCTCATAAAAATTAATCTGATTCATAAAAACTAAACTAATAAACTTATTTGTATTTATGATTTTGAGCTGTATCAGAACTTGCAAGCTCTTTTTGTCTTGTAAAGCTAGTAACTGAAATCAAGAGACATTTTCTCTGAGTAAGCTCATGTTAAGACAGCCCACATGTTTTCACATGGCTTTGGGGTAGTGGAACAAAAATTATTTTATATGTTCTTTTCTTTAAGCCATCTATATGACTCTGTAAGAAGGGATAGCTCAGTCCTATGCTTGCTGGGTCACTCATGTCAGGGTTACAATACCCCAATTCCACCTGTTTTATAATTTACTGACACTTCTTTTATCCATAACAAGGGTGCAACGCCTACCTGAGACTTGATCTGCTCAATATCTCTTTGATGTTCTTCACTTTGCGCCAGGGGTCATAGTGCTGGCAGACATGCCATGGGGAACGAATGATTTAAAGCAACAGGTGAAAGTCTTTAAATGAGTGTATTTACTACCACCTTTCAAGGACTCCGTATCAGCTCTGCTCAGTCGTATTCCATGAGCGTTCTCAGATGCACTTTCCATTGTGTCGCTGTTTAGCAGCACGGTCATATTTCATGTAAGTTCGCTCTTGGGTGAGTTTCACAGGCTCATCCTGTAAAGCTGGTCTCTGGATGGTCAATCTCCTGAGCTTTCATCACTCAATGAGGGACAGATGCATGTCCGTGTTAGACAAACTAATAATATTTCCTACATCCTTTGGAAAATACTTCAGCCTCTCATTTAATATCCCTTCCTTGAACTTACACCTCTGACTTCTCTCACTGAGGGTCTGCAACTGCTCCTATGCTTTAAACAACTAGCTTTCCAAAGTGACTTAATTTTCCTTCCTTCAAATCTTAAGGACTACCCCTTTGAGATGTATTTTATCCCACAGAGCTTTGGAAACCCAACATCCCCAAGACATGACATGGCCTCTGGCTAGATTTCCAGTACCTGTTTCTGATCAGATGCTTCTTGCCTGCACACTTGCAAATTAAAAGAATACCCATTCTTACCTTCAGCCACCTCCCAAGATACTACAATTGCATGATAAATCAAACAACTGCAATCCTCATCGTGCAAAGAAACTCCAAATGAATCACAAGAAAAAAAAGGAGAGGACTATTGAGTGCAAAGAATGTCATCAGGACATCTGTAAATATTATCTTACACACAGAAAGATAACAAACTCAAATTAACAGTGAGATCATGAAACTAACTTCTCTGATTTGCTCTTCCGGTAGTAACGATTTATATATTCTGTTAGGAAGCCAACATTCTTCCTTTTGCTTCTCTGCTTCCTCTATCACATAAAAAAACTAATGGATTTATTAATCACAGGACAGAGTAAACAAGGAAAAAGCTTATTGGCATTAATGATTTCCAGACAAGAGAAGATAGGTCAGAGTCAGCTTGGTAGGCAATGTGGCACGTAGTGCATGTGGAATTGCAAGATCTGTCCCTCATGCTGGTAATAGAAGGCAATATAGATAAATGGCTAAAGAATGGATCAGGAGTTAGCAGATCTCAATTCTAATCTAGGCTGCACCACTACTTAGTTATGAGATTGTTCAAATTACTTTACAATTCAATGTCTCTTTTCCCAGTACAGTTTGTTTGTACTAGATACCAATTTAAATGCTAGAAATATTTCTTTAATCGTGCTAGTAGCCTCGGTAGAGATCATGAGAGGACCCAAATGTACCACATCATGTCAAAAATGTAACATATTCAGGTATTTATACACACCTAAATAATTACATATTAAGCTAAATAGTTAAAATCCCCAGATATTAAATATACACTCTGGCTTCAGATTGCATTTGCAAATTGATAACGATCAGTACCCATAAATCCTGATGGGCAGTAAAACCCTGGAAGGGAGAGGGAATGTTTTCAACAATAGCTGATGTCTACATCAGCAACAAAACCAGTCTCTGAGCACTAGCATCAAGGAGCATTTGATGTGAACAAAGTGACATCTTGTTTCATCAAAGGTTAATGAGTACAGCAGCTCTGTCAGCAATACATTAAGACAGCAGTGTCACTGTTCATAATACTTGCTGAGTTCAAGGCAGACTGCAAGCATCTCCATTTGTAGATTTGTTGGGATTTCTTTTCCCTCTTGGTTCAGTAATTTTAATGTGACGAGTTAGTTTTTCAGTATAAGCAACCATTTACATCATTGCTTTTCTTTGCAGCAGAACTGCTTTTGTAAGCCTGTAACTTGTGGTGACTGGAAAACTCTAAGTCTTTCACGGGAAAATCTGTAAGCTTAACTAGAAAACAAACCAGAAAATGCAATAAAACATCATTTAAGATTTTTCCGATCTTCAGGTTTCTCACAAAAAGATATATATTGTTCTTGAGGAAAATAAACACAATATTGCTTACTTAAAGGCTTACTTTTCAGACAATTCTTTCTGCATAAAACTTTCAGTTTAGATATTTATCCATAGCTATCCCTTAAAAATCACTGCAAAAGCATGCAGTAACATCCACAGGGAGACAGGGAAACAACAGTGAAATGCTATGCGAGCTAAGTTGAGCACACAGTCTAAGTGCACAAATTCAGTGCCACTGAGGAATGTTTAAAAGGTGCAACCAACTTCTGAACTACTGCTAGAATCTCCTGTCATTATCTCCGGAAATTATTAAGTGACTGAACAAGTACCTGACTCCAGAAAACAGATTAAATAAGGACTGAAATTATGAGTGAGAGTTTGGGATCTGGACTATAGATCTCCAGTACTATAAATGTTCAGAGCTAGCCATGTTCTCTCATTCAAGTTCATACTGAATAATAGCTCTCTTCCCTAATAGATAATACTTTATTTTATCTAACTGTGGACAGGATGTGCATGACACACTGTCATCTTGCATGGCATTGGGTTCAAGGATCCATGACAGGAGCCAAGGAAAGGAAACTTACCTCTGCTTGAGAGCCATGTGAGTGAGATAAAAGTCTTTGTAGCGTCTAGTACATCGGACTTGTCTGTTCTTACTGCCTTAGCATTTAGGAATTATATTGATATTGCTTCTGAATCCTGCATATTGGCAAATTTTGACAAATCTTCAAGGCGTTAGGCTCTCCCTCTCCTGAGGTCTGAACAACTTGTTTGAGGCATTTCACTTCCATTCCTTTTTAATTTTACAGAAACTATATTGTAGTGTCAGTCAGTCTCCAGTCGAACAAAATTTAACTGGAACAGCCTATTGTAAAAAAATCAGCTATTTATATCATTACATAGCTGTGCTTCACAAGGCAACATGGGCTTTATGAAATAATCATGGTTTTAAGAACCACTCTTTCAAGAAAAGGTTGTATGAATGGAGCTCAAGAAGTCTTTTAGTCCATCAAATATTCCCATGCCCTTTCTGAAAGATGTTTGTGTAATCCTGTTCTTCAAAACATGAAATGACAAAGGCCCCAAGTGTTCCCCATACAATCCATTGGACCTTTGCATTAAAAAGGTTTCCTTCCTCCTAAAAAGTCTGCCTTAACTCTTTGTTGTTGCACCCTCAGACTTGTCTTAATCACCATGAATATGGAAAACAGAATTCCTCTCCTTTCTGTGGCCCCCTCTAAGGCTTACCATATATTGTTTCAGTCTTCTTTGGATAGTTCAAGTCTACTTGAACCTAGAAGTGGTATATAATACTTTCCTTTGCTTTCTTGCAGCAAGCAGTTATACCGAATCACACTGTGCAATGATGAAGACTCTATCCACTATCTTTCTTACTATATGTATGCCCAAAGCAGTCCCATTCACATTGTGAATTTTACTCCTTTTGGCCAGCATCCTATCCTGTTTTCTAGGAGAAAGATATCTTCAAGTTGGAGATACTGTCTTGGTAGTTCTACTTGCTGACCTTCAAAGCACATGACTTTGCCCTGGTTTCCTAAAGGAACAAGTCCTACATAACTGTGGTACACAAGACTTTCTGTCCATTCATCCCACACCCACAGCAACTTTTGAACATGGAGATCAAT
Source organism: Tinamus guttatus (assembly GCF_059628265.1). Taxonomy (NCBI): domain Eukaryota; kingdom Metazoa; phylum Chordata; class Aves; order Tinamiformes; family Tinamidae; genus Tinamus; species Tinamus guttatus. The sequence goes on from NW_028288820.1 coordinate 1,463,970, forward strand.
CTCAACCTGAGTTGACAGAAATTAAGAGTTCAAAGACTAAATTTCTATGAGATCTGTGAAAAATAAAAAAGGCAGCCAACTAGGAATAGAGTCACTATTTGAGTCAGAATAAGCAAATAATACATCAAACATTCAGAATTCTTTTAGGAAAGAGACTTACAATGTGTCTACTTTACAGGAAAACTTCGGCTAAAGCTTGTTTCCTCTTAAAACCTAACTATCCTTAAAGCAGAAATTGGACTTACTTGTTCCAGAACTTTAGGATCCATTTGTATTAACCTGGAAAATAAGTTGCCATGATATGAAATTCCCAGGGAATAGGATTATTATTAGTTTCTGTGAATCTCCTTTCATCAGAAGATCTGAAAGCATGTGACAAAGAAGGCCTTGAGCGTTATCTCTGTTTTATGAAATGAAGAACAGACAGGGGAAGCACCTTGCCTGAGGTCAATAGATCAATGGCTAACCCAGGTGTCCCTCACGTAGTTCAAGCAGTTGTCCATGCTGCTTCAGGCACACCTTGAGTAGAATCAGATAACTTATTTTTGTTACCCTATTTTTAACCCTATAGACTTGACACTTACTTGGAGCACTGGTCTAAGGTAATTTTGGTTTTGCCTGATAGATGTGAAATGACAGAAAAGAGCCTATTTTTTTTTTTCATAAAACAGCACTTGCTTTTGAGAATTAAATTCTCTGTGCCCTTGAGATAAAAATCATTTCCAGCCATAGCACTTCTAATGCAGCTTGAAGGCTAGAACTCTTGCAGAAGTCTGCTTTGGGTTTACTGTAATTATGCAGAGAAGATCCATTTGCTCCCACTTAAAAATCATGTATCATCTGTGCATTCAGAATCTCCATATATAATTTGCTTACCTTAAATATATTCTAGAGACTACGTAGTCTAACTATGCTAAATAAATCTGTGCCATAATGGGTGTCTATAAACAAGCAGTTTCTAAAATCAACCTGCCTGAAAGACTCTCACACTGAAAGAGAAATTTCATGGAGGATACGTGGTCATTTTACCAGAACCATCTTTATTACTCCAGATGAATCCATTCAGTGTCAGTGAGCAAGGGTGAAACCACAAAATAGTGTTCCCTCTGCTAAAAATTAGCAACAAACTATGATTCACTTGAAATTAGACTTCCAACCGTAATTCTATCCCAATAAGTTAATAAATGAAGTGCTAAAAGCACTGAAACACAGTCATCTCACTGAAATGACAAAAGCTGAATAGAAGAGTAAAAAAAAAAAAAAAAAAAGCAAGCTCATTTTGTAGCACACAACTGCATTTAAAATTAAATTATCCCAGCAGCCTTCCTCACTACTGCATGTGGTCCTTCTGATGTCTTCTCTACTACAGATTTGCAGGGCCTTAAAACTGTAGGATACAACCACTGAAAAGTGTTGAGAATAGTAACGGGTTTTTAAATCTAGTTTCAGATACTTCCCGTGGCCTATACCAAACTCTTGACCTTCCTGTGCCTTCAGCAAATCAGGTATAAAAATGATAACAGTAGGATCATTTCTCTGAGTTCCAGTGAAGTGGGTGGTCCTCTCTGAGTATCATCATGATCTACAGAATCTAAACAGAATCTTGGCTATACATGGGATGCTGTACATGGCTATACATGGGATTCCTATTCTAAATTTATTTTAAGCCTAAATACTTACTTAAGTACTTAATACTTACTTTTTTGTTTGATTTTTTGTTGTAGTTTTGGGCCCTGCTTCACTGAAACACTTTAGCAAATATTTAATTTCACTCATATGACTAAACTAAGCCCTCTTCTATAAAGCAGTTAAGCACAGTCTTTTTCCACTGTAAGTGCAATGAGGATTTAAGCACATACCTATGTCTTGTGCTGACCTGAAAAGGACCTGACATACCTCTGTCTTGTGCTAGTGACAGAAGCTGAGCCATTGGGAGCGATCACCTTCCCAGTACAGCTGTATTACTGTGACTCACACCTCACATTGAAAGGGCATTTAATCCCTGTGCCCATTCACATCTTGGACTCTTTGCTGACAGTGTCATCAGTGGTTTTGAAAGGGATATTTCTAGGAAACTGGAGCACAAGCAACCAATTACACACAGTTTTTAAAGCAGTATAATTATACTAGACAGAAAAGAGGAGAAAATTAAGGCTCTGCTTTCTGTGATGTCAGAACAGTCTTTAGTGTAATTTGAAGCCTCCTAAAATTAAGGATTGTGGAGACATGGGCAAGAACAATATTCTGAAAATGATAGCACACAACAAATAACTGTTTTGACATGTAATACACAGAAATACTCTGATTTCAATAAAGAACATACAATGTTAATTAGGTCTGAGTTGGAAGTAACATGCAAGATTAAGAGCAAAGTCTGTGGGCTTGCACTTACTTACACTGAAGATGATTTCAGTGATCCCTCATAAGAAGAGAGAAAGAAATAGTCAATGGAACATGAGTAGAAACTAAAATATTTAAGTAGCCCAAGTAATTTTTAAATATATAATCAGTTTCAGAGCTAAATACTTACTGCTTTCAATGGCTAATTAAAACACACCTGAGAATGTTGAAGGTTTTATGTGTGCTTGAATGGAAGTACGAGTTTGAGATCTGGATAACTTCTTTGATCATATAAGGTATTGCAACCTCTTATGAACATATTTAAATGGGATGATTACATATGTCCATGTGTGGTCACCGAAGTGCTCATTAACACTGCCAGGAACGTTATAGCTCAAAGCACAAGTCTACATTTGAGTCTTAAGATCGAGACTACCAGGCTGAGAATTACTACAAGTCACATGATCAGTCAATCTGGTGCAGAGCTGATGTTCCTAACTAGTGAGTTACTCAGCTTTGTGAGGTTGTGCATTTAATATGAATCATAGCTATGCCACACACAGAAAAGCTTAAAAATGACTGTTAGAAAAGTCAGTATTTACATCAAATCTTTTGCCTCACCTGCTTTCATGGAATAACATAGTTATAGTGAATTTAAAGATTAAATTGATCCACAGCTAAAGCAAAGTTTCACACCACTGTAATGTGTACATATACATAAAGCACACTTATAGCTAGAATGCCTAAACATCAACTAAAAATCATGTAAGCATGCTTACTTTCTGGTCTAGTATCTGTGCATTTTGTACATATTCAAGTCTTACTGATTGCTTTAAAATATGAGCATTATTCTGAGTAATATATTCTAAGATTTTCTTTTGGAAAACAACTTGCATATGGCTGTTTACATCCTTAGCTTCTCTGTAAGATCCCTTCCGGACTCTCAGGTGTTAGAGAGACCATAGCACGATATTTATTTCAAACTCTCCTGCTTGTCCAAGAATTTTATTCATCCATGTTATCCAGGCATCTTTGGCTTATATATACATCCCTAAAATGATGAAAAACTGTGTCTCCAAGTATCTTAATCTGTCTTCCTAGCAATAAGTAGGAAGCTTTTCACCTTTCAGTCCTATATCCCAAATGTGAGACAGCTTCCGTGTCCCCACTAAGGTGAAAAAGCTATAAGAGATAGGATGGCTCTTTAAATCCAGCTTATGATTCCTTCTATTTACTTCTGTATAGCGGGAATGGAAAAATAAATCCTTGCAAAAAGCTGTTTTCACTATCAGTTTTAAATGACAGTAAAGGCATGATAATTGTTATGTGCTAACCCTGCAAGTTAACAGTAAAATATTTGTGTTCTTATTTATCTCAGGAGTTCTTCACCTTGTGGATCATGCCACACAATCACAAAACAGGTCATTATTTTTTAAATACACGTCACAGAATGGAGGCTGAACAGTAACACTGGGTGTGTCGTCACTGTGCACATACAAGCTCAACACATTCCTCTCAGATCTGTAAATCTAGACTAGAAAAAGTGCACAACTAAAACAGAAATATACATAAAGTTAACAAAGTAGCCTGCAGAAGTATGCAGCAGGTGTTATAAAGCTTTGTGATCTTGTTATGAATTGAAAGCTAAAATATATACAGAGACTAAGGATGTTTTACTAATATATAATATTTTTAGATGTTTTACTAATATTTAATATTTTCGCCTGTGAATCCTTTCCAAATACAATGGGGTATTACTACATTTCTATTTGTCTTTGAAAGTATGATGGGATACCTAGCTTTTAAGTTGTATACAGTGGGGCCAGGGAGACCTTACAGTGGGACCTTAGACACTCATTTTGTTTATAGGGATGATTGGAGGAAAACCGCAATGAGTCAAATGCAGTAACTGCACTTAAATTGGCATGAATTTGCTCAGGCTTCTTCATCTCAAGAAGAGTCAACACCACCAAGAAAACCTTTGATCTCATATACTTATGGGATGTCCTTTTAGGAAATAGCGTGCTGTTGAGAACAGAATTTAGGGCCAAGTTCTGATTTGTTGCGTATCTTACAGACTGCTGTTGACTTCTGGGTTTTCCTGTGCTTTCTCATCTGTCTGTTACTATCGCCTGCCTCTTGTCATATGTTTTGACTATAAGCTGCACTGGGTCAGGACTATCTTGCTTATACAGTGATTAGCGTAACTGAGTCCTAACCCACGATGAGGGATCTAAGTGTTAAAAAACATAATTCAGAATCAAAAACTTCTGTATGTTATTCCTTTGCCAATTATTTGCTTTAAGGAATCAGTCAAGTTACTTCATTTCTCCTTTGAAAATAGGACCAATTCCACCATGTCTTTCAGTAACGCTAATTAATTAGAATTCTTTGATACGCCACATGTTGGACCTGTGAAGTAGCTGGACTGAAGTAGTGAATTCTGATATTAACAGAAACACTTTTCCTTCTCTGTGAATGCCAAGAAAAACATACACTAATACACTAACAAAGACAGAGGAAAAAACCAGATTTTTAAAATAAAACAGACTCCAAATCAATGAAATCTTTTCTTGACTCCTTCAGGAACTACTCAAAATAGCCTTTGAGTATTTGTCAGTCATCTTTGAGAACTTATGGAGAAGAGGGAGAAAAAGTAGGAGCAGGAGGGGAAGGACAGAAGAGGAGAAGGGTGTATTGGAACCACAAAGTGACTGAGGAAACCAGAACAAATCTGGAACAAATTATTAAACAACTGATTTTCAAGTATAGGAATATAATAGTGATAAAAAGTAGCTAAAACAAGCCAAGCCAAATCAGTTGAATTTCCTTCTTTGAAGGGAAATAGGCTTAGTAGGTAACAGTAAAGTGGTGGACGTACTTCAGGCCAAATAAAGAAACTATTGAAATGCAAACACTAGAGAGTTCTTAATTGACTGAAAACCAACACCTTTTATCTAATATTCTTTACACAGTACCTATCATGCCAAAAACAGCTCTTGCTACCTCTGCTCAAGCTGAGCCATCAGAATTACAAGCCACTACTTTTCATCATGGAGGCAGAAGCTATTGGAGTTGGCAGAATAATAAAAATCACATGCTTCCTCATATTAATTACTTCCTCATTTCTCCTCCCTAGAGAGCCATCTGTGCTTGCATTTTAGGGCATCACTGACTCTGTAGGCAACTAGGTTTTTAACTGCACAACAACCAGTCAGAAAGAGAGACAGTAAAACATCTTTATCCCTACTGATAGCTATAAGTAATGGTGCTAATGCTATTTACAAATAAGTAAGTGACATATATAATATTGGCAGCCTGTTGGCCTCCCATAGCTCAGCTAGGAGCACAGCATCAAGATATCTCCTGTCCTCCTTAACAAAGTGCAATGTTCACATATTGGCTTAGAAAGCACTTTTCCATTCCATCTCCCTCCCCACCCACCATAAAACCATGGAATAAAGACAGATAACTGAGATAACCAGCAGGGCATGTAGAAATCAAGCTTTTTCATAACACTTAAATTTGTTCAAGAAAGGCCCACTTCAATCTGTAAGGAAAAAACCTTGCTACATAACTAGGAGTTTTCTCTGTTTGGACATTCAATCTGTCCTTACAACATCTTTGCAACCCTGTTTACAATGAAGGCAGGTTATAATGGAGCAAGTAAATAAAAGCTGGTGACAGACAAGGTCCAGAAAGGATTTTTATAAGCTGGACTCAATTTTATCTAGAAAATCAGTGAAGAATCACACCAAAAAATAATTAAAGCCATATGTATATTTTTCAAACATTTTGAAAGTTTATTAAAAGGGAATAAACTTGGGCATTCATACAACTGAAATTCTAGTCATAAGTCACCAGAGTACTCAAAAATTATTTCTCTTGTTATTTATTGAACTCTTCTCTGCTACACATTGCCATGTGTCAGGAGAAGAGCCAAGACAACGCAGGCTGACTGAAGGTTTGAACACAGGCCTGTTTATGGTGCCACATCTGAGAACTGTAAGTTACACTACACTTTGCTTTTGGCATCTAACAAACTTGTCTGAATGAACATACCTGCCAAAAATTACATTAACAACAAGGTATCTTGTATCTTTGCCAATACGTTTCCCTTCAACTTAGAAATAATTTACCCCACGTGTCTGGCCTTCCCTGAGGTCTTGAAAGCTGAGACATATCTGTTGCAAAGTAATTTGAGTTTTTGCTTTGGATGAAGGCACTAGTCTGCTAACTTGATGGGATATGGAGAACATAACACAAGTGGAGAGGCTGAGGGAACTGCATTTGTTCAGTCTAAAGAAGAGAAAGTAAAGGGCGATCTTATGATTTTCTTCACGTACCTAAAGGGTTGCTTTAAATAGGCACAAGCTGCAGAAAAGGAAATTCCAATTAGATGTTAGGAAAAAAAATCACCACACAGTGCCTGCTGGTCACAGACTGCAACAGGCACTCAGACACCTTGCGCAGCCTCCATCTTTGGAGATATTCAAAACTCAGCCTGACACAGGCCTGAGCAACGTAAGTTACCTTGGAAGTTGGATCTGTCTTCAAAGCTAGCGCTGCTCTAAGCATGACCCTCAGCTGACCGATCCAACGGCAATCTCCAGGGCCCCTTCCAGGCTCAGTTATGCACGACTGTTTAAAAGCGCTGCTGTGAGGCTCTCATCGCAGAAAAGTGTCCCTGCAAGAGGAGGGACTGATCCTAACTACAGCAGTATCAACATCCAGATGATTCTCTCTGGGCCCCTTATGTCATGGGGCTTTAATAAGCATTGTAGATGTGCCCCCTGTCAAAATAAATAAATAAACCCAGGATTTTAACATCATGTTATATTTGCATCCAACACTTGAAAACTGATCTCCGCAAAATATGGCTTTCAGCTAAAATTAATTTGAATTCTAGAAAAAGAAGTGATGAATTAGAAGATACTTTTAAAGCAAATACAAACAATGCATTAAATAAGCAGTAGACTGGATGTGGAAATTCTCCTTTAACACCCAGGTTTGCACAGAGATCCTGCAGGACCTTTGTCAAGTCATTTCACTTGACTCAGTTCTCCCCTTCCACAAGAGAAATTTTGCCACAGAAGCTTACAGCCACAGAAGCTGTAAAATATTACAGTATGAACCCTGACACAGTTAATTTTTCAAAAACTTGAAAGTAGTGCTAGTGTATAGCGAACAGAAACAAAAGGAAATGAAAGGATCAAGTATTCTTTTGCAAGTATTTTCTTGATTTTGCTTAATTGAAAAGTGGCTTTTGGACAGACATGACTTTTCTTATATTCTTCTGCAGCACTGTCTTTCTGTTATTTGTGCCTTCAGCACACAAAAAGGTCTCTCCCTCCTTCAAGACAGCTTCTGGTTTCTGTTATCACAAATAATAATTTCTCTCTCTCACTAAGGTCCAGATATAGAAACATGGCATCATATGATCTGTGTCGGGAACCTGATGCAATCTAAGCTAGCAGCACTGAGAGCAGAAATCTGACACATTCGGACAGGGCATGGTATTGTGCAGAGCCACAGCACCTGTTTGGAAAAAAAAAAAAAAAACCCTCTTTACAGTTTACATAGGTCTGCAAAGCTTTTTTTTTTTTTTTAATGTATATAACAATAATACCTATGGTGAGGAATGCCTTAAGATACCATATAAAGACACTCTTTGCAAAATGTAAAATTAACCAATTAAATGGTTAGTTTTGCAAGGTGAAAGATAGAGCAGGAACTTCATAAATTGAAAGAATTTTCTTAATATTGTTTCATCTCAGTGTTATCCCTCAGAATATTCAGTCCTTAAGGTGAAGAGATTTCCCTGCCCCCTTTTAAAGGAAGCTTTTCCCTTACTTTTGTCTGTACATTTGTAGATGTTTTATAATCCGAGCTGTGACACATGCTCTCTGGAAGCAGTGGCCACCGAAAGGGCCTGCTTGCCAACGTGTCCTGACTAATGTGGAAGAACAAATCCTCCATTGTTGCCCAAGTGCCATATGTCAATACAATAAAATCACTGTCTTCTGTGTTCGAGGTTACATTTGTTTATGATTACAGAGTTTATTTCTTGCTGTGCAACTATAGCTAGGCATGTTCATTCTTCTGCTAAAATACATTTCCCACCCCACTCTGTTAATCCTTCTCCCACCCCCCACCCACTTCTCAACAGAATACAAAACAAGAGGAGAAAAAATATCTTGTATATGCATAAATAATCTCATGTTTCTTTCCTAGAAATATTAAAAGCTGGGCTATAATGGCATGCATGTTGACACCTATATACAGGAATGTATTCAAGTACCTGCTTAACTTTTAGCAATTGGGTGTTTCCACTGAAACCAATTTGAACAATGCATTCTTTGGACTTGGATGCTCCTGAAAGCAGCAGAAAGATCAGGAGACTTGGATTTCATTCCAGCTTCTCCCACTTGTCCTCTGCAATAAGTTCACACAAAAATATCACTACTGTAGATAAATTTGACTATAATACTGCAAAGTTTGCAGAGTGCTGGCCGTTCCTCTTGAAGGAAAGGATTTCTGCATGGGAAAAAAAACAAAACAAAACACTGCTTTCAGATTTCTGTCAAGTTTTCTTTACAATTTTGTGACACCCACAAGTATTCTCCTTGCAGACACATCCGAAGAGGAAGATACAGAAACCTCCATGGGCTGCTCTGTTCATTCATTGGGTCCTCTCTTGCCTTTTGGGTTTTCTACCTGACAGAGGATCCTTACTGCTTATGAGCACGGTTTGCCTGTGGATAGTGCGTTGCAGTAATACAAATGTGCTGCAAATCAGACTCCCCAGTGCTTATAACAGACTTAATCCCACAACAAGTGCTCTCCAGTGCAATCAGCTGCTCCAGAAAGGATGCAGGAGGCACTACTGTCAACGCCTACCCCAGTGAAAACCCACCCTCCATTAGACTCTTGCCAGAGCAAAAGTAAAAAGTTTTCTGCAGGTTCCCATGGGAGTGATAAGTCTTGCCTCCCTGGAGTAGTTATTGATAAAAGTCTGAGGTCAGGATGAATGAAGGTAGCCGCCAAGTTCCACCCACACACACAATATACACTTTGTCTAATGTTCTGTGGAGCAATACAAGCTACAATATATTTAAGGTAAATATTTGGCTAGTTAGGTAATTATGCTGAAAGGTTCCCTATCTTTATTACACCAGACTGAAATGCATAAATCACCTGATGCTGTATCTCTGAAGAAATTTCTCTAACTGGGGCAGCGGGAAGTGCTTTCGGTTTCGGAGATGGAGTAAAGGGGAGGAACGTAAAGTACTGTCCTTTTTACCAGGGAACAACATTAATTATTTGCTGATGCTACAAAGATTTGTAGCAGGTCAAATTCAGCTGCATATAAAAGAACAGGTGCACTGCAGTCCTGACTCATGTTTTAGCAAAGATAAAATCTTTACTGGAAAGGAACAAAGTCCTTCATTTCCTGCTATAGATGCCCATGCAATACTAGTGCAATTTAAATAATCATAGCTAAATATTGGCTATTTGTGGAACTGCTTTCATTCTTGAACTCTGCACTTCAGGTATTCAGATTATACATGTCTGCGGCACCAGCTGCCAGACACAAGTCTTTATGCAGAAATGGGATAAAGTGATGAGTCTTCGTCTGTTATGACTTTCTCTACCTCTGTTACAAGGAAAAGTTCAATCAATCAATCAATCAATCAATATTCTGATGAGAGATTGCATGTATGTGGGTAAGAAAACAATCAGCAGCTACATTTGTATTTTTCCTGACTAGTTCCTGACATAAATTAACTTACTAACTATCTAGGTAGGGCAAAAGACAAGGAAACACAAAAGGCTGACCCAAGCAACTGAAAGGCTTTGTGAGAAATAAAACAACTGATACTTACCTTTACAGATGGTAAATTCCTGACTGGCTGAGGGAGGATCTGTGATTTATTTAGATGTCACCATTAATTCCCTTGACCTTGTCTTCCGTCTGATCTTGTGCTGATCATTAAGTTAAATTCACATGTGGAAAGATATGAAGCTAGAAAAACAAACAAAAAAATGAATCTAGATTTAAAATAAGTTAAAACATATAACCTTATTGCCCTAAGAATCAAAATAAACATGGCACACTGAGTATTGCTCTTTCAGATCCCAGTTACAAACAGTAAGATCTTTAGCTGGTGTTGTCTGTTTCTTATCTCTTAATTTGCCAGCCTCGTTTTCTCATTGCACTTCACGATGCCTGCTGTCCTGATTTTCAAAACTGTTTGAGATTAGAGCTTCTCTGTAACTGCCATTCAGTACTCATTTATTATCCACATACAGGCCACTTCTGCTGATTTTTTTTCATCTACATTTACATTTTTATCACTTGACACTTATTTTTGACTTGCTTTTATTTATCACTTCATGGTTATCATAGAGCCACCCTATGCTTTGTGTCTTCTTGGCCTGCCATGTGCAGGACTGTGGTTTCCATACTGGATCTCTCTGTTTTGCCTTACCATGAAAAATAAATACAAACTGACAGTCAAAAACCTATCTAGCTGTGAGTAATGAATTTCATCTTCAGTGTTCGTTTTTGCTGTTTGCACACAATATTTTCTTTGACTTCAGCCGTGGTACAAATCATTGAAATGACAGTACAATACATATTTATTAATCAGACAACTCTGGGAAAAAAAAACCCTTCTGTCAGAAATTTTATCAGAGCTACATACTGGAGTATGCTGAGGGTTTGCCCCTCCTACACAGATTCAGCGATTGCAAGACTGCATCCAAAAATTCAATGATACTTTATAATACTACAGGTTAGTGCTGGAGTGAGGGTCAGTATTAGAAAGTACTGTATTAACACCCTTTTTATACTACTAGGTCTTTGGGAAATCCTTACAAATACCTTGTAAGTATTATGGCTAGATTAGAAATGTTAGAAGATGAAGAGTTTGTATGTATTAGAGAAAGGCAGTGAAAACAACAAACTGTGCAGTCTTGTTTACACTTTATTTTAGAGAGTGTTAGTGAGTTAACCAGTGTAAGATGATGATAAACAAAGTCACCAGACATGCAGGAATTATGACCAGAGATAGGGGTAATAGTCAATATGTTTACAGCCATTACAGTATCAAGCAGAGAACTGGGTCAGAAGCATTTGTGGTACGTTTATTCATTAACTATACAGTCTTTAAAAGAAGGAAATATAGTTAAAAGATGTGTATAAATAAATGGAAAAGTAGAAAACATGTTTATGCTTTGAAGTACAAAACACATTTTTTTCCCTCAGTTAATATCAGTTCATTGACATTACCATATAAGAATTCACCATTAAACATGATGGGATCTATTGGCTGCTGTCCTAGAAACATTGCCTTTTTGTACATATGTGCAGTACATCAAAGCTGTGGACAGGGAAATGGTGCCATTGCAGAGGATTTCAACTATATATAAGGATTGTTCTCATATTTAAAAAAAAAAAAAGAAAGAAAAAGAAAAGAATTAGTTTGAAAAGCTGTAGAAATAATGTCCCTTTAATTTCCCAACATGGTCAAAGAGGAACTCTGCAACCCTCATTAGGCTACACTCAGGGGCATGTAACTACAGGACATTTACAAAATCACTGAGTCAGGAGTTTTGTTACAAAAGAAAGAACATCAGAATCGAAAATAATTATAGTTTATGAACCTTATTTAACCATCTCTATTTGGAAGAAAGGATATATTGGCATGTGCTAATCATGAATAGTTGATCCCTCATCTTGCCCTTTCTATGCAGGTAAAACAGTTCGGTTTAGAGTTTTGGAAAGGACTTCTGGATTGTTTAGTGACAGTATATTACGAAGAAGAGCTGAGGAAGCTCTTAATCAGATAGGAATTTCTTAGCACTACTTAAGAGTCCTTGTCTTTGCTTATCTCACTGAAGCCAAGAACCATGTTAAAAATCTCAAGATCTAAAGACTGATGTTCCTAATAACAACATTTAGGCTCATGAACCATAAGGAAATAATTTGATTGTTGGTGACTTTGCTGAGCACAAAAGCACATTTTAAGACTCAAATTAAAATAATTACATATCACACTGTAGTCAGGTGCTCTGCTTATCTTCCTGTTAAATTAATAAATGTAGGATTGTTTTGAGGTTTCAGAATGTTCAACATTTTTCATTGTTAGCACAGCAAGTAATTAGGAAACAATTACAAAAGCAAACAACAACATAAAAGAGCAGGAGTGCTGCTGCCAATTCCAAAGCCATGATTTTAATGTTTACCCTCAGTCTGTTCCCAGAACACTCATGTACTTGACATATCTATTGAGAATTTATCAAGCTGATGAATTATTACTTTCTGAAGTTGAAACAACCGATTATTTTCTCCACAGAATGCACTACTACTACACAATTTTGCCATTAGCTAATAAGGCATTGTACATACCAAAACAAATTAACTTTTTCAGTGTTGTTAGCTAGCAAAAATGACTTTTTAAAGTTTAGAGAATGTCAAAAAGATTATCTATGTGCTGATTTCCATAGAAGTCTCCCTTCCATAACAGGATGAGGCAAACTCTGAAGGCTAAACAGAAGAGCCAAGTTCTACTATCACTGGGGTCAGCTACTTCAAGTCTACGCTCCATGCAGCTATGTACTTGAGAACCAGAAAATACAGAAACTAAGCTAATGCTGCTTTAAGGATCTGTCCTTCTCAATCCAAAAATGCATGGATATACAGACATGCGCAGGCTAGATTACTTCCTCACCTTCTCACAATACATTCATCATATTTTTTCAGCCACCAGAGAGAAAAGTTGAGATGGGACCAATCCACCTGGTATGAATAATTTTGGGATAGTTCACCCCCAAAATTCAACAGCCTTGGGTTAAATTTCAAAGATAGGTACTGACACTGTTCTCAACATGTATTCGTGATGGTGATAAAAAGGTGAAGGTTTTGTTTTCACTAGTTAACATCTCTTTGCTTCTTTAACAGAATCTTTACCCTTGGTCAATATATCTTATATATAATGTTGGTGCTCACATATGAGAACTGAAGAGTACAAAAAAACAAAATTCACAATTCACAAAGGATAAAATGAGCCTCTGTTTCAATGACTTTAATGTAGTTACTAAAAAAAAAAAAAAAACCACACAACTCCTGTTATTGTTTAAATGCCCTTTTATAGAGAATACATTACATGCAATACTTAAGTATGTGCAAAAACAGGTGTCCTGGCAGAGTATAAGGGAGCTCCTGCCACTGGAAACTGAAGTGCAGATGTAAATGATCAGAGCAAAAGTTGATCAAGTTATTCTCAAGGCATCAAAGCAATTCTTAAGTAGGGCTTTGCTTCCTGCACAATTGAATGGCTTGCTTCTACATAAGTAGGTCTAATATCAACTTTCACGGCTCAGCAGAACTGCCAAGAATGCCTTGCCCACCCTCCTAAAACTTGTAAGTTATCAACCACATTAGGCCTGTTTTAGTTAAATACTCACCTAGCAATTTTATTTCCCCATATTGCAACAACAGGTTTACTTTACAAAATTTAATCGCTGCAAAGTTGCTCACAAGTACAACCATCACGGTCTACTCCTTATTCCCACGCTTTTTAATATTCATCATATTTTATCTTTTAATGCAGTCCTAATGAGAGCATATTGGAAGACCACAGAACCATGCTCGTAAGAATGCAGTCCTGAAATAAAATGTAGAACAGAAGGAGCATTGTATTACAGCCTCTGTTAATGTTTTAATGGTTGAGAGATTTCCAACATGTTGGCAGTGTCAGGACAAACCAATTTAATAAATTATTAACACTAATCAAACATTTTTATGATGGCAGTCAAAACTTCCTTGGCAGTTAAGGTTAATTCTGTTGAAGTTTGACAAAGATGTTACTGTTAGATGGAAACCATGTTTAAAACTGCAGCCTACTTCAAATCAAAACCTTGCAGTGCCCTGAGAAGAAACGGTTAAGCAACATTTCTGGAGGTACATAAAGAAACAGTGAATGCAGGGTTATAGCATTCATAGGCAGAGCAAGGGCTGATGAATAGTAGTGAAAATTAAATTGATTACAGCATGTATAGCATGCCTGCCACTTCTTGGAAAAGGATAGAGAAAGACTGTTATCGAGAAGACATAAAGCTCAGGCTGTCACAGGGAGAATGCTAAATCAATATACAAATAAAATCGAGGAATTTCAGACATTTGACAGAGAGAGAGGAAAATAGAGAGCCCTTCTATTTCTGATGTATTAAACTTTGGAGAAAGGAGGTATTTTAAGGCACTTGCATTCAAAAGGCAAGTAACAATAACCAGGGCAGACAACACCACATTCTGCCTCCAATTCATCTAGCCCTGCCAGTTAGTTTAAATCCAGCACAGCAGAAGCTAATGAGGGGTATGGATTAACAATACAAAGTTTCTTAGGCCTTTCTTAGGCCTCCCCTGGGGCATCCGACGTCTATACATCATCAATCTACTGCAAATTGATCTAGTCAGCCTGTGACAAGGGTCAGGTTTCCAGGACCAGCTACCAGGCATGATCTAGTCATTTTGAGTTATCAAGACAAAACTCTGTTCTGCTGAGCTCCAGTCACATAAAACTCACAGTTTCCCAGACTTGCAGCGAGCTGAACTCAAACCATAGAGCCCTCTCTGTTCTCCTCTGCACTCCCTTAGAAATCAGCTCACCCTTCTGCAATGACATTATTATTGTTATTATTATTTTGCTCTTACAGATGATGCCATCTTGGAAACTTCAGGCTCCCAACCAAGAAAAACATATACTAGTCAAACAGCTCGTATTTAACCACTGCTAATTATTTCAGTCAAATAAAAATAGTGACAACAAGAAATATTCATATTTATTTTCAATGTATGAGAGCGGTAAGGAAGGGAAAAAGATGCATAATAATGCAAGTTTCTTAGCAAGATGTAAGTTTTATGGGGGCGTCCTAAACTTTTGTTGGACTAAAAACTCTTTACTGAGTAACAATATGCAGGATCTTGCTCTCGTACAACAACCTACAGGCTACAGCTTTTCCAAATTTTCTACCAGTTCCACAGCCCTTTAGTGTATTTGAGCTGCAGCCTCTCAGCATCCTAGGAATCTAGTGGATTTCCTAGCAAGCTTTGTGGTAGGAGTGCCTTCGCTTGCAGCACTGCTCAGCTGCACCAAAATGCATCCACCAGGATGGAAAGGATACAGGTTCCGCGGTATGCCATACGCTGGAAAAAGCGGGATGTTGCATCAGTAAGACATGTGTAGTCTGATCCGCAGCGACTTAAGTCGCTGGAAGGGTTCCTCCTGATTTCGGTGGTTTGGATGGCATCCATACTGCCAGAGGAACTGTAGCAATTAAGGTTTAGATCATTTCACTTAGTGCCATTTACTTTTACAGTCCCCCTTGAAGTTAATTTTCATGGGAATCAACCATTTACCTCAGAAGGATTAAAAGACTGAACTGACATATAGGACAAAATAAGGATCATAGAATCCAGCTACCTGAAATATGGCAGATTTCTGAGGCTTCTAGGGTACTTCCAGCCAACTCTTAATCCAACAGTTAATTATGATCCAGTATAGCGGCATGAACTACCAGGAGCCAACAAACTTTTCAATTCATGAATAAACTTAGTTGTTATTCATGTTATTTCTATGAACATTTCCCAGAGATATATTTTGGAATGTGTATTTTTCACCGAAACAAACCAAACCTTGCAACTTATACTTCAGGGTTTATTAACAAAAAAGAAAATCCTCAAATTCACACAGTATTGTATCAGCTCCAAATGGATGACAAACTTGCAAAAACAGGCAAAAGCACCAAGCAAGGCACTTGTGGTACGAACATCTGATGAGCATTTGCTTGTATTGATTCATGCAAGCATTCTGGAATTTCTCTGTTCATGGACCGTCTTCCAAACACAATGACATGCATATGAATTTGCATGAAAAGCAAATAAAAAGATGCAGTAATATCTTTGAAGTAGCTCGGTGGCTTTTATCAGAGAGATGCATGTGAATACTTTGTTTCATCATTCATTCAAGTTTCTCACACCGTCAGCAAACCTCTACAGAGGAACAAGCGCCCAATTGCCAAGCAACCCCAGTTCTGTTTCCACTACCCTTTTTGGGCAACAAGTTCCCAAAAGATAACTGCACGCATTCCGAAATTAGACTTGTGCCCGAGAGATTTTCTTGATTTCTCCAGATTCAAAGAGTTCCTGTCACTGGACTGGTCAGCAATGAAAAATCCTCTTTATTGCACTAATGAACATTTTATATTGATATGGATGCAACCACACAGACATGCTTACAAAAAAAAAAAAAAAAAAAAAGGCAAAATTGTTATTAGCTGGCTGAATAGTTGGCTGCATGTTTATCATTAGGAAATACAGCAAGAAAGACAGAGGCAGGTGTGTTTCACTTTGTGGATAACATTTGTGTCTGTTCAAACTCTGCTTGTAAATGGAAACCCCCGGAAAACAAGGCTGCCTGAGTGAGCTCTGCTCTACTGACCTCCATTTCTAATCTATGCCTCAGGCTCAGCACTGCTGAGAGCGTTCCTTAGGCCTGATGGGTTTCCTGTTTGTAGGGAAGCATCCAAGCAAAATCCTGAGTCACAGGTGGAGGGAATTTAAATCATCATCCAGCTGCAAACTTCTACTTATTGTGCCTGGTAATGGAGCACATCAGCACCAACCACCTAGCCCCGCTCTTTCCCTCACATTTGCCTCCACCCCTTCTCACAACCACAGGGAAAAGGGGATATTTCCTAGAGGAAAGCTGCTAGAAGTCAAGGCTCTGACCTCAAAACGTATTTCTGCAATGCTGGAGCGCTGATCGGACTGCTCTGCAGCGCCGAAGGCTCCTCCATACAGTTGCCATTGCTCTGCAAATAAAAGTCTCTAAAGCTAAAACCAACTGCTGCTCAGCCTAGGCCAGCTCTCGAATGGCAGTAAATCAGGCTGGTTTGCCTGTACAGTACACAGGAGAGCTTCTAGCACTGCTTCCGTGAAAATCCACGATTCCCCTTCTGTGAACAACGCGGTGCCCTTTCCCACTTCCCAGGCTC
Organism: Tinamus guttatus; assembly: GCF_059628265.1. NCBI lineage: Eukaryota > Metazoa > Chordata > Aves > Tinamiformes > Tinamidae > Tinamus > Tinamus guttatus. The sequence continues at coordinate 1,481,370 of NW_028288820.1, forward strand.
CTGCCCTTCTCTGCTTCTCTTCCCGCCTATCTTTATTAGGCTGCTTTTCCAAAGGCAGATAAGAACTCTGTGCAATTCTCCAAATCTCTTATTTTCAGGGAGCAAAATACCCTCCCCCCTCTCTAAGAGGTCTGGTGCACTCTGCTGGCTTGCAACCTCAAAAATATCTCTACCAAAGTAGCTGTTGAATAATTTATATTTCTTAGAACTGAGCTGAGCGTATGTACATTTTCACTTGGGTGTATACGGTACAGTTGTTTTCCCTTCCTTTCCAATGCCATCTTGGTATTCGCTTAAAGTTTTGAGGTAGGAAATTTTGAAAAATATTAAAAACACTTGAGAGTCTGGAAAAATGATTGGTGTTCTTGGAGTGAGAAAGAGAAAATGGGATTGCAATTTGTTTGTGATTTTTTTTGTAATGAAAAGGGGGAAAAATCCCAAACAGCTTGTAATTAGCAGCTCTGAAAAGTTATAGTTTCTTCAATGGCACACAGCATGCCAAGTAAACGTACAAGAGATTCCTTAACTCAACATGCCTGGAGCTGGATGCAGTTTCTGTAAATCAAAGCACAGCTCACACTAACAGTTGCAGTATGTTAGTGGCTGGATGGTTACTTTATGAAGAATTATAAAGTGACACAGCAGTCTGGGCTGGAAAAAAAAGTCCCGCTTTGATGTTTTAACCACTGACTTCAAGAGGACCAACAGAGATCTTCCTGTTTTTATTGCAGCCTTTCTATCATTCCTCCCCCCTCCTCTCCCGCTCTCAGATGCAGCACTGTTATCTTCCAGGCACTCTGTAAGGTTGACTTGTTTACAGACTGCATGTCTCTGTTTATAGGCCTGTGTCAGAGAACAAACAGGGCGAGTGTGACTTCCTCGCATCTGAAACGCGACTCTTTCCCTCTGGGGCAAGCAGGGGGACGAGGTGTGGGGGAAGGCAGGGCGCTGCGGGTCTCCTGCCCTGCTCCCCGCTCCCTCCGGGCTGGACGTGCACACCTGCACCCGGCCTAAGCTCCGCCGCGGGGACGGACACCCCTTATCCCAGCAAAAACGGCTTCGGAATCTGGGCCGCTATCGGTAAAATCAGGGATAAGCAGGCTTCTCTTTGGAACCTCCCCTAAACACACACTTTTTATATATATATAAAAAAAAAACAGTTTCTACATCATGGTTTCATTCAGACGTTCGTTTGGGGAAGGTTAAAAGCTTGTATCACATTTTACAAGAGACATTTAAAGGCTGTCAGTGGTGTCATTATAAGAGTGCATACACTGTAATGATGAAATTTTAGAAACTAACCAGAAAGTTTAGTTATTCCTCCTTGTCTTGAATAATATTTTGCCTCAGGCATAACCCCAGTCCAATCAATAAGAGCAGTCTTTAATAAGGTACTCAAATGACAAGATGGATCGTTTGCTTATATTACTAATGGCACAGCTTTTTATAAGCAAGAGGAATTAAAATAATCAGCGTTCCAATCGCAAACTGTCTCCTTTTTATGTTTGGCTTTCCTTTTAGCTTGGACAATGGCAATTTCTTTTTTCAGGTTCTCCAAACTGTTTGGGTTATAAGTAGCCCCAATGAGGTATGGATTCATCCTTACTAAAATATCTTATTTTACAATGACATTTTTTATTTTAATTGTAGGATCCATTTTTATGGATCTCTGGGTTCAAAAGGTTTGGTTTTGCACAATAAACACTTTGGAGCACAATGGGGCTTTAAAGGGTACAAAAAGGGATATTCTATTAACTCACATAAAATGCATTATATTCACGTTCTATTAACTCACATAAAGACATCAGCCAGTTATGAGCTGGATCTATTTAGGTTTTCTCTTGTAGGTAGATTCCCAAAAGAGACTGAAAGACTACTGAACTCACAAAAGGGCCAGAATTTATTAGAATAAAAACTAGAAAGTTAACTCTTTAAGCAAAACCCCTTAGAAATACATTGATCGGGCAGAACAGAAAAGGAAGATTTTACACACAGGTCTTCCCTCAAATGCCCTGTCCATGCAGGGGAGGCCTTAGGGGCTTGCTTAGACACATCCCATAGGCCACGTGTTTCCTGAGCGGTGCCAGTGCCCGCTTCCTGCTGGCTCCCGGACGGCTCTTTTCCCTCCCCTCTGAGGCCATCTTGCACCTTCTCCCTCACCGTAGTCCCCTTTGGGACAGAGGTGGCCAGGGCCATGCTGGGACTGCTGCTCTGTTAAGAGTTTGGGTACAGCTTGATTAAGCAGTTTAAACATAGCACCCAAATGGACTTCATCTAAACTCTGTGAGTACTGTGGTCCTGATGCTCCTTGGCGCAGTTCCCTTGGCTTGGTGGTCACAGTGGTGCTGTTCATCCATAACCAGCCTAGCTTGAAGGCAGCCAGAATTTACTGACTGTTTTCTTTTCTTCCAGAGCAGCAAAACTGTCCCTGCTGTGTCTTCCCACCATGGCAGCCTTCCCTGGGAATCTGCCATTCTCTCCTCCCGCTTTCAGGGCCTGCCTTGTAGGAGGCATTGGCTTCTGCTCTTATCTGGAATTTCACACCTATGGCGCTTCCTCAGTGCAGACTGCGCAGTTCACTATGTGAGACGTGGGCTTTTCCCTCTGCGGTCTCATTACTCCGGAAGCTGCGGATAACACTGAGCTCAGTACGCTCCTCTCCTGCCAAAAGGCAAGCAGCTAGCGAGGAGACAAACTAACCCTTCACAGAGCACCAAAGCCTTCCAAGTCAGTTCAGTGTAAAGGCCATACCAAGATTTGTGGCCACTCTCCTCTTGTATTTTAAATTGAAATGGTTCATCTATACCTCTTTCAGTTTTGGGTGTCATCTAATAGGAGGAGGAGGAAATTAAACCATGAGTACAGGGTGATTTGACCACTTTTTTCCCCTAAAGAAAACAAGCATATGCTGGAATCAACAGACTCTTTCCATTAATCACAAAGAGCCCAGAATTGATGCATAAGGGCTTAGATTTTCCTCATTTTGCATATTCAGCCATCTCCATCTCCATTCAGCAAAGTTTTACCTAAGAATGGATGAAGACATTCATTCTAACAAAAGAACTGGCGTGAATCCTGGACCAGAATTCACATACATGCTAATTTATGTTTTGGGGGTTTAGATATGTTTGATGAGCTCTTCTTAAGTTCATTTTTTTATACGCTTCTCCTTGATGAAGGGCTGAAAAAAACACTTTCAGTTTTAAGTTCAGAAGAGGGGCGATACTTGAAACGCATGCTTTTCTTCAGTGTGTCCTACCAGAAATTGTAGATGACTCTTTCCCCTATAAAGTAATACTGCTAGATCCTGTTCTGATGCATCTAAGTCTGTCTCTGCATTACAGACACCAACTTCTAGGCTAGGGTTTCTATTATGCGGCACAAAAACTAGATACAAGTGACAGAATGATTAGCTCCTTTTGCATATCTGGTTGGTATCCTGAAAATCTGTGGTAAATCAGACAATTAAACTCTGTTTCTCCCCTGTCTGAAAGTAAAACCTTCACAACTGTTGCAGAGCTGGAGAAGAGATGTTCACATGCTATTCCTCATTGGCCCGAGGATAATCAAGACTGACCTTCTTAAAAAAAAGCGTCTAATTTCATGAATGAAAATAAAAAGAATGAATGTGCAAGCCAATAGTCTCTATAGGTATATTTCTTACAGCAAATAAGCACTGAATACAATGCACAAACTGAAGAAATTCGCACACAAGCCTTCATCGTTCGCACTCATTCTGTCAAATTCTACCTGAATTTCATCTCCACATGAACCCTCAGAGGTTAGTCCCTGTGGACTTACTCCCTCTATGAAAATGCTAATACTCGTATCAACTGAAGAACCAGACAAGTCTCAGAGCTTGTATACCTTACCCAGGGTAAAGGTATTTATGAGTTAGGACTGAACATTGCCTTTCTGAGCTCTGCTCCTGCTAGCAGACACCATAAAACATCAGGTTTTCCTCTCCAAAGCTACTCCTGCATGCCCGAGAAATACATACCATAAAGTAGGGCTTGTGCGTAAACATGCTTCCAGCACGTATAATCATGTAACAAAAAGTATAATTTTCTTAATTGTATGATTTGCTGAGTTACTTTTCCCCGTGAAATTCAATACAGAGAGAACCTATGACTTCAGAGCTTCTCTGAGTGCTCTGATGCCAGCTGTTATTTGTGCTCCTATGTGCAGTTTTGCAGTGATATCCAAGATCCAGACTTTGACTCCACTAGTAGGAAATAGCTGACAGGGCACTGGGCATGAGGGCACCAGGCTCCTTTCCCAGTTCTACCGCTTGCCCATCCTAGGACCTTTAAGGACACACTACACCCTGCAAGCCTCATTTGTTCTCAGGCCGCGTATGCTGAAATGGCCCGAGTTCTAGGTCAGGGACCTCCCTAACCAGAGCTCTGCAAGGCGCCCGGGTCTCCATGGCTCTGTTACAATACAAGCACTAATTAAGAGCCCGAGCAGGCTTTGTGCGCTGGCTGCCAAGCCAAGCTTTTTGCCTTGTGCTCAATCCTTTGCCTCGCTTGGCTTTTCTTAAGCTCTTCGCTTCCCGCGACGTATTAAGCTATAGCATGGAAATTTTAGAGAGGTGCAAGTTACTTCTGAACAACAACAAGCCACCATTTACTTATTTGTGCTCTGATGAGCTTTGAGCTTTAATAAATGATCAGTCCTATGTAAAAGTAACTTAATGCTGCCCTAGCTGCATCTTTCCATGAAGTGTCACTTTGACATCCTCTGTTGTGTGCATTCACTGCAACTTTCACAGGCTGTAAATTAAGAACATTTACACATGCAATTAGTGCTAAATAAATGCCTGAAGAACTTACTGTGGATTAAGCAATTAGAGGACATCATGGAGTACCTTTGTACTTAACACCTATGAAGAAAATCATCTACTCGTTTTGCACAAATTGCATACTGGGGTAACCATCGCACTGGCAGGAGTGCTTGGCTGAACTGCAAAATGCAGATTTGTGCTCACAAAACGTCTTCTTTTTCCCCAGTTCTCCCACCCCTCCCCCACTTATTTTAAAGAGAAATTAATGTGAATTAGGTAATGGGGACTAATTTGTGAATAGGATAACACTTTAAATTGTTATTAAATGACTGCCTTTGTAAAATAAACCTAGAATTTAAACTGACTTTGAATTTTTAATGCTCTAGTTAAATTACAAAAAAGTCTGCTTAGAAAAAAAAAACAGATATGTACACATAAACCATTTGCATGGCCTCTGACTATTAATAGGCTTTAACTCTTTCATCTCTTATACTTCATTTATGGTGCACACAAACCATAGTCAGCATTTGTGGCAGGGTGTGCAAACAGTCCTCTTCAGAGGAGAAATACTTGACACACTGGAGCTCCTTGCAAGTGAAAGGATGTGTTTTATTAGTTTGAAATACACCACACGCACCTAAGGCACACTGAAAATGAAAGGGACAATCATTTGCACTGCAAAACACACGGACAACACTCACCCAACCTATTGCGTGCAAACAACTCGGAGGGTGGGGGAGTAATGGACATTGCATTTTTTTGCTTTAAAGCTCAAGATTAAAGTGATTCCAACTCATCAACACCTAGAAGTGTTATAGGCAGCCTGGAAAAGAAAGGGCACCTCAGCTCAGTAAAGGTGCCTAACACACCAGTCTGGATGTAAGGATGCAAGAGTTACGTGCAGAGAAAAAGGGCCTGGGGACAAAGTGACGTTTGGAGTTGCGCGCTGAGCTCGTTAATCAGCAAAACCGAGAAGCCAAGTGCTGCTGGGCGCCCAGGGGTGCCCCAGCCGCAGGCCCGGCCTGCTCTCGGCCGAAGGGAACCACCGTGCCGGGGTCACCGCCGCGGCCGCGCACAAAGCGGCGCATTGTAACCTGCAGCTTCCCCAGCGGCTTCGTGGCGGGACGCGACGAGGGCGGCGTGAGGGGAGCGCTGCTGAGGCAGCGTTGGGCGGCCAGGAGGAGAGAGGAGCCCTTCTGTGAGGCAGAGAGATTGCTAAGCACCAAGCGTTGCGGGGGGGGGAAAGAAAAAAAAAAAAAAAGAAAAAAATCGGAACAAAACAACAACATCACAAAGTACAACAGCTGCAGGGAAGTTGTTTTTCACCTGATGCGGCTTGTAGAGGTTCTTTTAAAAGTGCCCCTGCAGTCACCAGGGCGCGAAAATCCCAACCTCAGAGCTCCAGCGCCACCTCCTTGCCAAGGAGGCAATCGCAGCATCGGGAGACGCTGCCATGGAACAACGATGCCCAGTGTCTGCAGCAGGGTCTGAACCAGCACGGGTTTTTGGCTGCTTGCACAGAAGACACCCAGTTTGCAGGGCCGGGTCCCCCACGGCGCCTGGCAGCGCGGCCCGCGTGGCGCTGGGCAAGGCCAAGGTGCCGAGAGCAGCTTGCCCAAGGCCCAGGGCCTGCGGCGCCTCAGCCAACAACAGGCAAAATATCAGAAAAAAAGAGAAGATTTGACAAAGAAAGCCCTTTATAGCTCATGGGGAATCACTTGAAATTTTATTTCACCCACCTGCCTTTTTAAAAGAGTGTTATTTTACTTCATGTTTTAAGATGGCCTTGCTTTTTCTACTAGGGAAAAAAAGTTTACTTCTGTTGTTGTCTCTGATGTGAGGAAATTTATTTTCCCAGTAATGTTGTTCAATCAGAAGAAAAATGTTTCTCACATACAAGTAATTTTTCCACAAGTAAATATTTCTACAGCAAAACTTTGAAAAACAAGACTTTAGTAGGCACTAAAAAGATTTTTGGGCATACTGAGATGTGGCAGAATGTCACATTTGGGGGATTTAAAATTTTATAATCTTCTCCCCCCAGAATCATCAACTCAATGCTAAATCACCGAGGGGACGGGTAAAACAGCCATCAACCTGCTGAAGGAGAGGCAAAGCTCCTCACTAATGAACCCTTCGATCCACCAAGGAACACGCCTGGCACGAGTCCAACGGGAAACCCATCTCTCCTTCCTGCGCTGCAAAACTCAAGGCTGTGATTGGTGATTTTGTCTGGGTGAAATGAACCAGCAACACATAAAAATTGCATCCTTCTAAAAATTTTGTGCCAAACTGATGTCTTTGGGGGTAAAATGTTCTAGTTAGACACAGTACAGAGCAATAACCAACAGAGAAAGAGCCTGTTTTATTGTCTCAGTATGCCTTAAATATGACACAAAAAGACACATACTACTTTGGGTGTGAGAATAAATTCTGAGAGTCTTCAGTTTGCTTCTCTGAAGCAACTGTCACCAAGGGGATCTTATGACGCCACCTGCAATAACAAATCTAGTCCAATGAACCAGAGGTTTAGGCCCTTACAGGAGTAATTTATTCCATATGCCACCATATGTTCACATCAGGCACCAGGTAGCATAAGTAATAGTCTACATATTTCATACATCTCTGCTTTTTTTTTCTAATTTTTACTGGGCATGGATGTGGAAACAACAAAGTCCCAAAACAAATCATGAAATATTTTTACTTCGAGTGTAATTCTAACAAAGCTACATATTCTGAAGATATTCCTTTTCCAATACAGTTTTGCAGGCAACAGAGCATCAGATGTTCAAAATTAATATTGCTGAATAGTCATCAAAAAAATAATCCCCTGAAACTTTTAAGACTTGTTCTCCCTTGCAATCCTGAGGTTAGAAATGCAATAGCAACAACTAAAAAAGGATGTGACCTTTTAATTGCATACAGGAATCTGAAACTTGCCTGTCCTCACTGCATGGATTAAAGACAAGGGACTAGTGAGGAAGGGAAGCAGCAGAATTGGAAAGAACTTGCATGCCTAGCTGACCCATCCTTGTACATACACACACAAATACATTGCCCAGGATAAAGGAGTTTGTATTGTATTGGAGAGCAGAGGTGATATTGAAGTGTGTATCTATCTCACCTATTCAACTCACACAGTGCCCCTATGACTTAATTGAACTCAGCAACGCTGCTAGAGTAAAAGTGACTTGTAACCAGCTGTGAACTATAGGGAGAGAAAATAAAACATGGAAAGTCAAAAAACAGACAAAAACAAAAACAGCATGAGAATTTGTCAAGTAAGAAATGAACATTTTCATCTGTCAAAAACTCCGGAGAATGTCAATTATTTGTGTTCAAAACAGAAATATGACTGTATTTCACATCCATTGCCTCCACCCCCAAAACATTCAGCCCTAACACACTTAGCTGCTAAAGCAGAAACAAAAATTGAAGCTCCCAACCAAGCGGTAACAAATGCCTTTGCTGGGAATACTCAGCAACTGACTGCTTGCGTAATGCGGACTAGGAGTAGTCACAACCCGATGGCCAAAGTAAATTCGTATGGTGCAAACTGTAATGTCATCACGAGGCGCAGGGTTACTTAGAAAGCAGATCGCGGCACCGGCGTTCCCGCACGACTGGAATGGCAGGCTGAGCGCTAGGGAAAGGCTCCTTCCTGGCCGCTCCCTGCTCATTCCAAGCTGCCATTTCCAGGTCTCCGGGTGACATCCCTGGAAGCAGTACAGCACCAGGGAACTCTGGCTCCTGCTGGGCCATGGCTCCAATGGCCAAAGCTGCAGCCTGCCTCACCCTGCCCATTTCCTGCTAGGAGCGTGTGAATGGGCATGGATGGCAATGCACATGTGTATCTGCATGGGTATATATATATGTATGCATACACACCATGTGTATGTAAGGGTGTTTAATGCATATAGATTTAACATCACCTACCGGGAAAACAGGGCAGTCTTTCAAATTTTAAATGTGTCAACAGATTATACAAACAGGAAGCAGCACTGCAGCAACAGGTCATTAAAAAGCCTGCAGACCAACCAAGAATTAGGAGAGTCAGCTGAAAAATGGAAAGAAAAAGAAAAAAAGACCTTTTCCACCATGGTTGGCATATCCTAAATCTCGCATAGTTTTGTGCTCTCGCTAAAAGGCGATGTGTGTTTCATGGAACTACCTGAGCGAGCAGCATTATAAATAATCACATATTTTCACACCGCCTTTTCCTATAACACCCTCCCTATCACTTAATTGCTTACGCTTTTGCTCGCTCGTCAACACAGAAAATGCTTAGGAAGGGTGGGGAGAGCAGCGGGGTCTGAAGAGAGCCCATTCACAAAGTAGTTTCAAGCATTCTCTTATTTGTCAGGAATCTTTCCATTGCAGAGGCATCCTGCAATTCCCAATCTGTTTTCCTCTGCTCCAAGGCTTCAGTTTCATCCCGCTCCCTGCCTCGCACCTTGAAATGACATTAGCAGGAAAGTCACCGCTGATTCATTTCTCAAGAAGCTGATGTGGAATCATAAGGCTAGGCTGCCAGCTAGAGGTAAGCCAGGGGAAAAAAAAAAAAAAAAGGAAAAAAGCTCTGACCAACTGGAGCGCTTGTTCGGGACAAAAGTACGTGGTAGGGAGATAAAATATCTCCGTTTGCAGTATCACTGTGAGTGCTCTCATCTAAAAAAGACCCCAAGTAAGCTCTCCCTACCGCGTAAACCAGCTGAAGGTGACAGATTCCAATTTAGCAGAAACATCTGAATAGCAGCTCTATTTCATTTTTACTTTTTTTTTTTTAAGCAAAATTAAAAACACCCTCCCTCCCCTGACTATTCACCATTTTATACTCCGAGCTGTCCCAATGCGGCATAACTATGCACACAACTGGCTATGCTTTTCAACATCTGCTTTTCATTTTCTTAACAGGAAACCAACACAATTTCCATGACAAAGGAGGATTCTGGTGTTAGACTCTCATTTATCTGTCATGTGTACACTTGGCAGTATTTGATCTCTATTCTCCAGGCACTTAAGAAATAATCTAGGAATTATTGCTTCTTGACAATACAAACAAATAAGGGCTATCTATAAATAAACTGCAGAAAGGACAGAGTGGAGGTTCGCTTAGCACCCGCCGAGGGACTGCCTTGGGGCTAGTTCTCATTTATTTTTTGGCCAGGGCTGCAGATCAGAAGGTCACTTTCCTCTCGGAGCGATGTGAGTGCCCTTTTGTGCGAGGCTACGTGAGGGGAACACAGGCCCTCACACAAAGCACCTCTGAAGAAATTTGCTGACTTTTTTTTTTTTTTTTTCTTTTTTCCCCCTTTTTCCCCCCATCCTTCTGAGAGCATATTGTCCGCCGCCACAAAGAAGAATGGCCACTGATTTAAGAAGTATGGTGGCAGGGCCAGACCACATGAACCGCGCTCTTGTCAAGGCCGCTGAATGCGCTTTGAGAGGGAGAGCGGCGTTTTGGCGACGGGGCACAATGAGGAGGGCTGAAAGCGGGAGATAAAAGCCCAGCGTGCGCTGAGCAACCCCGGCGCTGGCGGTCAGGGTTCGCTCTCAAACCAGCGTGCAGCCGAGGGAAGAAAAGGTTTCCTGAGAGCTACTTGTACTAAGCTTGACTCATCATGAATTCCAAAATCCAGGGAACTCTGTATTTTTAAATGAACTGCAGGCATAAAAACACGGCTTAGACTTTATGCAGTGGCCATGAAGGGCATTCTCACTAGTATTTGTAAGAAGCTGTTTGATTTTTTTTTGAGAGGGAGAGAAATTTCACCATTTGCACCATTTCCCCATGGTTATTGCCTTGCTCACTTGGGCCCAGCCCAAGCAGCCATTGCAGGACAGTGTGAGAACTCCTATTGACTTTGGCAAAAGTTGTATCGGGGCCATGGGAAGTAACAGAAAATATCCACCAAGCTTTTCTGAAGACCCTGAAGTAGCATCACCTCCTTGATTAACACATCACTAATATGATAAGTGTGTTTAAAAGGAACAGTCTTTATCCTCCCAACTTTCTTTCCTTCTCTGTGAAAATGTTGCTTGTTGTAAAAAGAAATGTTTGCAAAGATTCTTCAGATTCTATTACAGAGAAGATTTCACCAGAAAATCTTATCAAGGTTAAAGAATTAAAGATACCTAAGCTGGACTGAGAATCTTTGCAGTCACATTATAAGGTTAACTCTGAAAATTCTTCATTGGGGCTGGGATTTTTTTTTGGAAGTGAAGAGCACAGATCAGTTCAGTCTATGTTCCAAAGTCATTTATGGCCAGATCCAAATAAAATAAAAAGGCATGTTGCCTACCTCTCTGCAGCATCGAGATTCTCTAGGTGTCTCAAGTTAACAAGAATTAGGTGCCTGCATATGGGAGCTCCAGCGGCTTTTGAACAAGGAGACATGACTCATACAGGTCCTATTTTTCAAAGAATCAAGCTGAGGTTATGCATTCAAATGACCTGGCCACTTGGTCTTTTTCACCCTAGGGTAGTTCGAAGAAGTGAGCCATCAAAAAGTGGCCAGAGAGATTAAGTGTCCAAATGAGAGTACCGTCCAGACGCGGACCAACAATAGCTCTATTTTTATATACAAACTTATTTATATTCATCTTACTTCAGCTCATTTCCTTGCTGAAAATAAAAGCTATTTGCTTCCAAAACAGACCTGTTTAAGGTTTGCCAAACTATAACAATTGAACTTCTTTTGAAAGCAGAGATTTGATGCCAGAGTTGGTCTTCAGAAAACACAAAATTGAAATTACAAGAATACCCCTCATTCTGTAACCACTCTAAACATAGAGAAACAAAAAGTTTAATAAATTTAAGCCATTTTCAAAAAAAAAAAAAAAAAAGAGAAATATGTTCCTTGGCTCACAGAGTCAACTTCATCCTTCAAGGGTGAAAGCAAGCACTGCCATTCAGGATTTGTACTTAGATTACAGTTAATAAAGAAGGAACAAAGAGCAGGGAAGAGAAATTTAAGAAGCTATGCTATGATGGCTGTTAATTACAGGAGCAACCTCACTAAAACTTTTTTTTTTAGTAAGTACGCAACACTGAATAAATGATACACAGTTTGGCCTACACGCTGCATAGCAGAGAAATCTGGAGGAAAAAATATCCTCACAAGTGTATACATTAGTACTTGTGTCCTCATCAGTATGTCTATCATGCCTTTAAAATGCCAAGCAACCAGTTGCTGCTATGTGAGTAGGACAGTAAAGAAGATCTAAAAAGGATTAGAAAGGTACAATCAATGAAAAAGAGAAGAAGAAGAAAAAAAAGCTTTAATCTCTTCTACCATTATTTTAATATACTTGCTATTAGTTAAAATATTCAGCAATTTATATACGCTATGCAAGAAGAACTGGATAGAATAAGTATAAAATGGCATTACCCTAGAGTCAGATACAGCCCTCAGTTTTCCATTCAAACCATTATTATTTATGGGGAATATTATGTTTTTGACTATCCACTGGGAAAATTTTAACAGCATATTTGGTTTTAAGTGAACACAAGTCAAAATATTTCAGCTGTCAAGAAGCAACAATTTATTTGGGGTCAGTTCAGAAATAATTTGTGCCTGACTGAGATGCCACAATGATTCATGGAAAACTATAGGTTGGATGTCTCTTTCTGTTCTTCTCTCTGGGCTGCCTCCAATACTACATTTCACCTCTAGTGACCTCCAAAGTCTCCCCTTTAGCTAAATTGAAAGTAGGGAAACATGGAATTCCTACAGACATAGTATATTATGTGAAATGCAGTTCACCTGTGAAGACTGAACCACAGAAAACAACTTTTAGTATTCTCCAGTCTTCAAGCTTATTTTCCCTCTCTCAAGCTTCACATATCTCAATGTCATTTTTCACCAGATTAAATGGAGCGATTTTTCACCTATGGGTAACATGATTTACTTACATTACTGATTTAAAAATAAGTTTCCTCTAACCTAAGCTATATCTTTCTGCCATGGCCACTTTTGCAGGTCTGTGCAAACAGAGCACAGTTGGGGATCTTGGTCTGAAAAACACAAAAATGGCACCTTATGCCATTATTTTTCTCTTACTCGACCCTTACAATCTCTGTGTTCATTGGCTTCATACCAGTCCTGCAATTAGCAACAATTTGGCAGTGGATTTGTCCCTTAGGACTTTTGAGGTCTAATAGGAACAGTGGTGACAATGAGGGCTGCTAATTGAAGGGGAAGCAGCAGCAATGGAGAATCCATTCAGTATCGTCCTCCAAGTTCAAATTCTTGCAGTTTTATTACACGGACAGACTAAAAGCTGGAATAAAACTGAACCTAGAATATTGTTCCATTATGTTGTCTCTATCCACCCCCAAAGCAAGTATTACATCAGTTGTTATAGGTGTATAGGTATACACACACTATCCACACATTTTACAAATGCACCTTTATATAGAGAATGTAAAAACATATATATGCCTGTATAGAAAACCAACACATCGAGCATGTGGCTCACAGACAGCCTTTCCTGACATCTAACTATGGCTATAAATGAATCATAACTCCAGCAAAAATTTCTGCTTTCAGACTCATGGAAAATGTTATGTTATTTTTGGCTCATGTCAAAGAAAAGCAGGGTGATAAAAGAGTGGGCACGGTACGGTCCAAGTTCATCTGCATTTTCATCTGTACATGCCTTTTGAGAGCTCTCACTAGAAAGTTCTGTTTACTTTCACAGATTCAAAACATGTATTTTATGTTTACATTTTTTTCTATTTTATCACATTGCAGACGTAAAGAACCCATTTAGGACTGTGCTTTATATACTCTACTATGTAAAAAGATCTATGATTTGGTTCTATAAGATGATCTGCATAAATGTTAAATATATTTTAACATATCATTATACCTCTCATATATACACATTTTGATATAATATAAATTTACATAAATAGAAGACACTTAAAGATACAACTAAGTAGTGCTGCCACCCAGAGGAGAAAAAGACATATAAAGAAGAGAAAGCAAAATGAAAAGTCTTGCCCTCGAGATCTTTGTGCACAATGATGCTTCCTCTAAAACAAGTTAAAGAACAACTCCAGTGCAATGTTTTTGCTACTGGATTATATGCTGCTCCTTATTCCAGCAATCTAGCCAGACTGCACATTCAGAGCTGGCTCGCTCTCTCTCTGCTATCTTTTTTTTTTTTTTTTTCAGATCCAAACCACTAAAGACAAACGTTTGTCGAGAGTGAAAAACTAGATCCAAATACTGCAGAATCTGGGGGGTTTAACTTCATGTCATGGGCTACTGCAGTTTTCTGTAATCAATTTGCTTGTCTGAGAATAACTTGCTTTCATAAATGTGCTTCCTGCCATTAAAAAAGTCATAGGATGAGAGGCTGCAGCTATGCCGGCCTTTCTTTAGTGCTGCTAGGTGCTGGCAGCAAACTGAAGGTGCAATGAAATAACTAAGTCTCAGCTGTTGTCACGTCCTGCCCAATCCTGAACTTCCCACCTACATGCACATGATCCCATCCCATGTCATATTACCTCCCCTCTCCACAGAAAAGGCTACTGATATTTAAAGATGGATCATGATATCCTGTGAGTACGTGGAAGGTGTGCAAATGCAGACTCAGACCAGCTGGATTGCTTCCTGAGGTCCCTGAACACACCTATTTAGATCCACACTCATGCAGGAGGAAAATGCATTTTTTTCAGAGGAGAGTGACACAGCCGAGGAAAGCAAAGCCTATTACCCTTGTTGCAATGGACACTCCTCTGCAGATCTGCTTCAATAGATGCTGTTCCAGATGCTTTATGCTGTCAGGGGCAGCAGCAGATTTTCCTTGTATATGAACAGCTTCCAGTTGTGAAAGGTTACGCTAACACTACTTCACTACACCTCTTTCCATAGAGGCATAGGGACTAGGCGATACTAAAGGGTCGAAAGGTTGGTCTATAACACATCTTTGATATTCTTTGTGGTCGGGTCACCTAAATGCATTTCTATACTTTCAAGTCCTTAGACGTACTCAGCAAGGTCACCAGATTTTCATTATTGGACTCCCTTCTGAGTGCCCACATTTATAAGCCACTGATAGAAAGTAAACAGACTGGTTGCTTGTGCTGTGGAGCACATGTAGAGAATCAGATGGCTCAATAACCTCATCAGCTCTGACCTTCCTGCTAAGTCCTTTAGCACAAAGATCCCAAGAAAGATTTGTTGTGGCCCTTGGCAAAGAAGAAT
Organism: Tinamus guttatus; assembly: GCF_059628265.1. Taxonomy (NCBI): domain Eukaryota; kingdom Metazoa; phylum Chordata; class Aves; order Tinamiformes; family Tinamidae; genus Tinamus; species Tinamus guttatus. The sequence continues at coordinate 1,496,373 of NW_028288820.1, forward strand.
TGCTTTGATTAATCAACTTCAACATAAGAGACACTCACTTTCAGTCTTAAGATACCCCTGCTTGCGGGCTAAGGTTTGGGCAACACATGCATCTTTCTCTCCCCTATGGTTAGGGAAAAAAAACCCCACTTAATACAAGTGAGTCCCATTCTTACAGCTTTTAGTAGTTTCAGCTTCCTTACCCCAGAACTGAATTTGGTTCCCAAAGTGCAAAAATAAATTTGCTATCCTGTTTTCAGTGGTGTACTGGCTACCAATAAAAGCAGGTCCTATTAATGATTAAATGGGAAACTTTACAGTTCCTCTTCCACACAGGTCTTTGCAGACCTTTTTGGCATGACATTGGAGAGAGAGAGAGGGGGAAAAAAAAAAAGGCGTAACTGCAGCTGCTTTTCCTTTAAACCGAGAACCGAATTTCCAGCTAGTTATGTTTTCACATTTGGATTGGAAGAAAGTTCAAACAGAGTTTCACTCCAGCAATTGAGTCAACATACAACATGCTCCCGCTTGTACAGGAGAAATAAGCATGCATAAAGGCACAACGAGAGCTTGTAGGGGTAATAAATGTTTGCTTGTAGAATCTGTCAGGGGGGTGAATAGTGGCATAACAGGGCTCACCTGCAATCTACCTAGTAGGTCAGTCGTATTTTTTTAATCCTTGGATCATACTCTGACCAAGGCCGTATCCTGAGCTGCCCAACTCTACTGCTATAGAAACCTGACACTGCTCATAGTACTGTTCTGATAAAACTAAGCAAGCTATATATTTAATAATAATAAAATAATAATTTGACAGTACAACTATATCGCTATTTGGTACTTCTGGGCTTGCTGTTCTGGTCAGGAATGACATCTATTTGTATGCAGACCAGTGAAGTTATGCTGGCAGACATCTGCGGCACAGCGCTGGTCTCAAAGGAGATGAGGACAAGTAAGAGGAAAATTTGGTTCATGCCGAACAGTTTAAAGTACAAAGTGATTTCAAAAAGGAAAATCCAAACTGTTCTGTCTAACTTTATTCTACTAAAGTAGCCTCAAGTCTACTGAAGGTCCCAGGGGCAAAAGACAGGGCATGGCCCACTTTCTTTATAGCTACACTTTCCTCCCCTCCAAAATGTGTGTCCCGGTCTCACGGTCTGTTGGGTCCAGGCCCTGGCCTATGCTGTTCCTTGAAGCTTGCCAAGGAGACCGCCAGTTTCCATGGATCAAAGTCATGCCAGGAATCATGCTAACAATTAAAACAACATGGGGCACCTGCAAAAGAGTGCTCAAGGCTACGGGCAGGACTTGTTTAGTGCCCTGGTACAGGCTTAGCTTTTTGTGCACCACTGCAATAAATAAAATAGCATGACGCAGTATGCTATACTTGGAGCTCTATAGAAAGTGTCGCCTGCTCTTAGATATCTCTGCATCTGAAGTAGCTCAAATGCCTGTGATCACTTTTCTGGAATTCTAACTTCACATCCTGCTGTTTTGAGGTTCATCTGCGGTACAGATGCCAAGAGATAAAATACATGAAAACAGTAGTGAATAGCATGTTGCCTGAGAGATCGTTACAATAATTATTTTTTCTTGGACATAATGTTTTAAACCACATACTGATTCAGCTGCTACAAAATAACACAGTCTATCAATCAGCTTTAGTTTCTCCACAACAAATATTTTTTGAACAGGTCCAGTGTTCCAGATCCAAAAGAAGTGATCTTTCCTTTCGTTTCCTTTTGAACTGTCCTCCTGTGGGCCACAAGATGCCCTTTGACTTCCGAGGCAGTGGACCTCTTAGCAATCACAGCATCAGAGCTGTTTGGGCTGGGAGGGTCCTCTTGTCAAAGCAGGACCAGCTTCAAATGTAGATCAACTTGCTAGGGAACCACTCAAGTTTTAAAGACTTGCAAGGATCAAGATTTCACCGTTTATCTGGGCAACTGCTTCAATCCTTAACCACCCTCTTAAATCCCACTTATCCTACTTGCTTAATCTCTACCAAGCCTCAGAATTTCTGATAAACCCACAACGTTCCAAAATGATCCTTTTTCACAAGATTTTTCCAGATATCTTCTGTAGATATGGTTTTTCATCATGACCTGAGTCTAGAATTATTGTCTCCTTGTATTTCTAACAACCAGTATTTGAATTATATTCCTATGTTTGGAGGCTAACAAATTGAGAGCAAGGAGTTAGTTAATTGTGTGATAAAAATGAAATGTATAAAACCACAGGTGTACTGTAAGGTAGAAGTAGAGAATAAACTCGGGACACTCTATTGGCCACAGGGCCAGGCACGGCAATATACTGGTGGTGTCTATTCACATATCGAACTGAGAACTGTTACTAACAACTGAACTGAGCTGAACTAACTCCAAAGAGACACTCTGGAAACGGGATTGTGCACTTCTGTGCTGATATCAGATTTGTCAACAAAAGGGCAACATTACCCTCTCTGTTTAGCAGTTGCCAGGAGCTGAAAGCTGAAAGCCACAAACCATCAGTTTTCAGTTCCACAGCTACCTCTGCTTTTCCAATGTCAGAGGTAAGAGAGGGGAAAATAAGCAACGTGCTTTGGCTGGTAGCAGCAGTGTGGCCCTTTTCCCTGTACCTCACGACACATAGCAAGGGGCTTTAGGCACTAAGCATAGGAACTAGAGTAATACATAGAGGCACTGTGAAGAGTCTTGTTTCATAATCCTCTTTTCTATACTGTAGCTTTTTTCAGGAATTCTCAGTTACTCCAAGTATAAAACCGAGCCCTCTGGCATGGTCAATACCTTCCCTAAGCACTAAAGCAGAAAAGGACCTCTTGAACTGGAAGAAGGAACAGATGCTACAGTCTGTAAGAGGCCTTTTTAAAAACATGTAATGGATTTTCCCCAAATAACTAAGATAAGACACTTGATTTTTTTTTTTCCTGTGGTACAGCTTGTACAGTCATTTACACCTTTGTAAACCTTGTCAGTTGATGAGGTAGCATTTAGCACCTACTTTACACTCACTTTAAACAAGTGCAAATGATTAAGCAAGGTAGAATATACTCGAGGAAGAGGCTCAAGGTGTTTCCGAAGCTAAGTTACTATGCTACTAAAATTCAGCTGTTCCTAAAGGATTACAATTATTTAAAAACAGTTTTGATATTTTAACACAGATTAGACATGATCTGTAACACACAGATTTTGAAGTACTAACCAGCAGAGAAATATTTATTAAAAGGCACACTAAAATCTTGTCTTTATTAGCATAGTACCTAGGAGTCCTAATGCCTCTATAAAATAGCACTGGAATCTGAAAAAGGAGCCAAAAAAAGATGATCCCTGCCTCAGAGAAGTTGGTTCCTGCTCTAAGCAGCCTGCAAGCTGATGTCATGTTTGGATGAGATGGGCTGATCTCTAAATGCTCAGTGCTATAAAATGGTAAATCCTGCCCACTCTTCTTCTGTTTTATGGTTCTATCATTTCCCTTGCATTGACTCTGATATTCATCCAATCTTTAAAAACAGCCCAGGACATTAAATTAGCAGAAAAAAACATCTTATCTCCCTCTCTCTTCATCCTCCTCCTCTTCATCTCCCTCTCCCCACAAAAAAAAAAGGCACATAATTTTCTTCTGTGACTGCAGAAGGACCAGAGGGAATCCAGAGCAAGAGAATGGGAATACAAGGCTAAGCAGCAACAAGGGTTGCCAAAGGGGAAAAGTGCAGATGGAGTCACTCAGAGATCTGCTGTTTCAAAGCGCTCCTGCCGTACAAGGGAAAAAGTAAGAGGTGGGGAACCAGAAAGCAGAATAAAAAGGAGCACTGGGGTGCTGAAGGCGTCGCAGTAGGCAATTCTGCTGGTAGAGCAATGGTTTTATCCCAGATTTCCAACCTGGGACTTATTTATTCATAACCCAAGTTCAGAGATGCAGGTCTCTCACTTCTCAAGTTTAGCACTAGTTCTGTGCACTGTGCATATCTTGGGTGATGTATAAAAGAAAAACATATTGAGGGATCTAGAGGTCTGAATCAGGCATGTACACAGCTATATGAATGTTTTTTAATTAAAATGTAGGGCTCTTATACAAAATAAAAATATAATCAATAGTATTTCTGAATATGAAGGCATAAGAAATGTACCTGCTGAACACAGCCTAAATGGCAACTTGTGCAGGTTGGGTTTTAAGATCTTAATTTGTCCAAAGCTGCGCTTCTGTTGTCAATCAGTGCTGTGGCAGTTTCACCTTCTTTCACCTGCTTTGGGTGGTGTTTCTATGCTAACATTTCCGCTGAAAGAGGTGGTCGCAGCCCACCGGGTCCCTGGCTGCTTCCCCCACCACTGGGTCCTTTGTGCCACCTTGGCTGTTGTGAGCAGCTTTGGTGGTAACACCTTGGCAAAAGGCAGGCTGAGCAAACGACACACTGCTTCTTTGGAAAGCCAAGCTACCTTATTCCAGTCTGAAGTCTATTTGAAACTGTAGTTGAAATCTCACGGGGTAGTCATCTTTTGAAGATACTCATGACCTACACCAGGAACCTGGTTATCCATCGTTTTTCATCTCAGTTACATCAGCGCTTGGATGAAATACGAGCTTAAACAGAACTTGAAGGTCACCAATTTGCACCCAGTTAGCAAAGGACTCCAGGATGAACAAGATAATGGAAAATCTGATTCAATGAGTTTCAAGTTTTGTTCTTGAAATCTTTATGGCTCTGTGCTTGCAAAGCTTTTAAAGCAATGACTGACCAGGACTTCTGACCAGGATCTCTGAATCGTATTTCAAAGTTGCTACTGCTACAAAGGACACGCAGAGGCAATTTTCTTCAGGGAAAAGTAAAATTTATCTATGGCATTGTATGAAATATAAAGTGCACAGAGCTTCTCTGGGCTAACAGTTACTCTGCTAAAGCTCTTTTCAGTCATATTGGAGACATTTCATTTGAACTACTGTTTTTAGGGTTTTCTCTCTTGTCCATAAAAATTCACTTAAACTGAAACCTGGCACTTAAAGATATGACATAGGAGTGGTAAGGGTTTCATCAAAATCCTATATATAAATATCTGTTGTGTTTAATTTTAAGATAAACATACACAAAGAAAAACAAATCGGCTTCCCTGTCTAAACTTTTTTTTTCCCCCTCTCCCTCTCTCTTCTGCTTATGCAACTTAAGCTTTTATTTAAATCATGATATTTTCCAGACCCTTAAGACCTTTGCTTGAAATAGCCATTTCTGGAATTCCTGATTTTAAAATGACCAAGCGATACACACACCAGAATCAGAAAGCGAACCTTGTGCTTTGATAATAACTTATTGTTTATAGCATGTTTTCATGCATGTATCAATATTAAAATCTCCCCATAAAGTTTAACTGACGACTGAAATAATACTACAGGTAAGGTTACATTTTACAGGTTATGGCACATCACAAGGCTAATGTTCAATTTTATCACTAAACAACCAGAGTATTTCTTTGGGCCATGATTTATTTAAGTGTGTGGCAAACTTCAGGTATGCAAGTAATTCCACTGGTTTCAACAGGACTGTTCACTTGCTTTATATTGGACAAGTGCTCAAACACTTCACTGAACTTGAGCCAAGCTCAGCTTTAAACAGAACCCCTTTAACTGACAGTCTGATCCGATATCGGGAGAATACTGGGAATCCCGGTGAACTCCAATGGGCAGAGGCAGATCTTATTAAAATATGTTAGAGGAAAAGTAAAGACTGAGATACTGTCTTTTCAAAAAGGAAAAATGCATATACAACTGATCATTTTTACTAAAATACCTTTGATTAATAATTGACCACAGGCCTTAAATTTGAGTTTCCTAACTTTTGTGGGAATGTGATATACATTTAGCTTTATTTAATCATAGAGACAACTTTTTTTTTTTTTCCTCCTTTCTTTCAATTCATTTAACATGTATTCCCTTTAGTTTCATTATGGAGTAAATTTTGAACCAATGTAAGTCCTGAGAGTTTTACTACTTAATTAAAAACATATTCCTGTTCATGCATTGATGGGAAACTTATGTCTCAAAGGGTTAATTAGAAGTCTTTACACATTCTGTATTTAGCTCAGGGTACAAAGCCAAAAACATAAATAACATCTTAGACGGAAACAGGAGGTGCAGATGGTTTTTTACTTTGGTTCTTACTGCATTTTACACTAGCCAGAAATATGCACTGTATAAAACCGAAACAATGACTCAGTAACCATAATTAATGCACAGTTATATTTAAAGCATTCTCCCCCCTTGCAGCTTTATATCTTTCAGGTTTATAAAATAACAATTCTAAACTTGCTGCAGTCAGATGGCTGCAGCGAGAAAGGAGTCTTGAGATAGGAGCACAACTCATCTTGTATCACAGAGAAAGAAATGACAAATTTAAAACTACAGAATTGTGTATGTAACAGATGGGCATGTGATAAAATTAAAATTAAAGAGTGGTATGACAACAGAAATCAGCTGATTTACCAGCTCTCCATTTACAAAACAAAGACCCTATAAAATAGCACTCATTTGCCATTACCTTTAGATAACACAGAATTATTAACTGAGAACACCAGCTTAAAAAAAAGGGGAGGAGTGGGAGAGATCTCAGCCTTTCTGAGAAGCAAATATTTAAAAAATCAATTTTAAAGGGATAAAATAGAATATCAACCCAAGTGAGTCCTGCTATTCCCTCACTAACATCACCAGTTCTCACTTATATAAATATTCTATTGAATCCAAACGGGCAAAGGAACCTGGTAAAAGCCATCATTGACAGATGAATGAGACCATTGACTTAGGGGCTGTTAATTGGGTAAAAGTGCTTGCAGGTTTGAACTCGCATACAATCTTCTATGGGACAGTGGGAAGAAAAGAAGCATGAGATGAATACAGAAGACAGCCAGACTATCTCATTCCTTGTTGTTAACAGTTATTCCGTTCCAACAAATAAGTGGCCTTGGACATGTCATGACATTTGTGACTCATTCTAATGTTTCTTAATGGGACTTAAACTTTAACTAACCTGTTAGAGTGCCATGAAAGTGAGCTAATGTGTAATAGACATTTCATAAGAGATCTATTTTCTGCAAATTTACAGATTAGTGAAATGCCAATTACGAGCTCTTCAAGTAAAAAAATGCAGTTTAGGATTGCACTGGCCTTGAACATAAAATAACTATTCCTACAACCAACCTATAACTAAACGATATATTTGTCTTGGGAACCAGAACTCAAGCTAAAATATTTGTCTTCCCATATCAGAAAATCTACATTTAAAAGAAGACTTGAGACTGTGGTTTCACAGCAGAGGTAAACAATTTTCTATAGACTTGAGTTTAGATTGAAGAACTCGGCTGTTTTTATCAGCTGACTATATAAGCTGTTGTGCTAAGGGATTCCTTGCTCAGTACACTGAAAGTCCCTTTATAAGGAAAGCACTTTGATATTTTGGTGCTCAGCATATAGAATTTAGGATCTCTAGGTCACCCAGTGCTTATTTAGGTGCCTGTTCCTCCTTCGGTAAGAAGACTCCTGCTTCTAAATCACTTTGGTATCACCAAGCATTTTGTCTGCACAGAAAACAAGGCTCATTTATGGCCTTATGCTTTAGAGGAGGAGATTGTATGGCCATTTCCTCAGATGATATGGTGACTACAGTCACTTTCTTGGGCATTTCCAATTTTGCTGCAGGACCTTACAAAATAACATCATTTCTAACTCTTTAGACCACCGACATAAAACACCTTAGCAACACCTTGCAAATAGCTAACTTCAGGAAGTCCAGACCCACTAAATGCCGTGTAGCTTGTGCCAAGTACTGTACGTTCCAGCATTAAAGACACATCTGTCAACAGGAGACATGTTTCTCACCTACGCAAAACACTAGTCTCTTCTTCTCTCTGCTTTATCCAAGGGTTGTACCCTAGCTAGAAGCAGTAGTACACACTGAACAAAAAAAAAAAAAAAAAAAGGATGCTCCTACTTCTTCCAAGATTAGGAAGGGTCCTCCAGACAGGCATAGAAGAGGTTTCAAAGCCCTGCATATCACATGGAGAACCAAGGCCTGCAGGGCTGTGATGTGGATGGTGGCTACTCTTTCCTCCACCCCCTTCTTGGTTAGAGCAAGATCTGTCTCTGGTGGAAGTTCAGCTCCCTGCCAGCCCTGAGATGGCAAAGCTGCTCCACTTGCACAACGTAATGAGGTGTAGCAATTCTTCAGGCAAAACATATAGGAGGAGGGTGTTTTTTTTGTAAAGAAAACTGATTTCACACACACTCTCATACTGACATACTTTCAGGGATCAGGATACTTGGTGTGCCCAGCTGATCTGCGCAGCATACAGGCACCTGGACACTTGCATCTGGTTGACCTCTGTGGGATTCCTTGCAGTGACACAGAGGGGCAGTGGTTACTGACTCCTCATGTCTCCTGTTCTTCTGCAGTTGGCAGCCATGTGCCAGTTTTGGATGTGCCCTTTAGTACACTCTAGGAGATGACAAAGATTAATCACTCTGTCATGTTCCACCTCTGAGTCATCAAGATTGTCTCAAGTGTACTTGGTCTCTTACTTTGAGTGATTTGAAGAGCTGCACACAGATGTGCTAGGATCCTGATGACCTGCTAATCTTGCTGCATTCGACATAATTCGCCATTCTTGTAGCCTTTCTCCAGCTATTTATTCTTACTAGGGTTTCCAGTCAAACATTTCAATTTATTCTCCTAAGACAGTAATTTTAACATTTCTGCTGCAATTTTCCACAGCAGCACCAACTTTGGTAGGTCATTTGCAAGCAGCATGTGGAACTTACTCTGTTGCAGCCTCTTTTTAGCCAGCCTGGATCAGCAAGAATCTGTTGTTTTGTTATATAAGAAGAAAGGTGACAGGACCCAGTCTTATACCCTGAAGAGTGAAATAAATCACCAAAGGATCCAGTCCTATGGTATGATATCAGCTCAAAATGCTGAGGATAAATTTAATGCACTATTCTGAGGAGCACTTCATATCCAAAACAAGAAAATGTGAAGAAATCGGAGGTGATGAGTATGAGAAGAAAAATGGTTAGAATCTCCCACCACCACAGAAGCACGGTTAGGACAGGGAATTCTTCCTTTTTTTCTCAGCCTCTGAAGAAGACAAAAGACAAATGAAAGAGGTAGATGGTAGAGAACAAAGTGTGGATGAAGGAGAGCTCCTTCATGCATTTTGACATCTGCAAGTGGAAGTATCTGTGAGCACTCTGGAGAGGAGCTGAACTACCCAGTACGGGGAGGCCAAGGCTGAAATAGAAAAAGTCTAGGAAGGAGGTTTCTGGCAGGCAGCCACAAGCTATTGCATAGCTTGCATAAGGCATTATCTCATGCAATTGTTCTCAGTGAGAACACCACAATAATAGAGACAGAACCACCAGCCCAGCACTCAGCCTAAAGGGATTCCCAGAATGAGGCCTGCTGGAGGCATTTATTTGGGCTGCCATTCAGCATGCCTTCCATATTCACAAAACCCTTATTCATATTCCTGTCTGGCAGTAAATACCTTAGGTCTCCACAGGGGACCTCCGTGTGCACCTGAAATTTAGCACAAGTGTTTCTCTGAATAGTTATGGCCTTCAACACAAGCTGAACTCTTTTGTGGTAATGTACAGAGAAATATGCAAGTTTAATCTGGGAGCAAAGGCTGCTGTAAGTTGTGCAGAGAATATGTCTGTATTCCAGTGAGATTGTTGGTAAGAAAAAGAAAAAAAAAAAAAAAAAAAGGAAAAGGGAAATATCGTCAAAAAATACGAATGTGCACCAAGGTAAGGTGAAAAACAAACAGAATAAGCAATTCCATCTATTAACTCTCCGATATTAGTCTGATATTTTAACCCTATTAAGGCATCTCTCAAGTGTCTTGTTCAGTTTTCCTCTCTTTACTCTCCCTTTCCCCAACCACAGAGTCAAGCAACTGCTTTTCTCTCCCCTCACCTAGTTAGTCTGAGTAGATTTTAGTTTTTCCCAGCCTGTTTTGCTTTCTTGAAGCCTTCCAAAATAAATATAAGCATATTTATCCAAGATAATATAGACATTTCAATAAGAAACAGGCTTAATTTTAGGGTTCACTACTGCTACCGCCAAACCTTATGCATTTCATACTTTAATAACTGAACCATGAAAATTACAGCTAATTTTGAAGCACTGCTGGGGACAACAGGGAGGAAGAAAAGAACCCTGGAATTTACAAAATTACTAACAGAGTCTGGTTTTATGATACCAAATGGATGATTTCCCACATCATCTTTCTACAAGAAGTACAAATGAAGAGAGGCAATGACATTTTTCTTTAGGTTATCTACTCTGGATTGCCGACCTTACTCCTCCTTTTTTCACTATTTTCTTTTATTTTTTTTTTTTTACCTTTCCCCCTGCCACCAGGTTGCTTAAGTGATGATTCTAGGAACATCAGACAGCTTGAGCGGAGGCTGACTGAACTCTGCAACTGCTGTGTTACAAGAACAGAACTGATCTGTTTTCAGCAGTTTGCTAACATTTTTTTTTTAATCAGTCCAAGGCATGAGTCCAAAAGATAGAAAGAATCTTCCTGACCAGTAGGACTCCATTCTCATCTATGTCAAAGAAACTCTGTTCTTGACAGAGGAGGACAGTTATTCAAGTTGAATTGTTTTAAAAATTGTCTAGATAGAAGAAATCATAGAATCATAGACTGCTTAAGGTTGGAAGGGACCTCTAGAGGTCATCTAGTCCAACCTCCCTGCACACGCAGGGTCACCTAGAGCACGTGGCGCAGGACTGCGTCCAAGCGGGTTTTGAAGATCTCCAGAGAAGGAGACTCCACAACCTCTCTGGGCAGCCTGTTCCAGTGGAACTTCCAGTGCTTCAGTTTGTGGCCATTTCCTCTAGCCTTATCACTGGCCACCCGTGAAAAGAGGCCAGCACCATCCTCCTCACTGCCTCCCTTGAGGTACTCATAGACACTGATCAGGTCCCCTCTCAGCCTTCTCTTCTCCAGGCTGAACAGGCCCAGCTCCCTCAGCCTCTCCTCATAGGGCAGATGTTCCAGGCCCCTTATCATCCTTGTGGCCCTGCGCTGGACTCTCTCCAGCAGCTCCACATCCCTCTTGTACTGTGGAGCCCAGAACTGGACACAATACTCCAGATGTGGCCTCACCAGGGCTGAGTAGAGGGGCAGGATCACCTCCCTCGACCTGCTGGAGACGCTCTTCTTAATGCACCCCAGGATCCCATTGGTCTTCTTGACCACGAGGGCACACTGCTGCCTCATGGTCAACTTGTCATCCACCATGACACCCAGGTCCCTCTCCGCAGAGCTGCTCTCCAGAAGGTCGGTCCCCAGCCTGTACTGGTGCCTGGGGTTATTCCTCCCCAGGTGCAGAACCTTGCACTTGGCCTTGTTGAATTGCATGAGGTTTTTCACCGCCCAGTTGTCCAGTCTGTCCAGGTCCCTCTGGATGGCAGCGCAGCCCTCTGGGGTATCGGCTACTCCCCCCAGTTTTGTGTCATCAGCAAACTTGCTGAGGGAGCACTCTGTGCCTTCATCCAGGTCATTGATGAATAAATTGAACAGGACTGGACCAAGGACTGACCCCTGGGGGACACTGCTAGCCACAGGCCTCCAAATAGACTCGGCACTGCTGGGCACTACCCTAAATGCAAAATTCTAAGGTAAAAGAGGATGTCCACTTTTAAGGATCTAAGTGGGGATGAAAAGGGCAGAAAGTACACGTCAAACATGCTTGAATCATTTCAACTATTCCTTCTTTATAAATAAAATTATCATTCATCGCTTCCAAGAACTGACATTATTTACTTGGAAGTAACGGACCAAATACTTCTGTACCCCTCTCCCAGTACTTCCATCGCAAGACAGACCTTTCTGAATAATAATTAAGTATATTCCTGGAAGGATAAGTTATATGCTCATAGTGAGGCTGTGTCACAATTTTTTTTTTAGCAAGGGGATGCTTACCAAGCCCTGCAAACTAGGCTTTGCCATACTACTGGGAGAGCTTAAATTCTGTCTTTTACTTGCTGAGGGTGAATTAGTCCCATCTTCTAAAAGCTCAGATAATATGATTTCTTGTGCACATAAGATAAGCAGATGTTCTGAAAAAATAAAATAAACCAACCAACCAAGGAGTAAATTATAGCTCTTCTGGCCAGATAATCTGACTGAGGCTGGTCCAAAGACCAAATAAAAATAAAAGTAAAACCTCCTTTCTGTTTCAGTTAGCCTTGAACCAAACCTCTAACATTATGTATAGCACCAGCTTTGTGCCAGTGTTCTGGCTAAGCCATATGCTGTCTTAGCTCTATGTGATGCAACCTGAAGTGAAAATCCCTGTAATGTGATGGTGGAGCTACTGAGCTATCCCCATGCAAACGCTGCAAAACAGAGTTTCTGTGCAGGGTCTTCTGCTGACCTCTCTCCTTGGGTGAATTTTACCCCAATATTTATATCAGGATCAAAACTTAAACTCAGCACTGCTGGGAGGAAATCATTTTTTGCTTTCTCAAATATCCGGATCTTTTAAAACTTTTGAACTGGTTGAAAAGTGAATGAGTAACATCTGTAAAGTGATGGAAATACCACTTAAGTAAGCTTTTGGTCCAGAGTCTTGGGAGTGGGCCCAAAGGAAAATAGGATTTTGAATCTTAATCTTGAAAAAAAATGGAAAATTAACTTCAAAATGGATTGTGCTTTATTTCTTGGCTTGCCAATGGAAAAACAAACAAAAAACAGCTAGTCCATTCAAGTGCACTTTATGTACTCATTCGGAGTGGTATGTGTGTGCCAAGAACATTTTCTACTATACAATTCTCTTACTATGTATAACTATATATTTCATTTTGCCTAGAAATAACCTCACAGCATCACACAGTAGAAAAACAATGGCCAAGAAAATTAACCACTCACAAATCAACATTGCTGCATGGGCATGCAAGCCAGCACTTCGGATGATTGGGAAACCCAAGTCTATTTTTAAGGTCATATTTGTACCCCAACTATTGCTTCATCAGCATGATAAACATTATAATCTGTGGCTCCAAAAACAAAATAAAAGAGAAACCTATCCAGGCAAAGCCATATTTATGCAATTCTATAAGCTTCCAGAGCAGAACATGTATATTCATAGATTTAAACAAAACAGCAAAGGACAAAAGACTTGCCTTCAGTGTTTTCATTTTTATCATGTTGTGATACTATCTTTTGGTATTTAGTACTACTAGAGAACACTACTAGAGAACGAATCAAAGCTTTTTAGTCAGTTTGTAAATTCCAACTCGTTGCTATAAGCAATTTTGTTGTCTGCCCAATGTATTTATTTTTTCTATTTTTCTAAAATACACTGTGTGAGTTGTTGAAGAGACGATCTGTAGCAAATTTCTCTACTAACATGTGTAATGTTTACCCCAGACTTTCCTAGTCAAGATAAACACGCAATATTGAGAGACAAATTTGAAACACTGTTGATCTAAGGTCCTGTGCTTCAACAGCTTATACAACCACCAAAAATAAACCCAAAGCAGACAGAATAAGGAAATGGAACTGCTGAATGGATGGAATACGTAAGAGAAATGGCTACACAGAAACATGGTTCAAGTGTTACCAGGAAGATGAAATCGCAGCTAATAGGTATGAAGACCCTGAATCTTGGTGCAGAACATTTACCTGTTCTTTGCCAACAAGATAGTTGTTAATTATGATTGGTATTTGTAAAGGTATTCAGACTTTTCATACAGCCATTAGCATCCGTTCTCCATGAGACTTACAGATTGGATCAAGACTGGGTTGATCATGGATCACGGTATGTTGATTGTAGTTGTTTTCTAGGTTAGTTTTCTGCCAGGATTCAGCAATGGTAAGTTTAGACGTTTTCTTACTATGAATGGTTGAACGGAGATGGTCAGAAAACCTTTAGAGAATCTTCCCAGTCATTGAGTCTGAAGAAGTTTTTCTCAAGCTTAGAGAAAGTTTATGAAACCATGTGTAGCCGTTTCATCCAGTTATTCCCAATATAACACTGTAATATGCATATTTTCCTAACACAACAGTATGTAGTCACAGGTACAATACCTGGAAGAAGCACAAAGATATACACCTGTCCATATTTCTGTTACACTCCTGTTAAACTTTCTATCCTTAACGCCATGGAAAGACACCCTAGATCTATTATTTTTCATTCCCAAATTAGGATGTTAAGTACATGAAAAAGAAAAGGAAAAAAGTCACAGAAATATTTCATAAAACATCTATCAGAGAGTAAGAAAACTGATTTTCTAGTCTCCCTCACCCTCCTTCTGTTTCTCCTGGTTCCTCATATGCTTTGGCCTGAGGTAAATCCAGGAGCTGCAGAGCCCACTGATCAGCTGATGTGTGGCATATCTGTAAGGATAACTAGTCCTCACCTCTGCTGACTAGTATTGGGCCCTGCATACTTGGTACGTACATACGTGCTGCCATCGCTGTTTCTCACCAAAGAGGAATGGCAATGCAGTAGGCTGAAGAGCTTAAGGCCTGTGCACACGGCGGCCTCATCCTGACAGCTTCTGGTATAAATGCTACTTCCTGAATAATTTGCAAGACTACAACTAGAATTCAAGCTTCTGCCTTCTATTTGATCTTAAACAGAGTCTAAATATTTCTGTAACGATACTGTCTTTATTTAACCTCAGCAGATACTTTCTCCCTTAGCAGTTCAGTGTAAGATTGTGTAGATGAGAGCAGTGGTGTTCAGCTCAAGAGGAAAAGGAGGTAATACTGGTACCTGAGAAGCAATTTGAGGACCTCTTTGTCTTCTTTGAGGGGAACAGGACTGTGGCTGAAAGCCCAGCAGGATACTCCAAGTGGCTGTACCTGCACCCAATATACACATGGGGATGTGTGGGAGTTTCTGAGAGCTGCTGAAGTTATCTCCTCTCTAAGGACAGGTCTCCCCCTGGCCCATGGTCTTATTTCTTCCTCCTTGTTTCCTTGGTGATGGCATATGAAAATGGCAAAGAATCAAGAAAGGTTGAGGAAAAAGCACTCCTGTAGAAGTGGGCTGCTGCTCACACCCTGCTTCATCAAGAAGAACTTTTGCCTAGATCTTTCCCTACTCCCATTTTCTCCTGCCTGACTTCCCAACATTATTTTAAAAGTTAAAGAAACCATGCTCCTATCTTCGCCAACTGCATTTCCAAATGTAGCTCGTGTTTACTTAACTTCTGATGAGAAAAAGAGAGTTATTTCTGAGAAATGCTAGCACGAACCCTTCCCTGAAAAGAATAATGTTCTTTTATGTCAATTTTACATTCTCCGCTAACTACAAAACCACATCTGTAATACTGTATTTCTTTTCAAGGTGAGATGAAACTAGGCAGCACTTGGTTATTACAGGACAATAAAAACTAATACAAAAAAAAAGAAAAAAAGGGAGAGGAAAAAAAGGGAGAGAAAAAAAAACCCTGACCGCCGATTTATAGCACTTTTCTCCCATCATATATGTGACACATAAAATTTTTAGATTTGCCAAGTCAAATACCCAGAAAGTCAAAAATGACAATATAGTTGACCTTGCGTTGGTCTCCCTGTGCATTTATAATATGATTACTTTTTTTTTTTTGAGTTCTTGTCTTATTTCATGAATAGAATAAAAAGTGCACACAAAAATAGTGTTGAGATAGTTATACTGGCATTCTTGAGTGTGTGATTATGGCTTTCACTTACTGCACTTTATTTAAAAGCAGTTCTCAAGATAGCTTTATTAATTTCCTCAAGGCTTTCGGTGTTATATTCAGTACAATAGTATTTGAGTGTTTCATATATATTAATTATCCTCACAGTATAATCCCTATTTTTCAGGCTGAAATGATTGTACCAATTTCGTTTTTCTAGTTTGTGGCATCTGGGACTTAACTTTTCACAGTACTTACATGTCCAAAGAACAGGGCCTATTGTCCTCAGCTGCAACTTTGAACAGGGCACCCAGAAATAAGCAATGTGAATTCTCTATCACATTTGAAAGGCTGGTTTTAATGACTTGCCTGGTGTCATCTCATAGGAATTCTGCAAGAGAGATGGAAAGAGAACATCCTTTTGTTTCATCTGTATTCTTTTAATACAACTGTATAATCTCTGAATCCAAGTCCAAAAGGCAGTAGCTTTCTTGACTTCACAGCCCTGGTGCATCCTAACAGCAGATATATCTTATGTGCTGAATAATGCATGAGATTTGCAGTTTAAAAACAGAGTATGATTAAAACACAAATGTTCAGGGAACCTGAACAAAAATTGTACATGCAGTTTCAAATTTCATTTTCATAATTTTAATTACTTGCCTCAGCAACCTACATAATGTTTGTTCTTTTAATGTGGACTTGTGCATGTAGTACACGTACAATATATTCATTGGGGAATCTTGCAGAATTTTTCAGCTTCATTGTTGCACAAATTCCACGAGAATCTTAACCCAGCACCTCAGAAGGCTTAAACTAAACTGCAGCATAGAATAAAAGTGAAAGACTAAAGATCAGTAAAGTTCAAATTCATCTCTACAAGAAGCTATCATAATTCCAGACACTTTGTTACTTTGTTTGCTACTTTCCTAGTGCAAATAATTTTGTTTGTTTTGTTTGTTTTTTAAAAAAGGAAGAAATCCTTGTGATCGGGAAGCCACATTTTAGATTACTTTTATTAACACACTTCTAAGCATTACATAAATATGACTTAGGCTTGGTTTACTTGTAGGGGATTTCTATCATTATTTAAAGGCAGATAAAGTAAAATACAAGGAAGTTACTATTACAGTGATGTAAACCTAAATACCTTGGACTTTAAACACAGTTGAGAAAACTTAATTTTGAGGAGGATGATAAGACAGGTAGTAAATGTTTCAAAGTTGCAGAGAAGGTTTGATTGATTTTATCCAAAGTCCTTGGGGAATAAATCATAGTATTTTCATTCATTCTTATTCATTTAGTCTCCTGTTGCACTCAGACCCTTAGGAAATTACCAGATGGTTTCTCCCTTGGCAAGAATAAATGTCGCTCGGAGTTCTCTCATTTGGGATAAACAACCTGGCACACCCCAAAGGAGTCAGAGGCTACAGCCATGGCCTTTTCCTGCTTAGGGCTCTAGGAGCCTCAGAGAGCACCAGTTCCTCATGCAAGGTGTGAACACAGCTGCAGAACATTTGTTGTTGTACTCGCAACAGAGATGATCAAGCGTCAGATAGATACAAAGTCTTCTAAACTCCTAGTATATGAGCCTGGATCCAGAATCGAATCTCTGAACCTCTCAGTCATAGGACTAATCTCTCTTTCTGTTCTCTTAATGCAGACACTTCTGTGCTCCAGTAGCTTTACGCTTGAAAGGCAGAACTAGACTCTGTGGCTTGAGGTACCTTTGCAAAAGGCAGGCCAGTTCCACATCCTTGACATTTCAGGCGAGGATACGCGAGCTGGTTGTTTCTCACTGATGACAGAAACTAATACTTTACTAGCACTAATCCTTCCTACTTAGGACTTCAAAAAAAGTTCTGAGTAACCTTATGTTCCTGATGAACTGAACAATTAAAAAGCTCCTAGGTTTAAGTAAGAATGGGGGGCTTCCTTACGTATTTACTCAGCCTGACAAAATGCAAAATCAATTTCAAGCCTGACATTCTCTTTCAGAAGAACTAAGGCTGTTGCCCCATAACAGTAATTGCTGGCATGTCCTAAGCATCCTGTGACTGATCCACTTGTTATGGTGGTCCAGCACTCTTTTAACTGTCCTCTGGAAAACACAAGCATTTTCCAGGCAGGGGAAAAAAAAAATGTGACTATCAAGTCCTTTTGGCAAAATCCCAAAGCGCTTTTGTGAAAGAGTTAACTGTAGAGCTGAAATATATTTCTTCCCAAGACTTGACTAGCCCACGCCTCGGTCATGTGATATTACAGACAACATTTTCCTATCTTAAACACCCACGTTTTAGGATCATGCTTTCTACAATTCTGTAATTTAAGACTCCCAGCTGACATTGCAATATTGCAGCTGTCAAAATGCTATGCTCTTTCTTTACCAGAATACAGTAGTAATTACTAAAGAATAAACATAGTCTGCTCCTGAATCGAGGCATTAGTATTAAGAGGCATCTCTAAGCAGTTAGCTGGGAGAAGGAGACAAGCTGCTTTGCCAGGGCACATGTTCAGTGTCACACCGCCTTCTAGCTACAAAAGTACCACTCAGTTTAAAGGGAGTCGCAGATAAAACGGAGCAGACTAGTTCAGTTAGCTATGACCCCACCAGACAGCCTCCCAGACCTTTCCTCATTTTTAGAACCAGACTGGGACCAAATGTTCTTAAGCTCTTGGAATTTCTGAAGGAGTGTTTTTGCAATTCCACTGTCCAGCTCGGATAGGAAACAGAAGTGCTGAAAGCTACAGGAAAAATGCTGCTCCAGCCCAGTTTTACAGTCTCAGAAAATCTGGAGAGCTTTTATAAACTTTGGATCAGTGACTGCAGCTTTTGCTGAATCAAACCTCTGAACTTTTTAAGCTTGGCCAGGGTTCAGGTAATTGCCGACTTTCTCTCTGAGACGGTTAAAATATTGGATGTACACATCTGCATGGTTACCACCTAATTGCACCGTGCAAACACAGCGAGACCGCTCCCTTCTCACCTGCAGAACACAGCGCTGCTCTTGTCATTGGGGTCATTTGCTTTTCCTTCAGGGAACAGCCAACACCACATTATATTTGGAGCTCAGCACTTAAGAGCTCCATATATCCGTTTCTCCTACCATTTCCTGCTCGATGGGGTGAGTACAATCCAGCCCTGGAGGGGCTTTTGAGTCACTGAGCCCTGAGATATCCACTGAAATAGCAGAGGTTTGTAAAGACTTTCTAGCCAGTCTGCCTGCATCAACATGTCCTTCGAGCCTGGAACAGCCTGTCCTAGAAACCTTTTGTCCTGGCCCTCTGCATACGTGGACGTGAACACTCGACCCACGAGGGCAAGCTCAGTGCCATCCCTCTTCCTGGGAAAGATGTCCAGAGACACAGGACCATTGACTCACCATCACATGATCCCCAACTTCAAACTTGGGAAGCACTTCTAAAAATGAAACAAACAGCCTAAAACCATGATCCAAACTTATACCAAACATTTCCGCATTGGTGTTTATAAAACACTCCACCAAGTATTTACCTCTGTATTTACAAGAAAATAGATCTGTGAAAATCTGTGAAAAAGAAGCAGTAAAAATAGAGAGCTTGGGCAGAAATAATGGCATCTGCCAAGGTGACCCAAGAGGGCAAAAATCAGTGCCTATCTTTTATTAAACCATCAAGAAATAGCTGGAATAACACTCACACTTTCTACAGTACTCCATTATTTTAATAAAGAGGTCATTGTGCACACAGTGTAATTACTAGTTCAGGAGAAAATTAGCTATGTTGAGTTAATTGATGCTATTTACTTTTGCAGTTCATTGGCAGCTGGCCATTTTTCTGTGAAACCCATTCCCCAATTAGTAACGATGTTCCATTGACTTGCCGGAGTTTGCTGCTGCGGCAGCTGCTACCTGGTAACAACTATCACACCATCAATGGTGCAATCTCTCTTTCTAAACTTAATGTATTTTTTTATCACAATCTTCCGAGGCATGATCCTCTGAAACCTCTTTTACTCTCACTGACTTTATAAATATCACTGAAGATAATCCTCACGTTCTCTCTAGTGATGCAATACAACATCATGTGAAAGCTACTAGGAAAACCTTTGAAAATTACTCAGGTAATCTTCATTAAAAATGTCATGCATTTTTAATTAATGCAGTTTAGAATCATTTAGCAGTTTCCTGGGAAAGAAATCAGCAAGCAGAAATGTAGAAGCTACGCAAGAAGAGTAAGAAGAGTGCAGCTCTTCTGAATCCCAAAATCTCCCTGAGGCCCATGCTTGTTCATCTCACAACACTGCTGAAAAAAAAAATGAATGCTTCCATAGTTTTCTACAGGAAATCCTCAAACCCACTCATTCTGATGGCATGTTATGAGAATCCAAAAAGGTGGTATTTGTAGAAAACCAGGAAAGAGCACATAGTATTTGGCCTTTGCAGAAATCAGCTGGATATGGGCCCTCTTTTGACTCACCATCACTTTTCTATGACTGATGTCTGTTCTTGTCAGTCTCAATAAAATAATATTTTATTATTGTTGTTGTTGTTATTTCAAAGTTTAATGGCTACCAGATGTGAGCTGGTACATCTCATTTCCTGTCACTGTATATACAAAATGAAATTTCTCTTCACAGCTCACTTTAAAGAGCTGGAAGCACCACCTTCTGGAGGTCTATGGGAAAAAATGGGTTTATACCTATATATGTGCATATATATATGCATATACAAACATACATAGATATTTTATTTGTAAAAAAATGTAAGCAGAGCAATGAATTGTTTTGACAAAGAATTCGAGGGAGAATGAAAATTTTACAAATACATGGGTGATTCAAAAGCATTACTTAAGTGATATGTTTTAAACATGTGTGTCCTCATCCTGGAGTTTTGGACTGGGATTTACCCAACTCAGAAATGGGACCTGATGGAATGAGGGTGGAGTAAATATGAGGTCAATGGCATTCTCTTTCCATTAGCTCGAAAAGCTGGCTAAGGGAGAAAGATGATGATAAAGGCTGCATATCCTCTGTGAAATTTGCTGCATACATGCACATTGGATTTTGTTAACTCTTCTTGTTTTAGATACACTCAATACAATTCTGTACTTCTGTACAGAATTCTGCAGTGCTGCAGGAGAGCACTAAACTTGCTTAATCCAAAAACACACTTAATAAAGAGTACATATGCAGTCCTCCAAATAGATTCTATAGTTATCTCAAACTTTTCTGTGAGATCCCAAATACACAGAAATATATATATTTACATGATATCTGCATGCTGCCATAAATATATGTACACCTACATGTGTTTATTATAAACATATATGCACCTAAGTATGTATGATGTATGAAGTATGTATGATCTAAGTATGTAGATCTGAATAGATCTATTTGTAGCTATACAATGCCTATTTAATGTTGTCTCTATTATAATACACCAATTAAAAACAAATTGGAGACCTTTCAGCAAATCTATAGAAAAATCTGCTTGCTGTATGTAACTAGATTGCTCCTCAGAGTATTTACATCACATTTCTTTTAGAAAGCCAGCTGAAACAGGAAGCATGATGAAGTCCATGATGTATACAACAATTCCCCTGTGAGGTCTGACACTCTGAATTAGACCTTGCAATGAAAAGAGTGAAATGCTGAGGTACAGTTTATAGGACATACTGCATAATGGTGCTAAGGGAATACCTGTGTTATTAAACACTGCTACCATTTTGTGAGGTATTTATCAAATTGCTGCTTACCTGAAGCTGCTCATGTTCATCACAAAAGTTATTCCCATGCTAAATAAATTAACATTTTCCTTAGTAATAAAGAGCACCAAATATTTTATCCCCAGGTAAGATGGACTTGCACCTCTGGCAACAGGGCATTCAAACAAGACTGTAGCGAATTACAGAATTATAGAGAATTGTGCATCCCATTCCCCAGGGCAAGGACTGTATCCAAAGAAGGTCAGTGAAATAAAGCTGTCTTGGAAAAGATCACTTCTGGAACACACTGTCTTTCACTAGAACTGCTCAGATGCCAAATCCAACATATGCTCTGAGGAAGTCCGAAGTAGATGAAATAATGATAGCAATAACTAGAAAGTGATCAGGGATGGAGAATGGGAAAAGCAAGACATCCCTCCTAACTCTCATGGGATCTTATGGCATCTGACTCCGGACATATCACATCTGGCCTTCCTATTTTGAGAGTGAGTCCTATTATTCCTCCTGCCTAAGCAGGTTGTTTCAAGGCCAGCATTTGAGATCCCAGGCTGTCAAGGCAGCTAGTCATATCAGAACATCTGAGAAGATCTTGAGTTCTGAAAGCCTGTGCTTGAAGTAAAACTTATTCCATAGTGCTCATCACTATTGTATCTGTGTGCCTGAAAAGCTGAATTGAAGATTCAAATCCTCAGGCAATCAGATGTAACAGTGAGTAATGTGATGTAAAAGTGTGGACATCCTGGAATAAAGGGGGACTTACCCCTGAATCTGAGAAACCGTATACTGTGTTTTTACGTCTTTTTTACATATGGTAAAATACTTCGTTGCAGAAGCCTGTTTATTACTTGGAAACTACTTAGTAAGCTGGAAGAAACACATACTCTCCTTTGTTTGAAGTACTACATGATAGATTCTACTAATAGGCATCTCATTATAAAGTCGGTGTAACCCATCTTGGCTTTTCAGCATACTGACATATTCAAATCAATAACAATATCACCTCAGGGAAAATGGTTGTACTAAATGAGCTCACAAGAAGAAGGTAAAAAGCAAAGAAAAGTTAGTTTGTACTTTCCCATTGCTAAATCATTTTCATATTAAAACCTCCAATTTCCCTGTCGGTAGCTCTCTCAGTCTTACTGCCAAATTCCATCAAAAAGCTTCTGATTATCAAGCTTTGTGAGTGCATAATTAAGAGATGTGACATTCACCTCAAAAACTGAATAACATTGTTATATACTCTCTGTGACACTCTCTGCAGAGGCTCTCATCAGACTGTAGGTCTCTAAAATAACGCATGTTTCAACTGAAACTGTTTAACATATTTTTTTGTAACCAGTTTTGTATATTTGCAAGTAGGTACATCCATTACATCTCAGAAGCATAGTTCAACATCAATATCAAGTGTCTTGTTCTATGATCTTGAGTCAGATGGGAATTTAGAGGTCTGCCAGATGTTTGGTATCTCAGCCTGAGATGCAGGGAGTTCTCCACTAAGGAGTGAAATAGGGAGCAGTGGAATTTCAGGCATTTGGCAGCGTGTTTTGTTCTGTATGACACAATACTAATTGAGATAAACAGATGCACTGCAATAACATCTCTCGCCAGGTCAACTTCCAAAGACTATTTTAAGAGAATATCTCAAGTCAGCAAAAAGTTTCAAGTTAATGCTTACCTCTAAGCCTACCTTTAGCTTGCACTCATTCAATAGAACTTAAGAAAAGGCTTTTCTAGTTGAGGGATGACATAAACAAGCGGTTAAGTACTTTTTTGAGTCAAGGCCAAAACCGTCATAAACAAATAACAATTATAAAACTCCATGCAGTGTATAATATACTCTCATTCCACTCATGACTTGTTTAGACATATGGAAACATTGTCCAAATACTCATGCTGCATACTGTCTATTCCAATACAGATCTAAACGTCCTGTTTGAAAAAAAAAATTCATTTTTGGATACACTGCAAGTTTCCAAGGCTTATGTTACTGTGGAGGAGGTACAACGCATGGGAATTTTTGTTATATTTTCTTTTAACGAGTCCTGTAAGCAATTGTTTCACAATACAGTCTGAAAGGCTAGAACAATTAAATGACTACAGATGTGTCAAGTGATGCAGGAAAACCATGAGACACTTCCAAATGAGTAGGCGGAGGGTGTGAGGAGACCATATCCTGTAATATATGAATCTCAGATTCTTTGGCATGCCGCTTATTTTTATGGAAATGTCCCGGTAAGTCTGGAACAATCTAACGGGTTTCAAAGTGTTTCAAATCAACAGCATAAAAGAACTGTTGAGAATAATCTTTTTATACTGTGATGGTTTAGAATTGGCCTGGCAACACAGTATCCTAAAAAAGAGGATATATGCAAAAGCTAGACAGACCAAATTATTTTTTCATTTGCAAGTTATAGATGAGGAACAGTTTCACAGAGATTTAAAAGGAGCGGTAGTGCAAGAACGGGCATAGAGGAAACAGTGTTCGCTGTTTTCAGCTACTTCTGCTGACTCTCAGCTTGGATGTCAGCCACGGACACAGCTTGTAACAATAACAGGGTTGCTCTGTGTTGTACCATCTTCAAATAGACCTCCCTGGAGGCTTGTCCTCCATACCTGCGCAAGCCAGGACACAGCAAGGAACCACATCTGCCACTCGCTCTTCTCAGGCCTCTAGCGAGCAATTATGCAAGCACCAATTCAAGCCCTTATTCTCTCATTTCTACCACTGAAGGAAAACAGCACTCTCAGTTGCGATCTCGTGGCCTATTCAAGGCCCTAAATATAGTCTTTAATTGCAATAAACCACTTTGGCCGCACTTGGGCCAAAGCTGGGAGGAGAAAAAAGTAGGGTTACTTCAATAGGGGTAATCATAAAGCAAATTCCATTGCAGGCCATGACAGGGCCTCACATGAAACTGTGCGCCAGCACTGCCCAACCACTAACCCAAACGCTGCTGGTGGTGATGACTCTGTGCCCACGAAGAGGAGGGAGGCGGGTGGGCAGGCAGGGAGGTGACGAAGCTTCCTGCTGCTGGTGACCGATTTCAAATCGTGGAGCCTTTTGAGAGGGCCTCGTGCTCTCCCTTGGCCTGGTGCGTCTTATCAAGATTGCTAAATCCCAAGTGTGTGAAAAGCTGATGTTAGGGGAGCATACTGCCCAGTAGCCTATGGACAGAGGCTCACTGGAGCGATATTGCCACAGATTGCTAAGATACACCCCTATGAGAGAAAAAGCGACGTGCCTAAGCTTCTGAGCTGTGGTGCAACCAGACCCTAAAGAACGTCTTGCCAAAAATACTTTGAGTCGAGTAGTGCCTGAAGAATAAACCACGAGCACTTCAAATATTTTCTTTTCAATGAGTCCCCTTCCTCACACTTTTTGAGAATGTAATAAGATAGTCTAAAAGTCTGTATGCACACTAAAAGCTTTTCTATAAAACCTTAAGAAAAATAGATGTGTGTACATAAATAGATGTAACCTGAAAGTTAATTGACAAAGTTGTATGATGAATCTGTTTTACACGCTGTGAAAGCAACAGTCTGTTTAGAAGAATGCTATATAAAATTATGCTGTATATAATTGTCAGCAGATACTAATTATTGCAATAGCTTGTGAGAGTATAATGGAAAAAAGCCTATAGGAGGAAAGACATCAGACAGACATTTTATTTAGCATGTAGTCATCCGAATTATATCACTGTTTATAGGTATCAAGCCATAAAGGGCTTTTCTGTCACTGCTCGGTTCAGTAAAGAAGTCTTTGGAAAGTCTTTTATGCTATCCAGCTGAATGCAAAGGACGGGAGTCCCTTCCCCACCACCTCCATCCGGGAAGCTTCTCTGTTGGTTCAGAAAGTAACTGGCTCCAAGCTAAATTAAACAGAAACTACCACACTGAAATAGGTCAAAACCAATTTTCATGAGAAATTGGAAAGAAAGAAAATTAGTAAATTAATTTTGTTTTAAATTTATCATAAAAGTTCTTGAGAGATTCTGGAGAAGAGCAGCAGAAATGTTTTTGTGAAGGGCCATATTCTCCTTAAGTAATTTCCTTAAAAAAACCCTGAAGTTTGTTTTTAAAAGTTGACATTTTACTGAAAAAAAAAACTTATTGAAAAACTAATATTCAATTTTTCTTGAAAATGTCTTAAATTAAGATTTCAACATGCTTTCCTACAATTGTATAGTAGCCTTGGTTTAAGGTTATACAGCAGATGTATGATGCAAAAAGTGTTTCTGAAAACACGGAAGTCATAAGCTAGATATTTTGGTTTGTAGGGAAAATGCCTAGACTTTACATTGGAAAAGGAAACTCAGGCTATGTCCATCACACTGCCAGATTTGCTCAGTCTTGCAAATCAGGGCCAAGAGCCATCCCAAATTGGTCTCAAGTTTTGTATAGAAAATATAGAATATGTATGTTTGCTCATTTCCTATCTGACTTCTCTTCATCAATATGCCAGTTCGAGTTCAAATGAAACTTTCTGGTTTTTTTTCCTTCTTAACCACAGGGGCTTTATGGAGCTGTAATTAAAAATGTATTTTCCTGGCTATGCTATACAAAATACATTAAGTACTTGAACAGATGCTAAACACTGGTCATTTTGATCAAAGAGAAAAAGAAAAAGCAGTAACAAAATACAGCAGTATTAGAATCTCTGGGAAGTCAGAATATCCATGTTGCAATTTACACAGGAGAAGGGTTATATGTCCAGCTTCTTAATGTATTTAACAAATTAGCAGACATCTGAGAAAAAATCACTCACTGACATTTTTTTTCATTTAACTCAATATGAGATAATGAGTTATTCTGCATCATTATTTGAACAGGAATGTCTGATTTATTCACTCTGATCAAGTTTTATGTTCCATGGAAGGTTGCTTATTTATCTTTTTAATTTTTGTGTCTGGACATATAAGCCATTTAATAATGAAAAAGGATTTAATTGTAAAATATTTGCCCCTAAGCCAAGAATCAGAAAAATTCTCAAGAATGCACATCAATCTGGCATATCAATGCAAGATTCATAAAATTCCATGCATTTTGCTAATTTTAGTTTTAAATCTGCACTGTCACATCCATATCTGAAGAACTGTCTTACCAAGGAGGAAGACAGAAAGATTTCAGTTAAAAAAAAAAAAAGAAGAAGATAATTGCATTAAATGAAATAAATAAATGCAACTTAAAATACCCAAACTCAACAGTGACTTTTACAGCATGTTTCCAAATAACTGTGCCATTGTGAGATTTTAATCTGTATACCTGATCCAAAGTTGGGCTCAGTTAGGGCTACACAATTTAATCATATGGAATAACAATTTAATCTATGGAATGAATAGTGATTTTTTTAAACACTACATAAACAACCTCCAGACGAATTTTCTGAAACATGGAATGGTTTTAATTCCTTCTTGTTCTTATGTACTTCTCTGTTAATAGAAATGTCAAAATATTTGGACTAGTTCTGCAGCAGTGCCTCAGGCATAAGTCTTTATGACTTATGCTTTTGCTGCAGTAAGGAACATACAGCTGTTCCCATGCTACAGGACATGATGTTTTCTCAAGGGTACTAAATACAGCTGTTAAAATCCTTTATCTTCGTTCCCATAAATGTTAGCTGATTAGGGTAATACCTTTTTCTCAGGTCATATGAATCAAATATATATCAAGATAATTTCTTAATGAAATGATGAAAAAGATACATGATGTTAAAGATACAAAGGAATTCAAGGTAAAGGAGAGGAGATTGTTGATATCTCCTAAGGAAGAAGTAGACTGAAGTTGAACAAAGTTTATGTTAGAATAAAGAAACAGAAATTATATCCTGCAGAGATTAGAAGGGGCATAGAGAGTCTTCTGCATTAAGGTCACTAGTTCAAAACCAGTGTAGGCCCTTTCCCAAGTGATCACCTCATGGCTAGTCAACGAGCTGGTGATCTCACAGACAGGAATCCACACAGCTGAAACCTCTGCAACTAGCTTTACTAGAGATTTCACTAAAGAAGTGAAATTTTGAGTTGAGCACAGAGATAGAACAATCCTTTCACCGTAAGAGGTGGTACCTCACCAAACAAAAACAAAACAAAACAAAAAGGTTCATATAACTTGTGTTAAGCTTCTCCTAGCTGAAAGAGCTGAAAGTCACTGTTCACATAGCTAACCAGTGATCAAGACAGGAAATATCTGGGTTGGATTCCTTCTGACCCATTTCAGTGTCGTGATGCCCAAATAAATGTTCAAATAAATGCTAGATAAACAAGTTATTCCTGGGTCTTTCATCAGGATAGTGATTTTTGTTTTACTTCAAGAAAAGATGACCACATAATTATCCTCATATGGAACCCATTTCCCCCCCTCTCCAAATGATAATTTTAGATGTTGATTTCACTGCCAGGAAGAATATTCAGTTTGTAACTAGATGAAAATAGGTTTTCTAATAATACTTGTCTTTCCCTATTTTCATACAAAGGAGGGTACTCCAAACACTCACAGTGCCTTTCAGAATGCCTGTAAAGCAAGTGAAACAATAAAATCAGGGCTTCATATAGTTTATGACTCTGTGAGAACGAAATGTACTGCAAAATTAAGCTCTCATCACAGACCTTCATTTTAGAGCTATTATTTAAATGAGCTTATAGTATACCATACACTAGTGTAAGAATAATTAATGCCTGTCTGAGTCAGCAGATTCTGGAACAGTTTGTACTGAGAGCTATAAAGAGCTCTGATCACCTTGCTCACACTGCAGACCCCATCACTGTCTAGCCCAGGGAATAAAACATTTTTTTCCTCGAAGCAGGAGGCTAAGGATTTGTTTCACGGTGATACCAAATGTTAGGATTTGTGAGGATATAAAAACAAACCTACCTATACTGATTCAAACTGTGTCATAATGGTAAAAGAGTGTTTCGCACATATGTGGCGTAACGGTGTTTTTCATTTTGTGCTTTTTTTCCTTTCCTAAAAGCACCTAACATTTTGTTTGCTTGCTTAACTGCTGCTAAGCTCTGAGCTAATATTTTGATGCTCCTGAGCATGGTCTCCCTCTTGAGCATTCCCAGGCAGTTCAGGACCCTCTATTATATATGCAAATCTAAAAAACATATTCTATTGCAGTCCATGTTACCTCACTGGAGTCAGCGAAACAAAAAGCCATAACTTCGGTCCGATTTGAAGTGAAGGAGAAATGAGAGTTAAAACTCAAGTGTAGAATTGGATTGCTAACAAAATATAAACAGCGGCTATGGAGCTGGAAAGCTATATTTTTGAGGCTGATTACAATCTGTTATTCTGCCTGTCAGCAATGATTCTGGAGCAATGACGATGCTGAGCTTGGCCATACAGAAGACATTAGCGCTGCTGGACTGAGACGCTAATGCCTATGGGAAGAAATAAATCCTGAGTGGTACATCCAAGAACATTTTCAGTTATGCGTTACCATGTTCGTGCCTCTGCACGAAAGAAAATGGAAAAAGGGGATATTTCCTTATGCTACAAAGCTGGCAATAATGATGAAATTTTCCCCACTTCACTACAAAGTTCAAACCAGTGGTCTGATCCAGTGGCACTAGGCAGGTCAGGAGAAGGAGTATGAAGGCTTAAGGATGAAACACTTGGTCAAAAATTCATATAAAATTCAGTTTGAGTGTGAGATTTAGGACTGCTATACTGACATATCTGTGAAGAAATCTTCTATAGTAGTTGGGCAGTTTTGGTAGATTGGTTGCAAATCTTAAACACCAATTGAGCTTTGTTGAAGCTTGAAACAGTATACCTGAAAGCCTTTTAAATGTTGGCCAGTACAATATTTGTATTAAATTCTATTTGAGAGAAAGGATGACCTTGTATTTAAGTCCCTTCATTGGCTTTCAGAAAAATTAAGTCAATGCTCTAATTCATTTGGTACAATCTGGAGGCTGTTATTCAAGTATCTTATTCCCCAGTTTTGTGTGTGACGTGGGGACAATAAAGAAAGAGACTTGTCTTGTTCATATGTGGGTTTGTCCCACAATATGTGGCTGATTGCATTTCATCTTTCCTAGCAAAAGTTCACCCATAGAGCTTACATTTTGTAATTATGGTCTTAGTTGTCATTTTTTCTGCTTGATTTCTCTTTCTGCTCATTTTACATTGCCAAGAACATACAGTCTCAGTTTCTTTGCATCGGCACCACATATGGCTAGTTTTAAGCGTTCTCATCCTGGCATGTTGGAATGACTACAAAAACTGCCTTTTCATTCCTTGTCTACAGCTTCCTTAGGCTGCCATGGATGCCTCCTCAAAGCCAAAAGGACAACAGATTAAGACTGAGGTTTAATCCACAAGATAAATAAAATAAAGCTGTTTATAGACATTTACATAAAGTGGACCATTCATAAGATGCTGAGGATCTCTTTCAGTGCCCAGAACTTCTGCTATTTTTCACATGTATCTGAACCAGAAGCAATAGACCATGTCCAAGAGTGGATCTAAGCCACAAGCAAGAACACAAGAGCAGTTTCAGACTCATGGAATTCACGTCCTTCCTAAAATGGAGTACTTGGTGCATGAAGATTCTCCCTTTTTTACACTTCTATACATACAATCTTCTTCAATATCATAAACATTCCCATTGCATTTTTAGAATGTATGAAACTAAATAAGAAAACAGAAAACTAGAAGCTTATTAAAAGAGCCTCAATAAAAAAGGAAACTGGTTTGGTAGGGATTTACTTAAAATGGTTCGTATTAAGGCTCATCGTGGAGAAAGAGAGACTTGGGCAAATCCCAGTGGCTGTTTCTTTCTCACACTGAATAATCAGGAGAGAGGCCAGCCCTTCCCATGTGCACCAGCTGTGCGCTCCTCAGCCACTGCTGAGCAGAGACGCGTGACCTGGAACGGGTCGTTTCTGTCACTCAGCCTGTCCTTACGACATCAGACAGAGAATAATCTCCCCCAGGACATTTTGTGAAAAAAGGGGCTCTCAGAGGAGCCTCTTTCCTGTGTTACATATGGAGGAGTCCAGTAGAGAGAAGCCAGAAAAAAAGTCAAGAGTTTTCATTAAAACAACACAGTATTTAAGCCTAGAAAAACAAAGGTTTGTAAGGTCATTTTCCCTGAGGTCTTCAGCAGAAAACAAAGTCCCCAAAGCCACTAAAACTAACTCCGGGAACCTGGAAGAGGGCCAGTCACCAATTGTGGAAACCAGTATTGCTTCAATGACCATCCTTGTCCTCCTGTTGAGTTACCTCTTCCTGTTTCATTAGTCTACATCTAGAGTAGGACCAGGCCCTCCATGGTTGCAGCAGGGAATTTTTGTTGCTGTTCTAGATCTTGCCACAACAGTGGTAGTGGTACAGTGAACAAGCCTCTCAAAAAATCTCTGTTTACAAATAGAAAGTAATAATAGTATAAAGATATAACAAAAGTGACTTACAAACTGGCACCCATCAATCTTGATCAAAATCTGCTGTAACCAAATACATGTAGATTTTATAAAGAACTCAGGATCAACAGGCTATTCTCGTTTTTAAGAACTATATATGTATTTTAGGAGTTTCTTTTCATATCCCAGTCCAACGGGAGTGGCTGTGTGTGGACTTTTAAACCCTGCTGGTTTTACAATATCTTTCCTAATCCCCAGATCTACTTATTTCACAAATGACATCAGGTACTAAATACCAACAAAATAAATTACTTAGTTCACCTTGAGAGTTAACAGGTAGACTTTAAAATTTAGCACACACACATACAGCCTTGTAGCTAAAATAATCTGTCAAAATGTCATTTAAGGCAGTTAATATTCCAGGGAATATTAAGTTTAAAGAATATTGAATAGCAATCTCTTTTAGGCAGCCCAAATAGTACAATTTGCATGACCTTTATGAAACTCTTCATCCCTTAGACATAAATTGTGTAGAGAGAAATACTTTTGTTCAGAAAAAAAAAAAATCCTAAGAGAAAAACCATGAGGTAAGAGACTTATAAACTGTCTGGTCATGGACACTGCCACAACCACCACTCCTTTTCTTTTATTCTTGACAGGGGAATTTCCTGGGTTGAGAAATATATTGTGGGTCTACACATCACTTCAACCTGGAACACTGGGAACAACTACTGCTGGAAATCTGAATAGGCACAACAGTGAATGTGATGATTTGGCTTCCTTTTAATTGGAGTGGGCAAGAAAACTTCTTCCCAAATAGCTTTCACTGGACACTGATGCTTTGGAAAATCTAGAACTTTTCACAGACATGGTTTAATTTCAAAGACATTCTGACAGACTCCAGGTGGGCTCCAATAGGATTCTCACTGCCAGGGAAGTTTTCAACTTGGGTTCTTGCTGGCTTGCTCATCCAGGAGACCATCATTATTAATAAACATGAAAAACAGATAACATGTAAAAAATAATGTCTGCAACAGAGACTACTTTTTGTTGATGTGTTTGTACATCATGCATTTGTAAAACATTGTAATAAGATCTCACTTCCTTGATCAAAATAAAAAATGCTGTTATAGTAATCAGTAATACTATATTATAGAAGAAAAGGAAATCAAATCCTACAAATTCTACCAGACTTCACTCATACTTATGTGAGAAACATGAATTTCTAAATATCAAGCTGCATTTCAGGAACTACTGAATGTTCATACTGTCATAAGGATGTTTTTATCCCCAGAACTCGCCTGTCATGTCAAAATCATTTAGTTATAACTTGCAGTCCTGAAGGTGGATGTCACAATGATAGGGTAAGTCACAGGCCTGTCTCAGATATCCTACCAGAAAGTTTCACTATCCCCCTCCAAGACCAAATATTTTCAAAGTTGCGCTCTTTCCCCATATTGCAGAATCTGCCAAGGAAAGTAAAAATACTGTATTTTAAATTCTTAACAGAAAGGAATTAATTAAACCAAATAGTCTTTTTAGGCAAGGAAGATTCTTTTCTTCAATACTTGTTCAATGTTTATCATTATGAAATTCTCTATCCTCTCTTGCAAGATAGTATGTGTAATTTGAAAACTATAATTCCGAGGAAGGAATGTCGTTTAACCTCCTCTCCTCTAATTGCAGTATTGTTAACTTCTACGGTGGAAAGAAGTCATCCACTAAAATTTCTGCATGTATCTAAAACATCATCCACACATACTAGACATTCTTATCTCTATCTCAGAAGTGAACTCAGGTATTTCTGCTGACTCACGACAAAGCAAGGGCTTAAGTAAAAATATTCCTCCTTGAACACGCCAGAGTGAAGTCAGAATAAGGAAAATAAATGCCTTTCTATTCTGTGGCAACAATAAATGGGTGTTTGGGAGAAACCGGGAAGTGATTCCTGTGCATTAGGGTCTAGTATACTTACACTGCCAGCAACTACACCCCATATTTCCTTTCATAAACTGACTCAGCTCCATCTTTGAAATACTTCTGAGTATTGTCCCCTTCTCCCAAGCCTTACAAGAAGCCTGGGACCTAATAAAAAAACGTAATCAGGACTAAAAAGAAACCACCAAAATAACTCGACCAACCAACCAACCAAGGAGAAGTTTCCTGAAATCAGTGCTGTCTTCATTCACATAAACTAAGCCAAATTAAGTCTGTTTAAATTACTCTGGTGCATATAGTTGACCAAATCGGACTGTATAGATACAAGGAGTAATCTGTAGTGTTAATTTCACTTGTGTCTAATAGCAAAGACACGATATTTTGTATGATGGGACTGTTCTATGCTATGCTGATTCTTAACCGTTTCTAAACTTCAGCAAGTTTGGTGGGGTTCAGTCTACACTAAGCTTTGCCTAAGGCATACAGAAATGTGGTCTGCATATTAAGTACTTCTTTAGAAAAAAAAAAGGTAAATAATAATAATAGAAAGATGAGGCATGGAATGCTACAATCTATTTAAGGGTGAGTTATGTTACTGACATTAATTTATACAGCCATCAGAACTGGGATGAGCAATGATGAAATTACCATTAGCTCAGTTGCCTGCGTCTTTTTCCCTCATTGTCTCATCCACTTCAAGATGTTATTACCAGACGCTGGCAGACTATTTATATTCCTGATGTACCAGCTTCCTGTGAGAGTGAGATTAGACCCATAGTGAAAGAGTTTACAGTCTGTACACTCTTCCGAGTGAAATTCGAAAGTTCAAAGAAATTTCTTTTATGTGCCTGCAAAGGATGTTCAGCCCAATCAGTTGCATTTTAACCATTCTCATATTCGGTTTCCTATCTCTTTCTTATTCAGAGTTTGTTTAGAGGGAAAAAGAGCTATGTCAAGATTCTGAGCTGATTAACTTTTTTTTTTTTTTTAATTTTGGCTTTCATCATCCAAATGCCTAGGGTCAGCCCTTCCTTTGTTATTGAAGGAAATGGCACAAGAGAACGGTGCCCCTGTCCTTTGATGTACTTTCCCAGAATTATTTGAAATTATTACTGCTGCCTGATGTCATTTTCGAATGCACATCAATGCTTTTCTCTGAAACAATTTCTTGTAGTGTTTCCCCAGGATTTTAGATTGCCATACACATTGAAATAAGCTGTTAGGTAAGCATATTCACAGAGACATATGCCATGCATACTGACTAGACTAACTAGTGATTTTTTTTGTTAAGAAGGTTATTACCACACCTTATTTGGGAGAAAATAAAGGGTTAAAATGAATTCTTACTTTTCTCTCTGTATATGACATCTACTCAGGAACAGTGAAGGTGAAGAATAAAGTCAGGACTTGACATTCTATTAATACAAACCCAGCAATTTTATTCAGAGATCAGCAACTAGTTAGGGAAACACTCTCTTCCATCAAGTGCAATATCCTGAATATTTAGTCTACTTTGGATTATTAACTCTTCTTTTAAGGAGCTTTGATCATTTGGGGATGGTTTTTGCTTCCAAGGCAAAAGCACCTCATGCTACTGTAAGGAATGCTTCAGAGGAAAACTCAGATGTTTCCCTTTTGCATAAAGTTATGGGAAACATGGAACAGCTGGTGAGACCTACACTGACTACAATAAAACTTATGTGCATTTTTAGAAATATGTGAGATTGAAATGAAGCAACAAAGAAAAATAAGATCTAGACTTGAACACATGAAAATCGAAGTTTAGACAGAAAGCAGAACAACTACTTAGCAAAAAAAAAAAAAAAAGGTATAATTCTTAGAAAAGTCAATTAGGAGCTGACATCCAATTTTCAAACAAACTAAACTTCAAGGAGATTTATGGCATTTTTATGCTACAGTTTATACTGCAGATGGCTCCTAACCTACCTCATGACTTTTGGACAATCTCTTCCATTTTGCCAATAATGCCTTTTTGACTGCAAAAGCATTACACAGACTGTGTGTGGAAGCCCTGTTAATTTACACTGAAAGTCGAACTGAAGGTATGCAAGTTTGTATAGGAAATACTATTGACAGTTAAAGAACAATTCTCCTTGTTACATAAAGTCACAGATGAGTTATTTGACACTCGAGTGTAAAAAAAACAGTATTTTTACTCTGATTTAGCACTATTGCTACTTGTAGTTCTTTACTTACTCCTGTTTTCCATTCTTGAAGCTCAATTTTCATACTGTTATACATTAAGAAATAACCCTTACTTATTCATTTTCATATCCATATGACAGTTTCCTTTTTTAGTCAGTGGAAAAGTCAACACTTTAATTTTAAACCTCACTGAAGTTTCAAGATCCTGTAGGACTACCACTGGCCATCATAAAATTGCTAGCAGCTACATCAGTTATTATAGCCACTGGCAATTGCAGTGATGGCAACAATTTAGTTTACAGTTTGTCTCTTCATTTCCTGTTATTTGAAATGTTTCAGTCCAAAAGAAGAGGATGCACAGGAGCAGACTCTAAGACTAAAACTAAGAATTCTAATACTTCATCTTAACTCTAAACAGACAACACAGCCAGCAGCATCACTGACCTCAGGATCTGGTGTGCTGCTTCTTTTAAGTCTCTCAATAATATTCTCCTAAACATTGGTTAGCTCCCCCAGCCTGATCCATTTGAGCTTCGAGCTTAAAAAGAGAACAAAAGTTCTGTTTTTAATTTTCATAAAAAGGAATACAGACTGAAATGTGATTGTGCACAAAAAGGCATTAAAAGGGTAACAGAAGAAACAATTCTTTTGCATTAGAAAGAATGCTAATGCAATAGAATTGTTTCTTCTGTTACCTTTTTATTTTTTTTAGTGGTAGACTTAGTCTGAAGTTCACTTCTGAGTGAACTCATTTTCAGTCCAGGTTAGGTTATAAAATGAAACTATTGGATTTGTTATCATAAGAAGAAAGGAAGTGGCTTGAAAATCTTGCAAAGGAATTAATACCATGCATATCTCATTGCGTAAGAGTACATGGTTTATATGGCCTATATAATTATTAGGGATGGGTTTTGCATCAAATCCATTCCCTTCAGAAGTTCAAAAAAGGCTTGGTTAATTCTTTTTTTTTTCCTTTTTTTTTCCTTTTTTTTTTTTCTTTTCGAGCCATGGGAAACCTGAGTGCCGATGCACCACACTGTAAGAAACTGTTCTCAGGATATCTCTGTGCTGGCAGAAGGAAATGAGAACTGGAAATCTCATAAGAAAGTCTGATCAAGTAACATTTCCAGCTTGATTTCCAGACCAAAGAGGTTTGGACAGGTTTAGTTGAGCAGACTGATTTTTGGATGCTTATATGAGCTGAACAGTCTGAGTTTTTTCAAGTTCAGCATTGGTTTCTATCCATCTAAAGAGCTGTTGGCACTTATACGTATAATCAACAAGAAACTCTTATCCAAAATGCTTGCTGCTTATTCTGCTGTGTTGCCAGTGCATGCTCATGAATTGTGAGCACTGAAACAAGCCTTCTTCTGACTTAAAAATAAAAAGAAAGGTAGCAATAGTTTCTTCAGATGAAACCTGCTCTAACTTCTCAAGCCTTCCTTCACTCAGACAATTGAAAAATCCAGGCCTGTTTCTCAAATGCCATAAAATCTGCTACAAAGAAGCTGTGATAGCAGGAAGATCAATTTTATAATCCTTTCAAATTCTAAAATGGATTTAGGTCACCTTTCTAGTCTTTACCATCATTTCACCAGAAAGTTTCCCTCAAGCTGCAAAAAGCTGCTTGAGATTCCAAAAAGAAGAGGATTCAATGAGTCTACGGGAAGTGTCCTTTCTCCTCAGAAGAAGCTATCATTGTGGCTGATACGCTGAAGGTGGACGGACACAAATCAGTTACAGAGCTGTTTCATAGCCCTGGGCTCTTTATGAATTTCTTGCCCTACAGTAAGAAAGGATGTTTTTTTCTGCTCTAGTATTTGAGTTTTTATTTGTTTGTTTTTAATTGGATTCTAGGATATATCTAAATAAAGTAGTGAATGTCTTAATATGACACACTGTTCTCCCTGAGAAGCATAGCCCAAGGCAGCACGCCTAACAAGGCAAGGCTTGGATTAAATATTCTGTTACTAAATGATGCCCATGGTCTTGTCCACGGTTGTGGAGTACAAATAGAAAATTGTGAATGCCTTATGAAGCATTTTAGATCAGTTTCAAATATGAAACTCCTCAATTTTTATCCTTTCATCATGTGTTAGGATAAAGCATAATTTTACAGCTCAGTATTTTTAAATGTTTTGCACAGCACTCTCATGCTGCACTCTGTTCTTTACCCTTGCAAAATCCCTCCTCATATGGCTATCAGTCCAAAGATTTACATTAGGTCCCATGAGACTTTCTCTCATTCTCCCAAATCTTTTGGTAAGACCATTACCAAAACAAGACGGACTTACGCAGGTAAAGATTCATCACTAGGTCACAGAACAAGACTAGGACTACCCAGAGACAGTTTGCAGTCTGACCTGCAATATACTGAACAAAGACTCAGCAGCAGTGAGGTGTTCATGAAAACACACTTTTTTTTTCTTTTTCCATTTCTCCCTAAATATTAAAGATTCATTTAGAAATGCTCTGTGTGTCCATGGAACCCAAACAGTGCCTTGTAGACCTTTACATTTGACTATAAACAAGTCTGATTAGTTTATTTCTTTTTCCTTGCAGGCCATATTGTATCATCATAAATCTTTCCTCATTTTAGTTTTCTTCGTTAGCTTTTTCTCTGCCCTAGTTCCACATCCTTTTTTTTGTAACTTCACACCATGGAAACATGCAATACTATGACTAACTGTGGAGAGAATGATTCATAAATTAGTCACTAGCAAGACCAGAATCTTAGCATCCCCGCAGTGACTTAGAGCATTAGACTGGTTTCTGGCCCAAGGTCAGACTCCTAGGGGTCCTTGGATACACAGACCTAAAAAATTGCTAATTAAAGATATTGGCCCTTAGCTGTCCACCTGTGTAGAGTCTGGTTATTCTGCATTCTAATGAGCCACCGGCAAAGGGAGCCAAATGCATGGCCACCAACATACTGTAGTCCTTTCTACTTCGCGTCGCTGTGCCAGGAAGTAAATGTATTTGGGATTTGTTTTTTTAATGTTTGTGACCCAACATGTAAATTATATTGTACTACTTCTGTCTGCTACATTGAATGATGTGAATATTGCTTTTACCCAAAACAAATTAGCTTTGGTTACTAAAAGAGTTCAAAATTCCTCAGCTGGAAACATCTCATTGGAGATGAACATGAAAACCAGACCGATAAAGCAAACACCAGTTC
The DNA here is from genome assembly GCF_059628265.1 of Tinamus guttatus. Taxonomy (NCBI): domain Eukaryota; kingdom Metazoa; phylum Chordata; class Aves; order Tinamiformes; family Tinamidae; genus Tinamus; species Tinamus guttatus. Next base: position 1,534,369 of record NW_028288820.1, read on the forward strand.
CTTTTCTAATGAACTGTTTTCAAACAAGCTCATGTGTGTGTGACTGGTTCATGGCACTAGGTGCATTTATAGGTATCCTATCACAGCTATGATCTTAAAGAAATGTGATACAGAAAGTCTAGAGTTGTTGCTTCCTGCTCCTTTCAGTAAAAGGACCATTTTCATTAGCTCTTAACAGATGTCTCTTGCCAGACATGAAGTTTTTATGTTCTTTACAAGCTCCATGGTAGAATGTTAACAAGCAGGCCATCTTCTGTGAAGTGCACAGATAAACACTGATATTGTAGTAACAGAAGCAAGTTTCTGCACACTCCTGATCAACCCAAGTTGAGCTATTTTTTTGGGGGGGTGAGACATGTACAACCGAATAGGAAGTAGAGATGGGGCAGACTCCACAGCCCGGGTGATCAGGTCCTCTATTCAGGCTGCTGGGCGACCTTCCTCTCAGCTAGGGCACATGTGCCTCACACTCATAGCTTGCTCTCAGCTGAAGGAAAAACACCGTTTGTGTTGACTGACCGTCAGCTTAAGTGGCAGCAGCAAGCACAAGAGGTCATTTAAAACAGAGAGTGAATACTTTTCTGCGTTATTATTAGTGGCAGCAAGATGGAAATTCGATTCTCTTGCAAATAGCAATTTTCTGACTTGGACAGTCTTTGAGCAAGCTGTTCCTGAGCATTGCCATCATGCCTCTTTTCAGGCTACCACAGAAAAAAGCAAGAAGGAATTCTCAGAAAATGTCATTTGGTTTTCTACACACACACACACACACACACACATTAAAAAAAAAAAAAAAAAAAAAAGACTCCTGGAGTATTTTCTCTGAAATGCAAGATGGACGCAGATTACCCAGTCCCTGCCCTAGCGAGAGACAGACTCTCTTTTTCAGTTCAAGTACTCCCACTCCTTCTGTTCAGTGATTGATTTTGTTTTGCTTGACTTGACAGGACCAGGTTGGTCAAATCTGAGTTATCTGGATGTTGTTGACTGGATCAGTTATACCTACTTTAGTATGCTTGTCATGTAGTCTTATAAATTACATTAAGGAGGGTTGTAAATCTTAGTTCTTTAAGAACGTAACTATAGAAGAAAAAACAATTCAAAACTTTAAGAAAGCTAAGATGCTTCTTGCAAACTGACTGTTCTTTAAAAGCAGTGCATCCTTTTGCAATTTGCCCTGGATTTCTTTTTGAATAGTTTTCTAAACAAAAGTCGCCATCTTTAAAGAAAAATGAAACTTAGCTAATGGGCAAAACTTTGCAAAACTTTTAGAAAAAAATGCAAAGAGAACATATATTGGCCATGGCTCCATGAAGTTTTGCATATGCAGAAATTTATGATTGGAAATTTTGTGCATGCATGCTTTAAAGGGTGGTCTGAAAGTTTGTTGTGATATCTTTATTCATAGGTTTCATATCTTAAAATAATGATAGTTTCTAAACAGTGAAATATTATATATTCTGTCCATCCCTCTATCTGTTCCAATCTAAAGACATGAAAAAGAAAGAAAAAAAAGTGATCGGCAGGACTAAAATTCCAGTCCCCTGACTTTCAGTACTGCAAGAAGCATAAGATGTATTGAAACCCATTCCTTAAATCAGTTCCCTCTAAGATTAGCTGATCCTGGTTCTTCAGAGACATATACGGATTGTTAGCAAGTGATAGAATATTCCCATTTTTTTCCAAGTTTTCTTTACAAAGACCTTAGCATCCAATTAAACATGTTAAATGAACAGCCTGATTAATATACTAGAAAGAGTAGTTCCTAGGTAATATTCAGGAGACCAAGATTAAAAAAAAAAAACGTTAAGAATGTGACTTCAGAGAGCAGAAACTTAGCAAAGCATTTTGAAGACATCTGTCAATAGACTTGACTTAGTTTAGATATGACAGATCACACCATATAGCACTTCCCATCCATAGTACCATACTGGTATGCATAGCACCATATGGATGGATACTTCCATCTCAACATAGTGAGATACGTATTTTTGTACTATAATACATCTATCATAAAATAGATTTAAAACAAAGTAAAAAGATAAAATATATTAGCAATATTAGAATTAGCTTTTTCCTGTCTCTTCCTCATACTGAATTCTTGGATATTAATATATTTAACTGCTTTCCTCAGTGACTAGTTCCTTGATATAGGCTTTTTTGGTTGATACAGGCTTTTGCACACAGCTTACTGCAGTCCATTACTAAAGCACATGCATTCACTGGTTTGACAGCAACGCAAGCATTTCACAAGTTGCAAGCTAGTTCTAAAATGAACGTGATTTATTCACACACTGAACGACTGTCTGTCATTTATTGCCCAAATTTTTCCTCCAATGACAGTGACCTACAGGCCTGCTCTGTAAATGAACGTGTCAGACATCTCCTGTGCTACATCTCCAATGTTTTGTATGGAGATCTCCCAAAGAATCCCAACAGCTACAAGAATTCTTCGAATTCCTCCACCGTGTAATGCCAATCATTGGACCCTTCCACAAGTTTTGTAAAGGTCTTGTTAACACTATTTGTTCTCTGGAATGGGCTCATTCCATTAATCACATGGACATTTACTGAGTAATGCCAATGTCCAAGGATAATGGACATACCAGAACTTCTCCAACATCCAGCAATTAATAAGTTCCTAAGTAAATTCCTGTTTTTTTTTTTGTCTCCCTGAGAATTACTCATTTCCTAAGATCCTTCCAATGTTTTTGAGAAGATGTCTTAAAAAATTTATTTGGAAGTCTGATCATAAAATTTCAGCGCAGAAGAATTATTCCCAGAATAATATTCTCTTGAAACTGTTGTGCATCTGTTATGCTACCTTGTATGATTTCAGGAAGACCTCTATGAAAATGATGGGGATAAGGAGGATTACAGACCAGTATGGTCTGTAATCAGTATCATCGCATATTAAAATTACCATTTTTTTTCCCCAATAATATTACATTTTAAACCAAAGAATCCTTTGGATCTTCAGTGTCCTAGGTATTTCCAGCTTTGCCAATTTTCCTGGAACAATTCAGTGGTTACCCATCCCCATCTTACACCAATGCTCCAGTGCAAGGCACTTCAATGAGAAAAAACAGATTTCTGGATGTATCTTCTGGGGTTTCAAAACATGCCCTTTGGTTAGCATATAAACATATCATTTGCATATTGAATGTCATCCACTAAGTGGACAGTTGCGATAACTGCATGCATAAATCCAGGATATCGTGGCACAGATAGAATTTAGATGCAGGTCAGCATTTTTCCCCTAGAGCTCATCTTAAAACTGCATGTCTGTGAGAGACCCAGAATATCCACTGTTTTTTGTTACCACCGTCTCTTAGGATCCAGAAAATACAGTTAGTTAATCTAATAACACATCTTGGCTCAAAGGAAGAGATTCCACTCCATCTCCATCCATTTTGCTACTGGGCACATACACAAAAATATCTAATGCTGACTGGGCCTCTCCATGTGTCAATTAACCCTGATGAAAACTAACCAGCAAAAATCAGGGAAAGGCTACAAGCGCACCAGGAACAGAAGGTTCGGTTTGTAAAAATCAGGAGGTGTAAGGAATGGCACCAAGATGTGCTCAGCAGATGTTGCCACAAGTCTTGCTGACAGATTTAAGTGCTTCTTCGAAATGGGAAACACTGACACTCCAATTACTTTCACAAGACCTTCATCTTTATAAGTACTAGCCTTCCATCTCATTTGGACCCTCTTTTAGTGACTTCCTAGAAAATTCTCTTTTCCCAGAGCCATAACACTGATACTTTCTCAATAATATGAAAAAGTTACATTCAAAATGAACATTCTGTGATCTTTTTGATAATACTCAAGCTTCAGAATTTTCAGCTTCACTCAAGATTTTAGCAAAATCCAGAACTAAACGGGAATTTGATCCTCTTTCAGGAGAATATGATATAAATTATGACCCAAGATCATGCTAGATTGCTATTTGGTGAGACAATGTTATATATCACTGAAACCAAATGGATGAGAAATGTCTTCTAACTGCTCTCCTCTCTGCCTTCACTGCTTATCACACTGTTCATCACACTGCTTACCACAGATATGTAATTTATGCTTCAACCTTGTAGCATATCTTAGAAATGTTGCAAACAACATGAAAACTCAGCATCACCACATTAATACAAACATTAATAATAGAAGTGTAACTAAAAGGGTAGAAGTAATACTTAGGTAGAAACAGCAGCACTGACAAAAAAAATAATGCTAAATTGTTCTAGCAGTTTATCTACCTCAGGTTTTGTCCTTCTGCCACTTAACTATCTTAGCTTATGTACTATTAAGCAATTTGCTAAAGCAGGAATTAAAGAAGTAAAAATGAAATCTTGCAGAGATTAGCGCCACAAAGTTTCGCTCCTGCGCTTTTTATTCCATAGCAAACATTTATAAAAAAGTTGGATGAAATACACCTCTAGCCATGAGTGCAAGTAAACTAATTTCCTGGCATGACCGTAAAACCACTTATCTCATCTACCGCCTATTATTATCAATTACTGCACTACAAATCCTCGAACAAACAAAAGGCCAGGAATGTGGAAAACCAGGTTAGAGGGCTCCTCAGGCATTTTGCTGTGGTCTTTATGTTTAGTCCAAACATAATTACAAGTATTAGCAACAAAGACAAGAAGGGTAAATCTGATCAATGGAATTGCAAAATGAAACAGCCAGTTGTAATTTGTGATGGCATTGTCCAAGAAGCGTAGATCAAGATATGTATTTTAGAGGAAAGGGAATACCTCGGGTGGCTGCTTGGGACATTGAACACCTCTACTGCTGTCATTGCAGCTGGAATTTACTAGCTACAGGGTATAGAAAAGAGAGCGCAAAGGAAATCTGATCTCTGAAGAATGACTGCACCTATCGAAAGCATTCATCTTAAACTGCTTTACCTCCTAGTGCCGATGTTATGGAAGAACTAATTTAGACTATAATTATAAATCTTAACAGCTTAATTTTATAGCCAAGGAACCTGGCAAGAAATCTTACATGGCCACTGTGATCATCTAAGAAAAAGGTCAACAATTTTATTTTAATAGCATACAGCTTGTGGAGCCAAAAAGTCTCATTTTTTAATCAGTTCTCTGCAAGCAAAAACTTGAGAAAGGTCAATGGAAATTTTGACTGAATTAGATCTGAGGAAGAATTTTGGTCTTTGGGCCACGATTAATCATTTTAACAGCTATTCTTCAATTCCACCTATCTCAGTTGACAGTCCATCCAGTCTCAAATCGGACCGATCTTTTTAAAAGCATTTAAGTAGCTTTATGAGCATAATCAACTGATTAATTCATCCTGGAAATGGATAGATACATGTGCTCTTGGTCTGGTTTTCTAGAAAAGAACAGAATATTTACAAAGAAAGGGAGTCCTAGCTGTAACTTTAAATTATAAAGATATAGTTCACAGTTTCGCTAAGACTCACACAGACTGTAATTAACACAGATAAACACAGTTGAAAATCATACCTGCAGTGCTAACGAATTTCATAATGTTACATTTCTTCAAATTAACAGTTACATATAGAGGTGCCTAAATGCAAAACATCCTATTCCATCCTATTTTTATGTTCATATCTATGATCCAAATCTAAAAGTCTATCTCTGCCCAGTCTATGCCAAATTTTTGTGCACTTAATGAATGTACAAGTATATGCACACAAATGTCTGTGTCTTCACAAAAATATGGCACTTCATGAGAAAAATCAGGAGGCTAAGTTGAATCCAAGTGAAATATGTCTGATAAAACCTACACAGTGATTTATACACTTCCAGGGAACACACTGAAGAAGTCCAGAAAGATCTGTGCTTATTTTGACTTCTTGCCTGGTCTGAGGGTTTGTTACGCATCTAAAAATTTAACTGAAAGATTAGCAACCTTGGTAAACCTCGACTGCTTTCGGCAAGGCAGGATTTGGGGTTTAGGTTAATTAAGGAATGTCAATCTCTAGCTACAGTCCATCTCAACAAAATTGCTTGTCTGCTTTGAGGCTCAACTGACCTCTCCTAAAGGAAGTACCTTAGATATACAAATTCAGAAAAAAATAAAGCAATCTCTAGGACTGAGATTGTTAAAAAGATTACCCCAGTCCTGATTTTTTAAAAATAAATATGCCAGAAAAAGTGTTTTTTTTTTTCCCCATGACTTTCATATGTTTTTTTATACTCCCTCCATGATTTATCAAGTAAACATCTAGGGATATTCAACCCAGTCATTAAGCTTGGTAAAACACCTGAGGGGAGTTAAGTCCATAGTCCGTGCAAAAAATAATTCAAAGAAAGACCCTGATTTTTTTTTCTCTTGTCATGCTTAAGACTGAATAAAATGGGGCTTTTGTTTCCACAGCAGTGTTTTCTATTTTCTTCTGTTTTGATTTTTTTTTCTATTTCAGTGATGAGGAATGCATCAAGGGACATATGAATTAATCTGCAATACCATATGTGTACATGTGAATACTTCAGTATGTCCAAGAAAACAAGACTTTCATAACTACTGTACCGGCTGATGGAGGCATTTTTTTCACTGGTTGTCCTAAAAGTACACTGTAAATACTCTCTTTCATAAGTCTTGAAGTCTCTGAGCAAGATACTGGAATTCCCATCTGTACAATGCATGCTTTCATCTGTGTGATCATCAACACATGTTGAATATGTTTCCGAAAGTTTGTTTTAAAGCTCTGGCCATGGGACACCATGTGACCACTGAATCATTTTCTTCAAGCTGAGGGTACATTTTATCTCGCCAGACATTTCATAGTTTGTGCAAGCAGCTCCTAAAATCTGATTCAGCTGCTCATGATGTGGCTGTCTGCTTGTCTGAGTGCAGGGAGAGAGATTTAGGATTTCATTTTCCTCTTCACACTGTGACTTTTAATCCTCTAAAATGTTTCAAGAGTGTTGAAAATATGCCTGTTAAGAACAATTTGTCGATTAATTCTAAACCATACCGTGATGCTCTCCAAAGAGCACCTTAATAATTTTAAAGTAAGCTATGAGGAAAAGTTTTCTTTTCCCCCCTTCCAAGATATATTCTGAAAATGTATTTTTCATATTAATGAAAAAAATATTTCTACGGCATATTAGGGGAGCTTTCTCTATCCCATATTTAATTTATTGCACCCATGCCCCATTCAAAGAGGAAAAATGCACATAGCAGAGTGTGTAACAAAAGTGTAACAAAATAAATTAACACAGGTAACTACATCAGTAGAAGTGCCACCTATTAGTGAATTACAGTTATCCATAAATGTATAGTGGATTTTTGTTAGTACCCTGTAAGTGCAGACACAATACGTTTAAGCTACCACGGCATTCACAAACAGGAAGTTAGGTTTATGCCACAAGCACGAAATTCTGACCTCTCTCAAGCTCTGTTCATACCAGCAGGTCAGAATCTCACCCACCATTTGTACAGTGTAACTGCTACCCCTCAACCAAATGAACAGGGAAGATACTATCACAAGGTACAGACACATTAAGTCCCTTTTCAGAGTTGCAGATATTCATCTTATTTTGATTTTTTTTCCTTGAGGATTTTCTTGGTTAGCATTGAACGTGACTCGATGAAAACATCACTGCCTAATATAAGCTGTTCAGTATAATCAGTGCCACAGTGGATCCCTAACGTTTAACTAAAAGAGCACAATTTAAAAAGTTTTTTAAACAATTTTAAAATTCTTCTAGACATCAGAGGCACCGAAGGTCTACTGAGTGATGCAGCCATTTACCTAGCTCAAAAAGCTGTACTTTTCTGTGGTTCATCCAAATTAGCTTTGAATTGTCTTGAGCCATGTGGCTTCCTCTGCTTCCTGCAAGAGACAATTCACTACTCTAATAGATCTTGCTGTCAGGATGTTTCCCCTGACATTTTGCATGAGTCTTCCTTTTTTTTAATTTCAACCCATTAATACAAGCTATACTCCCTTTCCCTTAATTTACATCATTGTGTTTCAAAGGAAACATAACAAAAGTTTTAATGAAAAGGAAGCCTGCCTTATGTAAACAATAAAAATTCATGCTATAAAGAAACATTTGCCTTGCTTCTACAAACCAGAGCATTAATATTAAGAAAAGCAATACAGGCCCATAGCTCCTGCTGTGCTGTGGTTAAACAGAACTCCAGTAATAAAATTTCAAGACCTTTGCTAATTCCACTACCTATTATTCAAGTAGGCTATAAATCTGTTAAAACTTTTTTTCCATTGGCCAATCTTATTTATTAATCAACTTTAATTAACAGTTTATGTAAGGGCTTTATTCCAAGGTCTTTGAAGTCAATGGGAGTCTTTCCATCATTTTCACTGAGATCTGGATCAGGCCTACATTATACATGAAAGCAACACCGCATTTAATAGTATGCCAATAACATAAAAATAAATGTGGCAGCGGGTAGAAAATACTTTTCACAATATCTTTCATATATTTTACTTCTGTGGTGAAATCATCTGCATTCTAAATATATAGAACAAGATGATTTTTCAAGCCTTCTCAATTTTCACTTTAAAATTGTTTAAGCTGTAACAGCCTGCAGAGTAAAGTATCAGTTTCTTTGAGAAATAATTTACTTTCCATATGGTTTCAGTAACAAAAAAAGGCTTAACCTGTTTACAGTAGTTGTAAATGCAGAAACATGAGAACTCCTCCCCAGTGTTACTACACAGAGGTCTCCTAGTGCATTCAGTATCACTTCCTTTCTTGTCGCTCTGAAGTTATCTAGTCAAGTTTATTTCACAGGACAAATTTTAATTTGGGAATCCAGAGAAAAGTGCCAAGAGCGGCTGCATTCTACCTCCCCTGCACGAAGCCCACAGATATAGGATCATTCCAGCACAGGCTCCCTCACCAACCGAGTGCTCGGCCTCTTGCGGATAGTTCGGGGTCTTTTATTCTGATAAATGACTTGGCTTTCTGAAAGGGGTCGATTTCCATCCAAGGAAAACAGGCCGAGGCGCTGGCACTGAGATAACATCTCACGGCCTTGCTCAGCGACGTCTACTGAACCGCCTGAGCAAGGCATGAAGGCACCCGCAGCCAACATATGGACTTCATCTCGCCCTCGCCTCGGCACTTCCCTCCCCTCAGCTCTGTGCAGGCAAAACTCCCCTGTTCGTGTTCAAGTGTTGCTGGTCCAGCTTAAAGTAAACAAAGCAGAGATAATGGTGCTTTTCTTTCCAGCCAGAAATGCCGGTTTCCTGCTTAAATACATACCTTTGATGGTGGTTCGCTGGCAGAACTTGCCTTAGGTAAGAGAAACATAATTATGCAATTTTCAGCAAAAATATTTTTCCCCTTAAAGAGAGAGGGAAACTAAGATCTAATCCAATCTCCAAAGGAGTGTCCATTCATGAAATTAAAGCTGTTTTACAGCTCCAAGCTCATTTCTATTAAAAAAGTCATTTTGATTAAGGTTTACGTGAAGCTAGCAAGCAGCAATCCGGTGAAGCTCTGTGGCTCAGAAGCACTTCACATTGGGCCAGCATGTGAGAAGTTTTAACAACAAAATACATTACATCCACAGATTACATATACGCCATGGTTAGGGTGTGTTTAGAAGATACACATCTTAATAAGACATGAAGTACAGACTGTCTGTATTATTCCTATATTTCCATATTCCAAAGTGAAAGAGGACATTTGTCTGCTTATCACACTGTCAATCTTTTGAGTCAGAGAGTCTGACTCTCAAAAAGAGTGAAGTTGAAAGGCTTGCATCATGTCGTATTTAAATACATTAAATAAATTTGAAATGACCAAACTAATTGCTGTGAAAGTATACCGCCACAGTACAAGAAACTCCATTTCAAACAAGCTTATGTTCAGTATGAAAATTCTCCTTCCACAGTCTAACCATGATGCTGGATCACAGCGGTGGTGATCAATTCAGTCCCCCAAAATGATACATGGCCATTATAAATACCAGTTCATGGACAAAGTTTGAGAAATCACATTTCTCACAAATAAGGACAGCATGGTATTTTACTGCTGGTGCTCATCAGCCCTTCTTCCTCATCCTATTACCTAGCCAGCCAAATGACAGAACTGCACCCAGCAAGCTGCTGGGAAGCAGCCCCTTGCTGGCAGCCCCTACAAAATAACATGGGCTACATACAAGAGCTCAATGAAACTGCATCTCATTTTTCCTGGCCGTGCCTTTTCTGATGCTTGCAGCACTTGGGAGAGTTCTCCTAGGGCTCAGCACTTCTGCCATCAGGTTTTCAGAAGCCTGCTTTGCTATACTGTGATGAGAAGAAAGGATGCTGTCTATTGGTGCCCCCGTCAACATTTAGCAATGGTTCATAAGAAGAGCCCCGTGCTGCTCCCCTCTCATCACTCCTCTGCCTTTGCTGGAGCCAAAGGCTCAGACGAGGCAGACGCTCCCGTCCACCCAAGGAAGCGTTTCTCTCAGCAGTGTTCACAACCGGTGCTGACTGACGCTGGTGCCAACAGATGAGATAGATACTAGTCCAAGGTTGGCTTCAGGACGTGCCAACCCCCAACAGGTGAGTCAGTAGGGGATTTCTCCTCATCAGCCCTTTGATTTCCCTCTCAGATCACAGCAGCCTCATTTCATCCTAAGGGCATCTTCACTGACATCAGCAGATTTGGCCCGATGTCCTCCAACAGATAGCCAATTTGTTTTCATAATAAACAATACCACAAATCACAGGAAAAGCAGCATAGTTGCCAAAAAAAAGTCTTCACTCATTATGAGAAAAGAACCAGACTCTGCTGAAATTAAACAGCTTTGTTTTCATTTGGTGGAATATTCTGTCAGAGGGCTTCTGTCTGTGCTGCTATCGTAAAGTCTTTTGGCATTAAGGGCAGTAGAGACTATCCTGCAGCACGGGTGTGGACAAATCTGCTTTTGAAAGCGAAAACTAGACTCACAGGTAAACTTCAAGAAAAAAATGAATGAGAACGCAATCAGAAATATTTGTGTTGCTTTATAAAAGATTCTCCTTATTAAAACTCTTACTTAGCTGCTGTCCATTTTTTTGAGTGGTTACGTTTTTAATTACTTAATCCTTCTATGGAAGAAAGAAGAATATTCCTTTTTCTGAATGAACATTAAATACGTAACAAATTTGTAGTGAATATAGCAGGCAACCTGAATAATGAAAAACAAGCAGATTTGCTCACATGAAAGTATGAAATACTCATGTATTTCCTAGGTGGTGAAGTTCATGCACATGGAAAATACCACCTCAAAAATATGTAGTTTAACGATGGGGCCTTTCCGGACTCTGCGTTTAAAGTAAATAGCACCCACAGACAGCTGCCATTCAGCAGACAAAGCAGGACTGCGTTTGGACACTTCTCCACAGACATTTCCAAAGCCTCCGATCTGCCCTTTTCTTTAAATACATAAAAAGTGAGCAGAGTACAAAATGTCCAGAAAAATCCTATTTCTTATTAGAAAAGATCTCTGTACCCTAGTAGCACTGTGCCCTCACAGCATTTTTGAAAGAGAATTTAGCAGCATTAATTATTAATTTCCATTTTGTGACTGAAAAAACTGTAAATAAATTATATATGTTTATGTATTTGCCAAAAGTGTTAAATTTTTTTCCATAAGTTTTATTCCTAGGGGCTTGGTTTATTCCAAGATCTCATGAAAAAGGTTCAGGAGCCCAGTCAAGGTAAAAGCATAGCCAACACTGTTCTCTCTGGAAAGAAACAACACAGATTAACCTATTACAGTATCACACCATTCGAAATATATTTCAGTGGATGTGGAAAACAGGAATGAGCCCTTTTTAAACTGTTCAGGTGTCAGTTTGGTAGTATGAAATATAGCTGAAAGCTCTGATATTTCCTTGGTCAAGCGTAACTTCTCTCCCCCATTTTTTATGCCATTCTTCCCTTGCTCCTAACAACTCACAGACTCTTGTTATTATGCCTTGTCCTTGGCTTCAGAGAGGAATGTGGGAAGAACATATTCCAAAGTGTCTGTGATGCTCAGGACAACTTTCTTTGAACTAGGACCTGGCCTGTCACTGTAGGCAGCTAATACATTTCAGAAGTCTTTTTTTTTTTTCCCTGTAACGTTTACTTGGTATGTGATTTGTTTTTTTTTTCCCCCCCAACCCCGCCTCCACAAAGGAGCTACAATATGTTTTTTTCCCTGACCTAATGCAGTCAGGGGTAAAGTAATAAGAAATCTTTAAAGGTATTTAAATAAAACTGAGATTGATTCTAACTTTAAACTTCACTGGATTTTGAGTCATTGCCTTACTAAGGATGCAGGACGAGGATGCTCCTTTGGGAAAGGAAAGCAAAAGTAGCGAACGCCTCTAAGAGACAAAATGGAGAGCTATTTAAAAAGCAGCAAGCTTTAAACGTAAACCAGACAGAGGAAAGCAAATTATATTTACTGCATCCACACGCAAATGATTTTCATGTCAGGAAAAGGCACCAAGGTTGTCTTTAAAACTAGAAACCTTTCATTACCACAGCTCAATTGCAGAGCATCCCATGGATGGACGTTCTCCACTTTCTGGAGCTCCATGTTGCCATGCTGGCCTGGGCCTGCCTGGCTTGGGCAAAACCAGATGACCCCGATGTGTCTGCATTGGACCACAGTGTCTGTCATGGCATGCCATGGGACAAAAACTGCTTCAGTCTTTCAGGTGTATATTGACAAGTGAAAAATCTTGCTTGAAAATTAAATTTGTTCAGTAAGTTCCATACACCAGCATAAACTGTAGTCTGTAAATCCAGTCATTCCTGCATTATATTTAAAAGATAGTATGAAAACAAAGGTAAATGAAAAAAACAGACAGTGAAAGAGAGATCTACAGTACTGTACACCATAGACAGAAAATAAGTACTTTTTAAACCCTACTCTGAGATCAAGAATATCAAGCACTAGGAATACAAAGCAGTTAGCCCTTCCTTCATTTAAGTAAAATGTTCAACAGGTGAGGACGTGATAGACATTAGAGGGGTCTTTTAGAGAGATTAGCTGTTTGAATTGATTTTGATTAGTAAGAGAGCAAGGGGATGTTATCACTGCAAACATGTTTTTAATCATGAAACTCTTGCTGACATCAATAGCAGCAACACGTGGTTCTGAAGAGATAACAGAAAATACCTGCAAGACTTGACTATGATTCAGGCTGTGGCAAGGCCTTTTTAATGTTTCTAGCAGGATATAAAGAAATACATGAAATACTAGCCTCTTTTAGGCTGTCAGGATGATATGAATGAAAACTGGGCCCTGAACATTTATAGTATACTACCCTAGAATACCCTAGAATAGTATACTACCCTTGAATAACTACCAAATTCAATCCCTTCCTTTATTTCTCCAGACTGTTTGAGATTATCATTTATTTTTCACTTCAGAACATTAGCTTCGCTTTAAAATCTGTATGAGGTGAAGGACGTCTCCTCACTGTTCCTTACACATTCCTCTCCTCGATAAAACAATAGTAGAACTTTGCACAATGAAACATTTCCTTCTAAAACAAAAGAGCAAGTGAGAAAAAAGAGTTTCCAGAGCCACAGATGGGATCCAGCTAATTATATGATGAAGCCACTAATGTTATCTATTTGACTGTGGTTGGTAAAATAAACACTTTATGAAGTTAGTCCACTGAACTTTAATTTCCCTCCCAAAAAGAACTTTTGTAGGTAAGTATCTGAACCATTTACCTATTTGCCAAATGTTTAAACTACTGCACACCAGATTTAATTAAGTGCACCTCAGGGAAATTCATCTGGAGAATAACTTTGCAGATGTTTTGTACATGAGACTAAACAGGGATGAGGAAAACAGGGAATTCTAAAGAAATGTAAACTTAACTTTATAATGAGAACAAGCAGAATTTCCTCATTAAAATATTCACAGGAATAACTGTAAACTAGCATAGAGAGCATGAGCTGTGTAGAATATGCTCTGTGAATCACATTTTTAAATATCTAAATACACTTAAAATATACAGCCACATCCAGCTGTGTATGCAGATCAGCCCTGACATGTGAAAATGAGTCCCAGCCTTTCTAGCAATCCATCTGCACACGGACAGCCTGGAGCGACGTGCACGGGAATATTTGCAATGCTTCATGAGGAGGTGGCCTTGAATGCTGTGTTGTGTCGTACCTTGTGTGCGCTCACGGACTTCACGTCATCTTTCTTATTATTATCTTCATAAATATCAATCGCTCTAGTTGGTGATGTTTCAAAAGAGACAAAAAATAATCTGATTAAAGAAATAGTGCATATTTGTGATACTTATATACATCTATAACTAAGAACTCAAATGAACTTTGTTGCATGCATGCAAATCCAAAATTAGCTAATTATAGTAATGAATTTGTACCAGGCATAATGTGGTTTCTTTTAGTTTCCACACAGCAAATTCTGTTGTGCTGTGTTTTAATATGTTTCAAAATAACAACAATATTTAGAAAGGTGATTGACTGATTAGTTCATCACTAATTTAATAAAGAAAATAATTCTGAGAACATTTAGAATATACTAGTAATAAACTGTTCAATTTCTCCAACCACCTGTGTCTATATATGTATCACTATTACATGCGGACACATGTATATTATATATATGTGGATATACATTTATTTTATATATTTGTAAGTGATCGTTTGCTATAATCACACCAGCAGATACTTTCATCTTCCTTTAATTGTGTGATAACACTAGTGTTTTTTCTTACTCTAAACATTTGCATGTGATAATGGAATGATAGAATGCTGTGGGTTATTTGGTTTTGCTATTTTATAGGTGACAGAACTACCAAATTAGTAGCTGTACAAGTGGCTGTACAAGACCATTTATTTCACAATACCTATTAACATTAGTCTACTTACTTTGGTAAGCAAACCAAAAGCAGTCAACTTTTTTTTTTTTCATACAAGAGTTGTTGGTTTCACACACACACACACAAATTTTAACTCAACACCACCAACTATGATTTTTACAGCACAGTAGTCTAAACTCAGCTATTAATGAACTTGGATTTAATGCAGGCATTAAGACTGGAGTGGTTTAGTGCTATACAATTTAATGAGGAAAATTACTTATAAGAACCATATTTCTGTTCCTTTAGAATTCTTTTTGGAGCAGAAAATACACTGCTCTTGATGTTAAACTGGGAAAAATTAATTTGGGCCAGGCAAACATTTTTGCTTTAATGGCATGTAAACATTTACTAAACCTTAATCAAAAAGTGTCTTAGTATAAAAAACAATGTTGTGTTTAGTGTTAAGAAAAAAAAATGTTGTTATTTTTGCTTGGCTTTTAATAAACACTCTATGTCTAACCCAAAATCTTTCTGTAAAACACTTTTATTTCAACAAAACAACATTTTTGAATGAATATGAATTTTCCATGCTGTTTTTTCCCCTCCTCTTAAATGATGTGTTACGGCTTTGTTTGAATTGATAAATCTGGTAACTTCCTTATTTAATTTTATGCCAGCTATAGCATGCCATTTTAACCTTAAATGGTTAAAACAAATACCTTAGCACTTAAACATGCATAATTTGGGTTTCACTCTAGAGTTGATTTAATTCACAGGTAACTCTAAAGTTCTCGATTAAATAAAGGGCAAACTCTACCTATTCAGTCTTTTGGCTGACAACGTAGCCATGTAACAGTAATGACAGCTGTCTTAAAACTTGTGAGCTCCTCAGTTAAGCTCCTTAAAAAAGCAGCTTCACTTGCTGGGATGCAAACTAGTCTGTAGCCATCAGTGTTCTGCTGAAAGAGCAATGGGTTGAAATGTTTTTTTGTGGCCAAGATGCACATTTTGAAAGAAATCTGTGATGCCTAGTTGTGATCAAGGTACATTAAACAGTCTTTAGTGAGTAACTACAAACTGTAAGAGTGGGGAGAGGGCAAGAGAGTGCTTTAAAAAGGAACAGCAAAGGCAAAAGAAAGGTGTGGGCAGAAGAAATGGAGTTAGCATATAACATATATGTGCTTTGTCTTCAGCTACAACCACTCAGTAGCCACCTGACTAAAAAGCAGAGTATTTTACCAAATACGTGCTTATTTTAAAACCCACAAATAAGATACCTTTAACAAAACTGCTTTACAAATCAGAGATTTCAGTTCCCCTGAGCAGCAGAAATAATCAAAATGATGGTGCACGCATAAAGTAAGGCTGTCCTATGCCAAGAATTTTAATCGTCAAGTAGCTATGTCAAGACAGCAAGAGACAGCTGTGCAAGCTAAAAGAAATGAGTTAATTTTCAGAGGGAAGTAACTTGGACTCCTTCAGCAAACACCCTGTTATACTGCAGGTTAATGGACCAGTCCCTAACAAGATTCAGGCAGGGGGGACAGCGCTCAGAATTGCTTGGGAGTTTTTATACTTTATTTTCTCTTAACCGTAAGTAAAAACAGGCGCATGTTAGCTTTCAAATTTATCTTGTTACAAGAAATTAAATGAGCAATCAAGAAGTGAAACCTTTATGCTGCTCAAGGCACGGCTCTCCTTTCCGGACAAGGCAGCATCCTCCAAAAAGCCATTGCACACATGACTTGCAGGCAGACCTCTCAGACAGTTTTTGATTTGCTAACAGAAGACAGAAATCCAACCTCCAGAAAGAATGTGTCCCATGACCCAGCCAGATGTCCACAAAGGATGAATAACCAGCAAAAGCAGCATAGCCAGAGATTTGCTGAATATCCCAGCCAGTCCAAATGTGCATTTCAGTTCCTATGATCCGGATCACAAGCAAAACAGCAAGCTGGGGTGGGGAAGCTCTTGCTATTCCGCACAAAACCAGGGCAGGCCCTGCTGGACACCTGAACAGCTCCACGCAGCCACACCAGTGTTCTTCCTCAGCAAAGGGCACAAGAAGCTCTCAACAGTTTTCAGCAATGACAGAGAGAGGTTTTGGCTCCCAACTCACTACAATGAGAAGCAAGAGAATTAGCTGTGGGTTGACGATACACCTTCACATAGCAGTAACTGGGTTGCCTCCAGCGAGTTACTGGTTATCTAGATTCAACTGCTTTTAAGTTCTCACTCTCTGCCAGGATAGTGCATCAGCAGGTAGAACTGCACAGCACAACGTTTTAGGTGTCAACACAGAGCCACAGGACCAGAAGCATGCAAAATAAAAAGCAGGGAACACTGGGAGGGTGTTCCTGGTACCCCAGTAACACCACATGACACTGAAATGCTTTCATTTTATAACTACAACTATCTGCATGGCTCTGCTCGCTGCCATGTGGTTCTATCTGCTTTGTGAGAAGCCAGTAAGTACTTTTGGGGGTGGAAGGGAGCATTCCCTTAGACACACAAGTTGCATTTGGAGGCCTTTTGATACCACATAGAGATGCTGCTCTGGGAACAGCAAGTTAATCCTATCTGTTGGAAAGTGAGGCTTACAAAAGCATGGTAATCTGCATGATGGAGACTTCTCCAGCAGGCAAAAAAGGCTGCCTGTTCCCTCACTAAATCTCTCCGATGTTCAACTAGGAAAACTGATGTACTATTGCAGGAATTAACTGGAACTTAGCAGATACAATTAGACTACACCCGTCTGTATTCTATCTGCAGACCCACACATAAAAACTTCTTTTCTGAAGAGAGAGGCCAGAAATCTTACATGCACTCTAAGGCTTATTAGCACTTGATCTTAATGGTTATGGGGAATCAAGCAACTGATAGGTTTTTTCTGGCCTTCTATATTTTATCTCCAATGCACAGCACTGTCCCTATTACAAGCTCTTAAGTTGTCTCTTTGTACATAGTTTTCTCTAGCACTGAAACAGAAAAATGTTGTTGCTTAAATTGTAGTGAAACACAGGCCCTAATATAGATGTATTTCATTGTAACTCTCCATCTGATCATACATCTTTGTTTTCAAGTGGTTATCAGCAGCCCCTCTCCCTTTTCAAGGACGGAATGAAGAAATGTGAGCAGCCATGATAGGGTCAGACACCTCTTTCAAGCTTTGACATCCTGTTCACTACTATTGCTAGAGTAAAAAGTGGAATTTCTCCTCAATTTCAAAGGTAATCTCTCTGCACCTAAATATCTGACTAAAGAATTTTATACCTAATCACAACATATATCAATTGATTCACTCGGCATTAGTTGGACACAGAAGAACGCTGGCACTAGCCCAGCACTGACTCCACATGACCCGCAGCAATGCTGGTGGTTTTAAAGGTTAGTATTAGTGGCACTCTGTAATTCAAAGTTCTAGAAATTCTCCTCAAACCAAGAAAGCGAAGCTTCTTTCTCAAAGCCAAATACAAGCAAAAGAACAGTCACAAAAATGTTTCTATCCAATTTCTTCCCTTTTCCAGTGATCATAGATATATTGCTATTAACAGTGTTTGTCTTTTAGCTTCTGTGCTGAACAAACTGAAACACAGGAATCTTAGCATGAAGATTAAGTTTTTTTATGGTGGCTACAAGGATGGCTTTTGCTTATGTAAGTTACCTCATATCTCTGCCAAGAAAGTGGCATGTTTTCCTCTTTCTGTTTTAGTTTTGGCTACCATATGTGGGTGTGCAGAACATTTTGTTGTAGTGACTATCTCTCTTTTCTTGTATTGAAAAGGAACCTCGAAATCAGAGCTTACATATTTTTGAGACTGCAAACAACTTTGGGGCACAACTACTGATGTCACTGGAGACAGACTATTTAGATTTAAAAAACATTAGTCGGCTCTTTCTCAGAAAAAAAGAGAGAGAAATAGGTGAGAGAAAACGTCAGATCTTTAGCTGGTACTTGTTTAGGGCAGAAGGAACTCAAATTTATAAAAGTATCTTCAACATGAGTCCTTTGTTAGGGCAAAATGCTTTTTAAGATACATTGAGCCACTGTATTAGTTAAATCTTACGAAAGAATAGAAGACGACCAGAAAACTCAGGTTTGCTAGTATTACACTTCCAGTCTCTCTATAAAAAAGCAGAACACCACCTGGGTAACAAAATCTGGGCACAAATAGTGTGCAAAGTAACTATCAAGACAATGCAGCAACAGTAATTCATAAATGTGACAGTAATTTCAAATCTCTGTGACTTATTTCATACATAAGGAACATTTAAATCTGATTCTCCTTGCAAGGGATAACAGCAGCTGGAAAGTCTGGGGAATACTGCCCATTTTCCAGCCAACAGATCACTCCACTTCAGCAAGCTACACTAGGCTTTGTTCAGAATCACTTTAAAAGCTCCAAACAATGTGAATTATACTTTCCCTAGGTAGGCTATTCCACAGCCAATTTTATCATGCTGAAGGAATCACGTGTGTATGCTCACCGAAACTTATTCTATATTTTACTCTACCTCACTTCTTCTAGCCATGCCTTGCTAAGTCATTCCATCTTGGCCCTGGACATTGCAACTTACTTAAGTCAATGGAACTACAACTGACAGGAAATGAAGATCTTCTCCAGATGTTTAAGCTCTGAAGTCTCCACTAACTTAAGTTGGGCTAAATTGCATGCATTTAGCTTTTGGACTTCATAAATCAATACTTAGTCGTAATAATGTTGGTTAAACTTCTTCCAGCATAGCCGCATCTTTCTCTTAAGACAGTGTCCAGAAGTCCAGAACTGGCTTATCA
The DNA here is from genome assembly GCF_059628265.1 of Tinamus guttatus. Lineage (NCBI taxonomy): Eukaryota > Metazoa > Chordata > Aves > Tinamiformes > Tinamidae > Tinamus > Tinamus guttatus. The sequence goes on from NW_028288820.1 coordinate 1,553,952, forward strand.
CAGTGACTTTGGCGATGAGATGACTTCTCACATGCAGCCCAGAACTCCATAAGCCTTTCCCTATCCACACTGCTTGACATCACCTGATGTCTTCTACCATTCCTGTTTCCTAAGAATCATATTTCTTCAGAGAACAAAATGTTTCAGCGTGGGCTTTCCTAACTGCCTGTTTTCAAAATATTAATTTCATTTTCCTCTTTATTTCTCGGCTTTCCTTTCTACTATGAGCTCTTGTTTATGTCATTGTCTAGACTGAACTTCAGACTCCTAGCAATTTGGGGACTATTAATTTACTGAGTAGCTAACTCCTGTGTCCAAGTCAGTAACCAAGGCATCAAATGCAACAGCTCTTAACATTCATACTAGCACTGTTGTGTAATTTTACTTACCGTACCCACCTACTTGATTCGAATTCATTTCTCATTCACACCATTTAACCTATTATCTATGTTTCACCCTGATTAGGTTTACATTTAGGCAAAGTGTAATGAAATATTTGCATACTGTTTCATCAAATAGAATGAAGAAAGCTGCATATGTCCAGTGCATTATTTCAAACCATTATTTAAAAAACTTATGTATTCAGTTTTCATGTGTACAGTTTGTGTCTTGACAAGTACCTTTTTGCAATATACATTTTCAAAACCAGCTGAGTAAAATAGCCCAGGGAATGATTAATTTTTAAATGTGATGGTAGTCAAGCTGATTTTAAGACAGAAATCATATATGCAGAAGATAAAAGACACATAGGCCATCATGACATGATTATTTTATCCTAAAGTTATGTTGCTGCCAAAGTAACAGTCATCTCCCATGCCCATTCCAGCCTTCAACATTGTGCCAGCACTAGTATGTGGACAGTGATGTAGTGGATCAGTTCTTTGAACTGATCCAAATGAAATCTCACATGTTCTCCCCTTCCCCCCCAAAAAGCCCCTCCCCTTCTTCATCAGTTCTAGCTCAGTACTAGCACTAGAAAATGCAGCAAAGTGCCAAGGAGAACATGAGATGCCCCCTTTCAGCACGAGTATGGATCAAGGTGATCCTGTCACCTTTGGAAATAAATTTGGGGAAAAAAAAATCGCAAAATCTACTTTTTAGATTGGCTTGTTATTACAGTACCAGTAAAACATTTCAGTGATTATACGATTTATCAGATAAAAAGTAGCATGAGAACTGTCCCGCTGGATAAAGCCTTTTTAGTATGCTTTAGCTATGTAGCATTCTTGTAAAATTGGGTCTAAAATTGTGTATGGCCTTGTTCATTCAAATACAGCAAAAGTATTATATATACTTTTATGTATACTCACACATACGGACAAGCTAAAATAGCCCACTTAGACAATCTTCTCTCCAACTCCTGCACAACCCATCTCCTCAGCATTTATGACCCAAATACCTCAGTAGAAACATGGTTGGTGTTGATTAATACCAGCTATGTAGCTTGTTTTAAAGCACCTGAAATCAAGAACGAGAAGAAAAACCCTAGAAAAAGTCAGAATCACGGACTATGTACTTCACATATAAAGCATTTGAGAGCCTACAGACCAAATAGATTTCTGGATTTTGATAAGAGAATTGAAATCCAGAACTGTTACTTTTGCAGATACATGTCTATAAGGTCTCCGTAACTTTAATTTAAAATGGCATACATAAAACATTTATAGAAATGAGATTTATACTCTGCTTAGTTTTGTCATCAAAAACTGCATTTACCAATAGATCAAACTGCAGCATATCAAATACTGCCATTGATTATTTCATGTAGATCACAATACAAGGCAATCTGGCTTAGAAGCTCTTTCCTCCAAGAAACTTGGTGAAAGAGAAAGAATGGAGGCATTTTAACTTGAAACAGATGTCTGAAATTTCTCAGCAAGACTGGTTCTTGATTTGTTTGCTCCATTAAAAGGCTAAAAACAGCAAGGAGGCCTGAAAAACAGAGCAATTAATTTTACATAGATTTTCACGATTTCTTCAAGTTCTTTGGATCAGTTCTCACACCTCGGAGTTCCTTCTCTCTTAATTCCATTCCTAGAGCAATACATCAACATTCTTCTTTATTAACGTTATTATGTTCAAGGAATTAAAAGCATTACAGAATTAATTCTTTCAATACCCATTCAGAGTCAGTTTTGACAAATAGATATCCTTCCTAGCAAAGCTGTCTCTATCTGAAGAGTGCAACCTCGCTCAGACAGATTTATACGGAAACATATAAAACTCAAAAATTTCCACAGAAAAGTATTTCTCAAAACAAATGTATTCAGTTAACCAGTAACAAGAATATAGATGAAATGGCAGGATGGTGGTTTTAGTTCAGAAATCTCATTTCCCTGGCCTTCTTTTAGAGTAGTTTCTCATGGTGCACCACAGCTGCCTCCTGCTAAACTCTGGTGGCACATCACAATACTTCTGTTCTCATGAATAACCACACTGAATCACAGAATGGTTGAGGTTAGAAGGGATCTCTAGGGATCATCTAGTCATAATCCCCATATCTCTGGTGGACTTAGAGATGAACAGAGCCAAAATGAAATATTTTGGTATTTCTAAATGATTTTTTACTCCATATATCAGCTAGTTAGTCTTCATTCAGAGTGAAGTTAGCACAAAATCATACTAGTTTGCTAGGACAAAGTTTTTGTTTGTTTGTTTTTTGTTTTGGATGCCTAAAACTTAATAATATCATCAACAAAAAATACATTGAAGTAAAATCCTGCTGCATGTATGAAAATGGCAATTTTCCCCTCTGCTTTTGACTTGGCTGAAGCAGGGTGAAATTCGTGAGAACAATGAGAAGCATCTCCCTGCCAAACTTCAGCATATATCTCCAAACCACAGAGGATACACAGCTGTTCAGAAAACCGACTGACGGAAACCAACACTGGAAAAAACACCTGCTCTTCACTAACTCTTCTTGGAAACAGATGACCTACTTTTGTTGACACTTTCAGAAAAAAAATCTAGTGTGATAAAGGAACAATTTATGGAAAATCTCAGCCTAAGTTACTTTGATTAGCTGGCTGAAAGCAAATGAGAACAGAGCACTCAAGGCAGAAAGCATTAGGCAATGTTTACTGCCCTTGCTCTCCTCCAATCTACCCGTGCCTCCTTCCCTCTACGTCGCTGTGTCCCCTGCTGCAAACCCAGCTTGGGAAGGTCAATCCTCCGCGCTCTCCTAGTAGGACACGGGGATAATGTCACCACCAGCTTTGCTGGTGAGAGACCATCAAACCTGGGCTTGGCCTGGTGACCCTACTCTGCTGCCTGGCACAACTCAACCAGGCAGCTGCTCCAGGAGGTCACAGAAGTAACAGAAAGACAGAAATGTTCCAACTTATTCTGAGGAGAAACCAATGCCTTGTTTCTTTTGAGGAAGGTCTGGAGAATATGCTTTTTTGGAGCTATGGGAAATTTGGAATACATGTGTGCTAGTAGACTTAAAGAGCCTTGATACTGGGAGCAACAAAATTGCTTTTCTTTCTTTCTTTCCTTCCTTTTGCTTCCACTATGGTTCAGAGACAACAGCCTTTGGATAATCTTTGAAAATAAGCAGGGATGTATTAAGAACACTGGACTTTATCATCATGTTTTCCTCCTAACAGGAAAGCCTATGGGACCTACTGGAACAGCTGCATGGGTAAAAATAGAAAGCAATAAAATGTTTTGATTAAAGAAGCTTCAGAGAAAAAAAGAGCCATGCATTTCTGCATGTGCTGATAGAAACCCGAAATACATCTCTCGGAAGTACTTCTTTTGGTGCACGAGTTTGATATATTTTAAAGAACTGTTTATGTTAAATAAAGAAACAGCCTTTAGCATTAAAGAAATAGCAAGCAGCAGAAGACCACTCATGAAAGTTTTCTCTAACATGCTGCTGAGGCCAGGCCCACGTTGTGATCCTGTGATTGCTGCAGTTATTTGGGTTGCTATTTACAGGTTGCCTAAGTTGCTTTTTTTTATTCACAAGTTGCGTAAACTTTTTCTAAAGTATTCATCAAAAGAGAAGCAGTTATGAGTGGGAGCTAATCTAAATCTAAAGCATCCCCAACTATTATTGTAACCTAGTTTACTCAGCACGGGCCCAACATTTCTTTAAGTATGTGCCTAAATATAAAATCACTCCCAAAGTTTTGGAACTTTTTTAGACATTATTCTATAATTTTGAGTTTTTTCTCTACCAGAAGATTGAAGCATGCTTGCTACATAAATACAATATAATGTGGTAGTCAGGACTGAAACTCACCACAAAAGATTTTGACCGTATATTTACATTTTTTCCATAGCTCATAGGTTTAAGTGTAGAAGTAATATATTGACTATGCATACATCATTGGACTTTGTTTAAATCCTTTAAAATGGAAATATTTACCTAAAGTGGATGTGTATTTTTCATTTTCTATCTTAAATACATGTATCACATTGCAAACACATGTATTTAAGATAGAAAATTAAATTAGCCCCTCCAATATACTTGACAGCTTTAACTAATCTGTATAAACTGTTTTAGCCCTCAGTTAATGAAACACTGCAGAATTCCTTCTGGAAAGCATGCCCATCCATCATTTATTTTTTTAAACACATTTATTTTTCTAGAAAACATCAGCTGGCTGAAATGAAAGGAGGAAAAGACAGTTTTAATTAATGTCTTATTCAGTTAGAAAGTTCCTAGAGTTGCTGAAGTGATCCCTTTTGACATTTTCAAAACAAAAAATCCCATTTGTATATTTGAAATTGTTTTTTCATTTGAAATTTAAGGCATAAAAAATATTAAGTCCAATGAACGTGAAATGTTTGGATTGCCTAAAATCAAAATATTTTTTTCAGATGCTGGTTCACTGAAATTGTACACTTTTTATACTGATTTGAAATGTAATATACATAAAGTCTAAAACATATATGTTTAAATATACATATACACAAGCACAGACTAAGAGAAATAGCTATATATGCACGTACATACATATATTCCTACTTGCCATCTAATGAGCTATTTGAGACTAAGATTGGCAATCAAACACTATCTCTAAAATTTAGGTGCTTCCTGCACTGATTAACTTAGGTGAAACAACAACAAACTCAAAAATCACTTGGGTTCTATCTCAAAAAAATAAAATGTAATTTAATATAATGTCTTTTGCTGAAGGATAAAAGGAAGCAGAGGGAATTTAAAGCTTTGAAAGGAATTCCAAGCAGGCTCCCAGTATGTCACAGTTTACATTAGAACCTCAGGACATACTTAGACTTTTGAAATGGCTTTTGACTATAAATATAGATTTTTTTGAGGAGCAGCCTAAAACTTCAAGGGCAATTTCTGTTAAGAGAAATAACTGACAGATACTTTAAAGAGCAAATCTTAAGTGCTGATAAGTTAGCAGATAAGATAAACTACTACAGACCATCTTTAGGAGACTGCAAAGGAAAACGTCGGGCAGATGATCCAGGGGCTTTTTTTTACCCACCAGCTTCTGAAACTTGAAAGGTCTCTTTACTTTTTAACTTTAATTAAAAATTATAAAAACTAGATTTTACCTTTCTCTCTAACCAGAACTCTTTAAAGGAAGCAACTGATAGAATGAGGCCTGTTGTAGAGTACATAGCATAGTGGCAGACTATTATTATCCCAGCTTAAATATTCCACACAGCTGGAAGTTATCAGAACAAGGAATAGGAACAAAGGGGTTGCAAACAGTCTCCTTCAAGTACAGGCATGCTGGCATTCTTCCAGGTTTATTTATTTTTTTTAATTATTTAAGGTCATAAGACTTGATTCAATCATTTGTTCTGGTTTTGTCCCAGTTGCTGACTTTGGATGATCCAGCTTTCAAACATACTGCCCTCAAAAAAACAAACAAACAAACAAACAAAACCTTCATTTATGTTTGTTCTACATTCGGTATATATTGAAGCCTTCTCAAAGCCCTCACATGAGTTTTTTTTAAGACAGTGAAAACAGAGTAAGTTTTCTTCTTACAGAGTAGTTACGGGAAAAAAATAATAAAAAAGGCAAATACATTCCTACAAAAATATTTCCTGAAAATCATTCCTTGAAATTTTCATTTCCTGCTCGTGACTTACAGATGTGACTGGTCTATAGTAACAATAATATTCTCCATCAGCAACTAAAGACTTTAAGAAAGTTTGGGTTCAGGTGCTAAGATCAAAATTAAAATTTGAAGTATTTATACGATGGCCCAAATGCAAACTCAGAGCCCCAAATGAGAAAGTCTCAAATCAAAATAAAATTATTATTCCTGCTTCTATGATCAAGAAAACATCCTGGTTCTGTTCTATAACAATTATCTAGTAAAAACTTTGCAACTGCGAACTTACAATTGATTCATGGATTCAAGTTTATGCAATTCACATTTGTATACATACAACAATAAAAAAAAACTTTATTCTTATAGAGAGACCTCTTCATGCTGCTCTGCCAGAAGAAATACAGTATTCAAGTAAATTACATATCTAATCTAAAACCAGCAAGTCTGCAAGAAATTCTGACACTTGATTTTAATTGCTCAATGAAAGCTGTTCTCATGGATGTAATCAGACCACTGCAAAAACAAGCAACAAATTGAAGAGCCCAAGTTTGAAAAATATGGTCTTTAATTTCAGCCTAACTAATCAACCACCATTGCTGCATCAATTTAATTTACTCAAGTGCTCTTTTACTTATCAATTTCTGCACTAATACCAACTGAACGGCCATTTCGCTCACCAGATGCATCTGCCCCCAAAGATTAAAGTAACCCAAGACACTCAGTGTCACTGACTCTAGGATAAAACAACCAAGAATCCAGGAAGCTTTCTCTTAGGAACATGCCTTAGAATTGATGGGAGTTCATCAAATCCAAACGTTTCAAGTAAAATGTTTTGAGTTTAATAAATAAGCATTTTTCAATAAAGCTTTAATGGCACTGGAAAGCTTCTAACCTAGTAAACTATTCTGTAAGCTATCTTTATTTTAACACTCCCTTCTACTAGTGGGACAGTTAAAAGGGATGTCCTGAAACTGGGTATCAAATTCTAACAAAGCTGGAAGACTGTTTTACAGTGTCCTATGGAAACACCTGCACCCAAAGCATTTGCTAATACTTGACACATCAGTGCACTAAGTGGAGTAAAACACAATACTGTCCCAGTTTATTACACCAGGAGAGAATTGTCTTTCTGCTGCGTTCGTCTTGTCTCCCACTTCCCCCTTGCTCTGCTCTTCCTTCCCTTTGCTCTGTCCGCTGTGAGATGTATATATGTGAGTGACATAATAGCTATTCGTGCCATGTTCGAACACTTGTTTTTGTTTGTTTGTTTTCCCTGAAAATGTTGAAACGTGGGACTGGCCTATGGTTCCTTTATTGAATGAGAAGTAAAAACATCCTCCATTGGTTAGAGCGAGTTATTCAGAGATCAGGCAGAAAGAACCCTGCCTAAAATTTACATGCAAACCAGCACAGGCTGGAACAAGATATTTCAGAATATGATTTTGCTTGTTTTTTTTTTTCTTTTAACATTAGCCTTAATACATTCATTAAAGTTTGGCAAGAATGCACATGGATAAATAATGGATAAAAGCTTCTGGCTTAAACAAGACTTTTGTACTGGGAGAAAAAAAACTGGGAAAAAAGATACAGAGAACCCCTTGGGTCTATTTTACAGTGCAATAAATAGAAACTTGCATCAAAAACAGAAAAGCCGAACCAAAAGATTACAAGAAGAGAAGAAGTTACATTTGACAATGACAAAAATCTACGTGATAACACTCAGGATGCATTACTTTTTTTTCTGTAGAAAGATAATTAAACAAACTGTAGAAATTGTAAATAATTCTACTGAAGTGTATTATTTTCATTCAGATTTCTTTTCCTTAGCCTAGAAAGATGATGATACAGACTAGCATATTCAGGGGGTAGTTTTGTTGAATACTATTTACTTTTTCAGAATTTTCGAAACGGAAGTATTACAGTGAAATGTAACTATGACTGGAAAGGATGGAAGCTCTTTTTCACATTTGCAAACATGTCACTGTAGTTGCAAGGCTCTAAGGTTGCAAGCAAGAGGTTGCCAAAAGTCATCGCAAGCAGGACCTCCTTGCAGGTACAGCAGGAAAACAAGGAAAAGCTCCTGGTACTCTCTGTACACACCAGACCCAAGGGGTGGCCTTTCTACCCCTACACAATCCTTAAAATCATGACTGATTTCTTCTGCCGTAACAATTTAATAAAATATGCTAGGTCTCCCTGCAAACCCTGACCAACCTTCACATTTTCCTACTTTCCTTGTGTATGCATGAGACACTCCCATGAAAATTTCAAGTAGTAGTATGAACTTATTTCACCTTCATAGAGATGTTTTGTCTTTGAACTCATTCTCTGAATGGTACTCAGGACAAAACCATCTATTTAATTTCACCAAAGGCTCTATGATTCATAAATGTGTTTTCATACTAATGTTTCCTTGTTCACTGTTGTTCTCTTCCTGCTTCCTTTATGTTTGACCCGAGCTAATCTCATTTGGCATTCCCAAAGCAGAATAGATTTGTTTTCCTCAAACCAAGGGCAAAGCTAATGATGTACACATTCCCATGAAGTGGGTGTTGCAGAAATTGAATAAATAGCACCTGCTTTCCACTGACCAAAGGCAGTGTCAGGAGAAAGAAAAAAAAACACTTTTTAAAAAACACAGACTTTAGACACCTTTGAAATAGTGGGAAACAGGCAAGTGCGTGATATTACATCTAGCAACATAGGGAAAGTGAACTGAAAATAATTCCACTCAGGAAACTTTGCCCAACTTTGAACTTTCCTTTCCAAAGGTAAGAGATTTCATGCAGTGAGGTCATGTGAACGGGTATGAATTCATGGGAAACAACTTCTGAAATAAATATCCAGATTACATTGAAAATCAAGGCTTCTGTCTCCGTAATGTAAATGCTGATCTGACCAAGTGAAACTTTCCTGATACAGCACTCTTCTCACCTGTCCCAGGTTCTTAAGACTTTCTTTCTCTGCAAAGTGTAAAGATATGCAGTTGTGTAAAATCTCTCATTGCAAAGCAATAATTAGGAAATTATTAGGAGAAATCAAATGAGAAAATATAAACCATGTCTTCTGCTGGATTTGCTAACACAGATACCTGAAAATGCTAGAATTTTTTCAACTTTTTTTCAGAACTAGCTTACACTCTTAAGCTCCCCAGTATTTCCTGGCTGAAGCCTAACCCACCTGAAGTTTGAAGGCCTAGAACATTTTGTAAATATCACCTGCAATAAAACAGGAGCCAAAACCTAAGCATAATTCAAATGGAAACAAAATGTTATCTTTGCTCTTGTTCATGTTTTTGTTTTCTGTGCATATTTAGAGTATTTACAACAGTCTTCATAGACAATTAGTTGGATTCAATAAAGGACACCAACTCCTACAATCAACTTAGAAGTGAGTCCAAAACTAAAATCCGAAACACCTGAGTGAGATTTTCTTACTCCAGAGGGTGCCTAAACTTACCACAGTCCTCCTCATTAGACTTCAAAGTTTTAAGGTGCTTGCTTTTGTACGTGCTTAGAATTGCCCCAGTCTAAATAGCTCGGTACCTGTTTCTCACCTCCCTCCCAAGATAGGATCTAGAAATCTGGCAAAGAAACATGTAGATCCCTTGAGGCATTCAAAACATTAATCATTACTGAATAATACTAAGAATACGAAAATCTGACAAGCTGACGTTCCTCACAAAATGCAGTTTTGTTCACTTTCATTTAAAAGGATGGATGGGAATCTCAGCCTTTATATTAAAGAGCTTAACATTTACAGGACTCATCAAGTGAGAGAGCTGGATCCAATAGCCTCCTAAACAGAGAATCAAGACTAATGTCTCTCTTCCCAGGAGAACGCCTTAACCACCAGCCTTTTAGGCTGGGCACACTCTCCAGTCCCATCGCTGCTATGTTATTGTACCAAAATCCAAAATTAATTGGGCCATAAAGAGCAAGCAAGGGACAGCATGATGTTTCATAACCTGTTTTACATGGGTCATGAGGATTTATGCATTCACATCCAACAGACGGGATTCAAACCTCCAAGGAGACAGTCCTAACTACTAAGTCATCAACAGCTCTGCCTTCTCTTCCAGCTGCACTCCAAAAGACACAAAAGTGAGGGCTGCTTTTCCTCTGGGAGAAAAGCCTTCCTTGCAAAGGAGCCATCCACTGGGCTCCAAGATGTCTGTTCTCCAAAATGTGGTGCAGTTCAGAGATACCTAAACTAGCTTTAAGCAAGTCAGCTTATGAACCACTAGGAATTACTTACAGCTACATCAAGCTCTACCGTAACAAATTTAAATTGGAAGTCTAAAGTAGTCACGCAGTACCATATAGTACTTACTGAATTCCTAGCAAAACTGCATTTGCTGATACATCGTTGGCCACAGACTCTTTTTGGATAACTGTTTTACACTCCCTAATCTGGCTGCAACTTGTTCGGATTCGGCCTTGAGGCCCCTACACAATGCAGGAGACTCAAGTGTATAAATGAGGAAGCACAATTTCCACTATAGAGACAAGAAAGGATATAGCTTCTCAGCATCTATGCCATTTATTCAGCCCCATCTTACATTTCTGTGGTTGTTGATAATCATAGAGCACACTAGAAAAGGGTCCAATTAGATCCAAAACCATCAGCCAAATTCCATATTAAGTACACTGTGAATTATTTTTGCAAGGCAGTGGATCCACACAGATACTAGCACATAAACAAGATGAAGGCTGTGGAGATGTACAGGCATTATTAGAGGCACAATAAACCTTCAGAATATTTGTTAGGAACGTGCAAAACAGAATATGATTGTTTTTCCTTTCAGCTTTCTGACTGTCGACTAAGCAGGGTTTATTAGTCAGCCTGGAACTTCACTAAAGCCATTCTGGCAAGTTATAAAGAAAAAAAGTATTTAAAAATACACACCTGCTTTAACTAGCAATACATATTAATGAGATATGGGGAAAGGGAATTTTCTCCTGTCCCAGCATGAGCTGCTCAGGTAAATGAAAATGATGTCAGTACTATTTCTTCCCTTAGGACTAAACCTTTGCAAACATTAAATAAAGTTGGATATATATCACTCGCACTTAAAATTGATTTTAGGTTTTATCCTTGGTTCAGTAAGTATTTTCAATGAACAGGTTAAAATAAATAATACAAGACATGACTTTTCATGAGGGCTTATATGAGAAGAAAAACAGAAGAGCTTCCTAATACAGTGCTTTATTTAGCATTGTTGATTTGTTGCAGCAAGAATGTACTGATGTCTACAGGCAGATTAAATCTATCTCCTTTGGTCACCAGGAAAGACAACTACGGTATTTAAGAAAACACTTTTAAGAACAATGCATGCAATTTCCTGCATTTTCTTACATGGAAAACATATGTAATAGAGGTTACTGGAATTAAATTCATAACTAGCACCATAGTTTCAGTTCAGAAGACTTCAGAACTTCTTTTAGATTGTACAAGATTATATCCCCGAGCTTCTACTTATAGCATGGGTTTTCCATCACGAAGCAAATGGTGTCCAGCGTCATGTTTCACAAAATTCAGTGTAACAAACCAATGAGTCCTGCAAGCTGACCTGTGAAACCATAGCTAACCTTTTCGTTCTCAATACCAAGCAAACAGCTGGCAGCCGATGATGCACTGATCATATGGCACCGGAGTTAAGCAGATTAGGCCAGTGACGGAGTTTGTTCAACTATTCATGGGGAAGAACGGCGAGCCTGAGGTGACATAAGGAACCCAGCAGTATTTTGATGTACAGCAGGTCTGCCTATGCTGTTTGCTCTCAGTTTACTGTACATGATGCAGCAGAAATGAAGGCTCCTGTTTACACGGCCTTGTCACTTCCCCACGGGCCACGGAGCCTGCACGCTGGGGAACGTGCTGGGAGTGCAGGGAGCCAGCGCAGAGCACGTGCAGCTTGTTGGATTCAAGAAGCTTTCGGAAGGTACCAGGCCAGGAGGCAAGGCTGCTCTCTGAGTCCCCTTGCAAGGGCACCGGACGGTGAGGGCAAGTGTGTTCAAAGGCTTTGATTGATTCTTTCTTGTTCAGGAAGTCTAAAGTTCCTCCGTTTAAAAAATTGGCTCAGGCTGAATATGTTTTGCTCTAATAAAAATCAGCTCCAGAGCCTGGGAAACTTTAGGGGTTTTTGGAGTGTCCTTTTTAAGGAAGACGACGAACATTTTCATAAAAAATCCCACTCATCTTCCAGTCAATGAAGCATTCGGGAAACACACAAACATAAAAGCCGATTGATGGCTCAGTAAAGCCAAGTTCTGAGCTGATTCCTCAGAAGATACAGCTCCCACATAGTAAAGAATGTTTTCTTACTGATCAATTGGAGAAGTCAAATCTTCCATTTTGTCCTTTAATTTTTTTTTTAAATTCAGCATTTAGGAGGAATTTGTATCGTTACCATAATACTGAAAAAGAAAGCTTTATATGAAATGTGCTATCAAAAATAGGTCACATCCTTGATAATACAATGTATAAATAAATATGCAAAGTCCTACTCTGATTTTTAATATAGGGTAAATCATATAGGGCAGTTAAAATACCAAACAAAGATTTGACATTCCTTGGTTGCCTATCTGCTGCCAGCATGGCCTTTTTGTCTTCTAGGAATTACACTAAAGACAGGCAGTAAAGAATGTGAAATCACAGAATATAAACATGTAGATAAGGTCACACCAGAAAACTGATCACAAATCAAAATAAAGTGTCATTTTATCAACTTTCTGAAATGACATTAATAAAAGCAGTACTAAAAGAATAATATACTGAAGAACATATGCTGATTTAAAGATTACCATGAAGTTTCAGTTTTAATTGCCATAATCTTTGTCACAATTTTGGGGAAAGAGTTTTAGAGACAAGACCATTTTTAGCTAAAAAGCAACACTGCCTCACCTTGGCCCTTACATCTTGGTCCCAAACACAATAAAACCATACACAAAGCAAATAAACTAATAAAAATTGCTTGCTGCAATCTCTCTTTTTCTTCTTCTTCTTTTTTTCTCCCTAGTAGTCAAACAGGTTGTCCAGAGAAGAGCCTCCATCCTTGGAGATATGTAAAAACTGCAAAACACTTCACATAGTCTGGGACAAGATTTTCCCTCAAATAGGTTTTACTTATTAAAAAGAAGCAAACAGTTATGGACATAAGGAAGGGCAGGATGGTGTTTTCTGTACAGGCTGACTGCATCACTATCAGCAACAGTGCACCTGGCAACTGAAAGGATTAAGGATCTTGTCCCCTCACACCCACTGACAGCCCATGATTCACGAGGGGCAAGATCTAACTCTGGGCACCCCATATTTCCACTTAGACCTTGAAGCACAGCCCAAACTTCTGAATGATAAAAGTATACAGAAAGGATTAGATACTTTAAGCTAGACTTTTTTGTGTGTGTGTGAGAAGGACCAGTTTGTCTAAAAGAACATGCAAAAATGTATTCAATATTTCTGTGATACAGCAGAAATATGTTTCATCAGTTCATCAAAATCTTCGAACACAGGCATATGCCATATAAAAGGTGGGAAAAATAATCTCAAGTGGAGAGAGAAATCATCAAATAGGTCTTGAAACTCTGTATCCATCGTACGGTGCAATTTAATTTGTGAGCCATATTTAAGAGCTTTAAAAAGAACTGATTATGTGAACTCAACTTACAAGCCAAGAAAACAAGGGGCTAAAGAGGGACCAAAGAGTACATTTGTTTTAACACATGGTATCAGAGTCAATCATTTCAACAAAAGAGTTTGCTCTTTATGCTTACTCTCTCCTCATATATAGCTACGTGAATGATTTTTGCATTCAGTTTTGACAGCTGTTGCTTCTATGACAATATCTGCACTCAGGTCCACATCATGATGAGAACTGCATGGGAAGTGAAATATTCAGAATGTCAAACAAGCAACAGGCATTGCCCATATAAAGAAGTCTGCAGAAATCTTAGATTGCCATTACAGAATAGAAGTCAAGAGGTATGTGAAAATGTCTTGACATAAAACTATTAGTAGTTACACTTGTGGTATGGCAGAAAACGCTGCTGAATTCTAATAAGAAGCAATTTCATCCAGGAAATTAATTCCTTAGTGAGCCATTTGAAATGTTTATGATCATGTAACCTCTTTATGCTAATTGCAAAATAAAAACAATAATTTCTTGATTGCCAACTTGATTGAAATCAATAGATAAAAGGAAATTTCTTTTAGAAGTAAGCTTACTATGTGTCTAAAACTCTATGTTCTCTTGCTGAAATTCTTACTTACATACCACTGAACTCTCCAAGAATCTTAGGCTTTGAGATGTAAGTCCAAAAGGAAGCAATACAATTCATAAATCACTAATATGATTAAAAACAGGCTCCAATTTAAACAAAAAAAAATAGAATCAAAATGTTCTAAATTAGGCAAAAGAAAATAAATGCAAAATACCAAAGGAAAGTCATTCTGAGAACTGTGAAATTCTGTTCTTTAACACAAATTCCTTTTCTTCAATTTAAATGTTATGGGAGAACACCTTGCTAATCCTCTTCCCTAATTGAGATGATGTATGCTGTGGTACACAGAACTGAACTCCCGTTTACTTAGTCAAATATTTTATTAATTATATGAAGGGGTAGGTTTATTACTTGCGAGCAGATAGAAAATGACCTAAATGTTGTAATTCTCAGAAAATGTATCATAAGAATAATATTGCAAAATTGCTCTTTTAATTCTCTGGCCCAGAAGTATTGGGGCACAATCCTCCCTTGACTCCTCAGAACTATAGTGAAACAAGGGCTCTTGGTGTGGTGGAGAATTTTTTTTTAAAAAAAGCAACTGTTTTCTTCACTTTCCCTATCCTCCTATGCAACTTCATCATTGTGCATGGAATCTACAGGATTGCAGGTGCTCCTCTAAGAATGAAACAGAAACAGGATGTACCTGATCACCACCAACTCAGAGATGTTAAATTCTTGGTAATCAATAAGAGAATAGGCTGATGTCTTTCAAGCCATGGAGAAAAGGTAATTACCATACTTAAAATTAAGATAATCCCCCCCCCTTCCATGCTCCCTTGATATTTTATATTTCTTTAGTGCTCCATTACAAAAAGTAATGTTGCGTGAACAAATGCAGCCTTGGCAATGAGCAGTAACTGTCCCTTCCATTCCTATTACTGAACCATATCAACAGGCAGTTTAATCTTTCATGGAAAGCAGTTGCTCAATCCCTTCTGCTACACTGACCCAAAATATAGCATTACTTGGAAGAGTTTGTTCCTGGGCTTTTGTAATACTGCAGCTGGGTAACATCGGAAGTTATAAATTCAGTGTTGACATGAAGTCTTGGAATGCCTTGAATGTGGAAAGATTTTATTTAAAAAAACTGCATATATACTTATGATTCAATATTCGAAACGCAAAATCCTACTAAAGACTGCATCTACATCTCGTTTAGACCACCTACCCATACACTAGACAAACAATAGCTGTATTTAAAAATAACACAATTTTGGAAATTCACCTTTTCTCACACCAGCACAAGCTCCTGATCCACACAATAGCTCATGTCTTCCCATCCTTCATCATCCAGAATCCTTCTGCAGCACTGCCTCCCTTATGTGCACACTTGCATTTCCCTCTGATCCGCTGCCTGCTTCAGTTCTGTTCCGCTAACGCATAAGCTGCCCCTATCAAACTCAAACTGCGAGACAATTATTGCTAAAGCATTAATGTGAAAAGCATGTTTGAGTTTCCTTCTGACTCCTGGGTACATAAATTTCCCTGCTTCATTTCCAGCAGTATTTTCCACTATATGATCTATATAGTGCAATGAATATCTAGCTGTAAGACCTAAGCTACCAAACAGGCAAAAATATACTTATTAGTCTTAACATGATCCCTTTCTGTGCTTTGCGTGCTATTTCAATCCTGTCGTATGCCCATGTCTGAGCTGTCAGCTGCATTCAGATGTGAGGTATGTGATGGGTCTGTTTGCGAACAGGAGCTAGTTAACATTTTCAGAATCAGAATATTTCAGGTATTATAAATCATGTTTGCCTGTTCCTTTCCAGAAAAATATAGAGACAAAGCAAACAATACAAGTGAGTAAAGCTGTCTTCACCTTTTCTTCACTGTTTTAACTGGATCAAAAGAATGTGCCTCAAACATGTCTGGAAATAAAAAAACCTCTCCTGTTTACACACCTATGTAAAGTCCCTTTTCTGGCAGTTTAAATATGAACAGTCACCTCAGCAAACAGGGGAGGGTGCCTACATTTCTTATAGATACACATGTATTTAAAAGCTAAATGACTTTCTGGTATGAAATAATCGTCATTATATACCCACAAGTATATTCAATTTTTCTCTTCATCTAACAGTTTATTAGCAATACCCTTCATGTGGAAGATCATGTTACTAAGGTTCAGTATTGTCTACGTAGACTTGCATTAGAGGATGAAATTCTCAGGAGAAGTCATGCTTTTTTAAGGACTAATGCAGGCAGTCTAGGTATTTCTCTTCTGCAGCGTTAAAAACCGCTTTTAGGTTAAGAAGCAATAAGGCTGTGTCCTTCCTGCATTTTAAAGGTTTGCTGCATATTATGGGTCACAACAAGAAGCTTTCCTGCAGGCTTGTGAAAATGCCTCTGAATGACTGTCGTTAGCTATGTCCAGCCTCAAGGACCACCAGGGAGAGAAGAGGAAAGACAAAGCAAGGGGTTGTCATGGTTTAAAATGGATCTACAGCTCACAGTCGACAGGGAGAGGAGACAACGGGCAGAGAGAGAAGAATCAAATCAACACTCACAATAGCACACAAACATATTACTAACAATTACTACTTTCTGCTCAAAAGTATGTTGTCGTAGATGCAGTCCACAGGGCAATACAAGAAGTACGCAAGCACAAATGGTCTCCTAAGTAGGTCCCTCACAGCTGTTCACCACTACAGAACAAGAGCAGGAAGGAGGGAACTTAGTACTCTGACCCAGCAGGTGTTTCAGTTCTAGATGAGGCACTTAGGGACACGGTCTAACAGCTACAGTGTTGAGGGCCTTATGGTTGGACTCGATGATCTCAAAGGTCTTTCCCAACCATAATGATTCAGTAACACCCATAACAGGCCATGTCCAGTTGCAGCCCTCAGAGCAGGGTAACACACTGCTCTGCTGCTGGCACTAGCAGCACCTGCAGCGGCTACGGGCCTCGCCACCAGGACGGGGTCTGCCTCGGGGAAAGGAGGCCCACCTTGGGGAGGAGCCTGGTTGCGCGTCTCTCCGAACAAAGGAAGTTCTTGAAGAACAACTCCTTGTGAGGGTGACAGAGCAGCGGAACAAACTTATGTTTAGTTTACAGGGGATACGAGCTGTTGTTTTTACTCAGTAAAGCCCCGTTTGTTAAAATAATCTATTTCCACTTGGTTAGGGAACATTTTGCAGACATACTGTGTGTACTCTGGAAAGAGAACTGAATATAATGATGAGTATTGAAAACAGTAAACAAACTTCCTGAAGGGAGACATTTGGCTTTAATGGAGGAAAACAAGTTTATTATTATTATTTAAAAAATGTATTGCAAATACTGCAAGGAATGTAAAAACAAAATGTAACCTAATATGTAGATTGCCTAAAACATTTGCAGGTGATGGGACTAGTACACAACATAATCCTTACATGTTTTTGAGGCATAGAGGAAAGCTTAGTAAATACATGAGGAAACATTTGGGGTTTATCGTTATGTTATTAGGACATATTTGTTTCTCTTGGTGGTCACTGCCAGGCTGAGACAGAACCTCTTATATTAACCAGCAAAGCACCAGAAGGGAAAGTAGCAGCTTCATTCAGTAGGCACTAATGTTAGAAGCAGAGGAGCCTTATTAATAAAAACAAAAAAAAAAGTCGTCTTGATGCTGATAATGTCTATATGATTAACTATAGCAATACTTCCATACTACTAACACTTTAGCCAACAGCCTTTGTCTGGCTGTAAATCACATTCATGTGTCACAGCAGGTGAGCTCAGAAGCCCTGGATGAGAGAGCTCGTTCAATGAAGCACAACATCTACTTCTGCCACATGCCCTCCAGACCAAAGCTGACCAGCATCTGACCAGCTGCTAATAGGGACTGAATAGCTAAGTCTGTCTCTGCCCATTTTAGACCAATTGTTTCTCATGCTCTGAGTCTTCTAAGTAGCAAAAGACTGTAGTGGTCTTGGAGCTTGACTAGAAGACATCCAAAGACCTCGAGGTGATAAGAAAATTACCACTGGTGATTCAGATAATGACTTTATTCTAATACAAAGCAAAATTTTAATGCGAGCCACTCTGTTGCTTTATCATCTTGTAATTATATTCCTTTTTTTAAGAGCAACGTGTTAATTCCAAATCCTTAGCTAACTGCCAGCATTGAAAAGCACTGTTTCCTACATAAATTAGTTTCATAATTGCAATTTGCTGCAACATCTACTTTGTTTCATTAAACTGGTATAAATTGCTGTGCCCTCCTAGGAGTGCACTAAGAGTAGCTTCATTTACATAGTATATGAAATCGCTGCTACCTGAGGATCTTAGACTGGACTACAAAGTCCAGTGAGGTCAGTGAAAAGCCTTGTTTCAAAGCTGTCAAGACCAAATCATAGCCATCAACCTATTTTGGTGACATGACCACATACACTTAACAAAACCTTTTAAGAAATTCCAGTTCCTTCTGTGTCAGTCAACAGGTAACGGATCTGCGTTCAGCGTTCACACACTCGATGCTCAGGGAATACTACACATTGTATAGGGCCTTTCTTGAAAGCTTTAACAGGTGGATAAGATGCCTAAGAGGCAAAAGAATGTCCCAAGGAAATGGAGCCACTCATGACTCCAATAACTAATGTTTGAGTTATGGAAGCTATCTTCCTCTCTTTCCTATGGCATGCAGTATTTGGATCAACACTTAAAAAATATCCTGAAAGTGAAAGATTCTCTTTTAGCATTCTGTATACCAACTCCGAATAGGTCTGAAATGGCAGCCAGAGAGCAACAGTACTCATTCAGTTGAAGCCAAAATGCTTGATCCATCACACTTGGGGTCAAGGCCAGACAAAAGGACAGGAGGAACTTTAGAGAGATTGATGTCATTGACTGCTGTCAGTGATCAGATATCTGTTCTCATCTTCGTGTTCTTCCAGCATAATCCAGTACCATCAGCCCTAAGATATGGTGGAGATCCAGAAGAAATGCACTGGCATGATTTAAATTATTTCATCCAAAGAACAGTAAGAGGAAACAGCACATCCATCCCTATACTCCTTACCTGCACTACCAAAAAATCCCATTCTCTCTCTAGGTACTTTCAACATCTATATGAACTAAGAAAATGGCATAGTTGGCACTATGAGTGATATCTGAGTACACAGTTTAGCACTGCTTCTGGATTTCTTGTTCTTACTAACACTTACATAGCAGCATCTATTCATTCTATTTTTATTAGCCTCAGCTGAGAAAAAAATTCTTAGTTTCTCCACAGTTAGAACAGTGTTGTTACCTCTTGCCTTGCACTTCAACAACACATAATGCTCCTTAAAAATATTTCGCAGTATAGCATCTCACCAGCATAGATTGCAAAAAACCTATCACACCTGCTCTCCACACCCTACATTGGCTTTCTGCTTGAAACTTCATTAACTGTATCTTCAAAGCACTCAGTGACCTGTGACAAAGATAATTCGAGAAACCACTTACAGAATGGGAATAAAAAACAGTGATTGACAGAAAACAGTCAGGAGCTTTCTATCACGATACCTTCTAATGCAAGGGTATAGCTTGTTTGTGCAGAAGATAAACTTTCTTCAGAGGCCAGTCCCAAAATGAGGAATAAGCTCCATCAGAAACTGAGTCAATCTAAGCATTTCCACCTTTCCCTCCAAATGCATGACCTCCTTCTTTTACTGACTTTCTCTAACACTAGCTCATCCATTTTAAAAAAGGATTTATTATTCTAAAAAATAAATTTTACCAAAAACCAAACATTGCATTATCCACTCAGTTTTTAGCCTTGGGACAGGATGAAAGAAAAAACAAAATACACATTTTGGGCACAACATGTAATATCTGTGCATAAAACAGTCCAAGTGATACAAAAATGAAAGCAGCATGAAAACTTCCATAGAAGAACTATAAGTTCTTTCTTCTGTTGTAAAACATCTTAGGTAATTTAATTGCACAAAGATATGCTTAACTCATAGCTGCCAGCATCATTACTATATCTTCCTTTCCTGTATCTTATTTATATCCATTTTGCTCACTGCCTAAGGTAGAAGCATGAAAGGCAGAAATTATTTTAAAAGTTTACACCAACTTTGTGGTAAATTATTTATTTTTTGAAGTAGAACTTTGGCTTCTGCACTCTACTGCATGACCTACCAAAACATGTTTTCCACAGAAATGATTATTTTATGTCTTCAAATTGATATTATATTTCAGCAAGTCTGTTTACTCTTTTAGAAACATTCCAACTTGAAGATCATACATGAGAAAACTTTATTTCCATCCTGCTAGCAAAATCTCCCTCCTCAGAGGTGCTAGCCTGAAATTACCACCACATTTCTCATTATTTTTTCATAAAAGTTCCAGTGCAGGCTACTGAGTTTTCATTATTTTATTAACACTAATAAACAAAAATAAATTAATAAAATTCATGATATGTCATGCCATACTGTGATACAATGACTCACGTAAAAAAAGTAAAAGTAAAGGTGCCAATAGCGTGCATGCAGAGGAGAGACTTTGAGCTGCTCGGGTATGCTCTGCAGAGATGACAAAAAAAGTTAATTACCTGCAATCAGAAGCACACAGACCATACAGCTTTCATCAGTCACTAGTACTTTTTGCCTGAGAAAATGCACAGAATGATGCTTTACAACAGCACTGGAAAGATGCTATGCAGCACTATGGCAGGAATTTTGAAGATGCCAATCCCAACTTGTTGGAATCAGTGAGAGCTTTCCAAAAATAAGTATACTGTTTTAAGGAATTACATTTTTCAAATAATCTTATTAGGATCAGTCTGTCCTGAGGTAACAGTGAGAAGGAAAAAGCATCATGAAGTAGATCACAGAAATACACAACTAACAACAAATCAAACATATCAAAGCCAGGCAAAGAAAACAAAGTGCCTTTGTGGGAGACCTCCTTATCTTTGAGAGGGTAAATAAACTAGCTTGCTTTATCCTACTCCCTTCAAAATGAACAACTACATCAAGACAAAATTGTTGAGTCAAATTATTTCCTTAAACAACCACACTGAAACAGAGAATTTTATCCGAAGTGTTCATAGTCTATAGAAACTAATTTCCATACTGATGACCTGCCAGTTCATGAACTTGTCAGTTCATGGAGACTACTCTTGATTTGCACAGAATCCTTTCCTTACATTTGACAGGTACCATGCCTGCTTCATCCTCTTCTAGATTTCATAATTTAAAAGCATCTGTTTTCACTGATTGAACGGGAAGTGGAATTCTTCACTGGTACTGAATGATGCTGTCCCCATGAAGAAGAGCGTTCCATAAAAACTATTCAGCTGACGGCATTGATATGTTGAAAGAGTTCAAGAGTGACCTTCAACTATATAGAGTTGATGTTTCTAAAGAGGAAGGAAATACTAAAATTACATTCTGAGTTTTAACTCATTTCATGTAAAGCCAGGACTGTGAAAAACCTGAAACAGTCCAAAGCCCTCTAGCCCAATTTCTCCAAAGGTAAATTTTATAGTTTTGCAAGAGGTTAACACCTGCCTGTTATCTCAAGAAGATACCCCTAACCATGTATTTCAATTTTAACTTATTTGCTAACATTTCAAAGGTCTTGAATACTTTTATTTACACAATTGTATTCACAGGACACAATATAGGCATATGCAATAGTTCCGATCGCTGCTTCTGCTAATTACAGCTGCACAGACTGAATGGATGGCCTCTACAGACAAACATATCACAGCAGAAGATCTAATCTATAATGGGTGGACTCCATAATACATGTGAATGATACACTGCTCTGCAGACTTCTTGAGTACTTGGTCTGGTTACATAAAATTGATTAAAAATAAGTGTTGCTAACTAATCATAAATGGGAAAAGAATGAGTGAACTTCTTTCTGTTTCTGGTACTCACTACAAAATGAACACAGATTTACCTGAAAGTATCTGAAGTACTAAGTGAAGTGCAGTACTAACTAACCAAACTTTAAAGATGAATGAGAAAGCAGGAGATGGAGACTACAATCAAGAGGTTTCAGCGCCATGAGATTTCTGTAGCTGTTCATGTGTTCTGGCTCTTGCATATATGCCCTCCCCTTTATCTATTCAAATCACAGAAACAGGAATTAACTAGGGTGCATGGACATATTTCTGCAAAGCATTAGTAAGTGAGAAGCTTTATTCTTACGGGCTTTTTTATTAGAGGCAATGGGATTATTTCTGTGAATAGTTTGTAAGATGCAGCAGTAACCTTACAAGCAGTTCCTCAGAATAATCTAGGAATTATTTGTTGTTGTATGTAATATCTTCTACTATTTAGAGTCTGTAAATTATATTTTAAACATGCTTCTGGATTCACAAATAGCTGAAACCAGCCACTGTCCTCTCTCCACTGTGCAATCAGGTTTCTATTCCCTTATGAAATGGTCTACATTAAAAGAAATGGGTCATGTTTTAAGGAATTATAGGATCATTTTGTAAATTGGATTAGAATGAATAGGCTTAAAATTCTTTTGTAGTTTTACAAAATATAGAGAGACCATTGTAAAAGCATATGGGTAAACTGTGTGTTTACACTGAACTTCCTCAACAACTCAAGTGCCTTGAATAAAGTGCTAAACAACAGATTTTCATATACCAAAGTATTCTTATATGAGTTACAACAATACTAAAATCTCCAAAACAACATTTTTTTCATATAAACTTCATATTTTATAACAAAAACATAACAGTGAAATCTGCTGAGACATTTTTTTCTCAGTAGGTGGTCAGCATTTAGCCAAGTACTACCAATAAACCCACCTTGGGCTGCATTAAAGATCTGAGCCAACTTTTTCTCACATAAAAAGGGATTAGAGAACAGCTAATTAAAAAAATCCCATTCTGTAGAATTTATTCAAAAATACACAAATATGGAGTGATACAATCTGTGAAGATGCCACTAATACAGTTTCAACAAAATTACAGCTAAATATGCTTAAAAATTTAAAACCATACACTAAAGAAAAATATGGAAGTCTTCTCAGTGGTCTCAGTTCCTCAAATATTTAATTGTTCTTTGTAAAAGTTTAACTGATGAATAACTGTTAGCCCAACTCTGCCCAACTTTGTTAGCACTGGAAACCTATGACTCTGTCGCTACTAAGATAAGAGAATCTAAAGAAAATGTATTTGGTTCTTGACAAGGCAGAAGTAATTTTGAAGAGTTCTACAAACTGCTTTCTAAGCCAGCCTGTTAACTTTCATTAGTAAGCAAAGTGATGCTAACTAAAGCCTTAATATTATCTTTGTTTAGTCCTTTGTGCACAAGCATATATTTACTAAGTAATTTTAGAGGTCTTTTGTTTTGCTGACTATGCATTAGGCTGTTTAGATGAAAGATATAATTAGTGTTTAACCACCTTATTTTTTAAAAGAAGTCTTAATTTCTTACTTATCTCTTTCTATTATGTGAGTGTCAGTAGATGAAAGGTGGAGTTTGACCTTTTGTTCATAGGTTCTGATTTTTTTCTGCTTTAACAAAACAGGATTTAAGTGAAAAAACTATGAGACAGTTCCTGCTTTATAAAGACTTTTTAGCATATAAAACATTAGATATATGTAGTTAGATCTTTTACTCCGTGGAAGTGGTACATAAAACCCCAAACACACAGATAATTTTCTTTCAGCCTCATAAGGTCCCAATTGCTTCTATTTTTACAGAAGTCCAAGGATTTAAGCACCTGGCTGGGGTATTCAGTAACTGGCAAGATCTCCTCCTTCTACATAACATTAGCAACTAAAAACAATAACTATTTTCCACATTTAATTAAGAACAGAAACGCAGATGCTTAGGAATAACTAAAATATTCTTGAGTTAAGGAAAAGCAAGAAAGCATCAAAAAATGACTGGGAGTTTGGTTCAGAAAAAACATGTGAAAATTCTCATCTTTGACTAAATATGAGCCCTTTCTGTACTACCCAACTAGTTCTCCTCAAGTTATTTCTACAGCAGCTAGGAAGTACAAAGGTGTGTACCTCAAAACAGAAGGGGAGTTTGTCTGGCTTGAGAAAGAAAATTCACCATGACTGCCAATACAGAAGATTTTCCTCATTCTAGAACTCAGTCTTAGTCTGTGAAAAAGCACTTCTAATAAATTTCACGATCCTTTGAGAGCTATGTTCTGCTTTTCTTTCTTACATTGAGTGATGTTCTCCTAGAGTACAAAATAAAGTACCATTCCACAGGGGTATAGATGGAGGACCTTGGTCTTTAGAAATGTTCTACAACATTTGAAAGAGGACAACTATTCTTCAGGATTTCGGCTTATATTTTATAATTAAGTTATTGACTTTTATTGTATTTCTCTGCCTTTATTATATTTATAATGTAGCTGTGTTTAGGAAATTTAGTTTACTCAGAGTTATAAGATATGCTTTAAAAGGTAAACACATTCTATTCCAGTGTATAATGGATCTTGGGCAAAACTTTTTATTGTCATAAAAGGTGGTGTTTGTGCAGAACAAGCTTGAGAAAAATATTATACATGCAAAATAATTCCCCTTAGCAGAAGCCTGTCTTAAAAGCTATCCTGCTGATATACTAACCACAATGATGCAAACTTTCATAACTCATACTACTAGACATGAAAAACTGTGTTTACTTTCAGTGTCTGCTGAGCATCAAGTTTCTGAGCAAGAAATGCCAGCCAAAGTTCACTCCTTCACACCAATCCTTTTTGCTACTTATAAACTGTAGCAAAACAAACCACACTACACCACACCACAACGCTAAACTAGAAGCACCTTGTACCTGGTATTGGATGAATGCACACGCTGGGACAGAAAATGGGCTTATACATATCAATAGTGTTCTTTGTTTTTGCTGCCAGGCCATTTACTAGTAACAGATACCAGTTCCACCTCCATGTAATTTAGCTTAATGGCAATAACTCTTTCTGTAAACAACAACGAAGTTAAGTTCAACCATCATATGCGATGGCAACAAGATCACATATCTCATCATGAACATTCCTTGTCTTTAGAGCTTGTATGCATTGCAGAAGCATCAAAAAATCAGAAAAAAAAAATCACCCAATTCTGCTTGGCTGAAAGACAAGGAAAATAATAGTGCCAAAGGAGAGAACTTCTATAAAGGAAATAATCTTCTATCCTACTATCAATTACTTGAAAATAACAGAGCAAAACTCTTGCGAGCATATATCATGTGATGCTTATTATCACTATTATTTATCAGGAGAACATGTTTACCCTTTTTGATTATCAGGATCTTTTCAGCAAGTAACATGAATACTGAAGAATGCAAAGAGTGAAATTAGCTTTCTGGTAAGGGCTGTCAAGTAGCAAAGAGGATATATGGAAGAAAAAAAATCCCTTTATATCTTCTTTTAATAGTATTATTCTTATACACTGCTGCAATGTCTTTAGAATATGAAATGAGAGGGGAGGTGGTATTCAGCTTGAGCGTGCCGTTTAAGATTGACTGAATTAATTCAGTTCTTACTAGGCATACGATCCATCAGGGCTCTCTACTCGGCCTGAACTCACAATGTGCATCGTATCCATGTGGTCTCCTTTTTAACTCGCTTTGGGTAAACCCCATAATATACCCATTGACCAGCTGTATTCCTTCTAATCTCACAAAATCCCACTTGGCAAACATCAGCGACAGAGAAAATGTAAACCTGTGGCAATCAGGGAGGACTTTAGTTACTGGTTAACCTTCAACCCCGCATATCCAAACACAGCTTGATCTCTGACCATTGCTGAGAACTGGAAGTTTCATGGCCTTATTTAACCAAGTCTGTTTGCTTTAAAGGATTATCTCCCGCTCTCCCTTCCTCCAGCACCCAGGCCTTGCTGAAAGCTCTCCTTGCTGCAGCCGGCGTGACCTTTTTGCCTTGCTTACACCGCAGCCTTGATTGATTGCAGCGGATGTCATGGGCACACACGGCGGGACCAGGCGTTGGGCACTGCCACGGCTCCGTCTCCAGAGCAGCAGCTGCTTCAACTGCAGTTACTTAAGTGCTTCTGATCAAGACTGAGACAGCAAGTATGCACTTACTTAAGCTTCACTGTATAATTTAATCTTTGCAAGGGGCTGATTTTTAAAAAAAAGGTAAAAGCAAGTTTACCTTTTCTCTCACACTTAAACAAACTTAGTCAGCTTCCAGACAAATGTTACTATAAGCTGTGTTTTTCACACATGAAATATTAACTCATGCATGAGAGCAAGTCCTGGACAAGAAACACAAAAAGGAAACTATCTGATTCTGAAAGCCTTTTCCTTTTTGGCTAGTATCGCATATTAATTCCTTCTCATTCAATCAAAAAGGGAGAGGGCTCCTGTTTTTTCACAGCTGTTAATACTGGAGATACAACTGATACCACCTTGGTTGCTTTTGGTGGTGGTGGTGTTCTTTCATCTTATTTCGCAGAGTTTTCAGCCTCACAGTTATATGCTCCTTTATCTTACTTTGCCTAGCTCCTTAAGTTTGCACCAGCAATACATTTCGTATACCAAAATAATTTTAAAAGAGTCTACTGTGGCACTATGCTTAACCACAGCACCATTTATGCAAGAAAATCAGTGTACAGCAACATACACCTCTTTCAAATAACACCCCAAATTTAATTTAAAACATATTATGAATGAGGACACCTTGTTAGAGAAATTAGCATTTGAATTTATACCTCTTCTCTTATTAATTTCCATGGAATCCTAGCTATCCATAAAATTATGTGTATCCTTATTATCCATCATAATATGATGGATAAGTAATAAGCATCAATGCCACATGCATTAGAAAATGGTATGTTGTACAACATCTTTTTAAGAGATCTTCTCGCCATCAGTAACCTTGAATATTTTTTAAGCCTTGTCTGCCATATTGGTGATTTCTACCAATGTTATTTTAAAGTGAGGCCCTCCAAAACCGTATCGAACATATTTGTTCAATGATGTAAATTTTTTTCCACTTCAGCATGTTTTTACAAGTGGCAATATGCTACGTCTCAAACGGCTCTAACATTATAACCATTCTCTATTTATCTTCCTTAGCAGTAATTTTCTTTTTTTCTCCCTCTCTAGTGTCTGAAAACCTGACCTGTATATAGGGGATTGTAAAAATAAGAGATGGGCCAATGTAAAACCCTAGACTCTGACATATTCAAATTTAGTTTCCATGCAAATCCTGTATAAATATGAACATGGTAGTTTTGGCCAACATCTATTGAAATAAAATGTAAGGCACGTAACAGTGTAGGACTGCAATTGTTAAAATACCACATGGCATCCCAGAGGAGTTCGGCTCCAGCTAAACCACTTCTGATTTTATTGGCCAGTTTTCCTTGATAATGAACATAAGCTCTTGCCTTAAAATATTGTTATCTGTCAGTTTTAGAGATGATGCAGCCCTAGACTCCTTTGTAATGTTTGTTTTATTGCGCTTAATTAATAAAAAGCCGGTCCTGTCGATGATTTCAGCTTTCTAGTACAGTTCCCTTGCAGCTTTTCAGGAGGTGGTGTCTGATTAACTAGGAATTCCTTCCCAAAATAAATTCAACAACATCAGGTTAGAGCCCCACGCAGAAATCTTGAAGAACAAGATATTATGTTGGGCTCCTGGCTAAACGGGCACACTTTGACTCTGCCGTTGTCCCTTGAGTAAAAAAAAGATTGATTGTGGGGAGTGGGACAGCAGAGACGAAGGGAGTTAGGACCATGCCTTTGCTCTCTCATTACTCAGCAGCAACTGCATTTTATCTGCAAACTTGAATCTTAACAGCATCTGACTAAAATGCCAAGCTGTAACATATCAAAATTCAACAAGGTCTGACCTATTCTGTCATTTCTGCTTATTCACCAGTAAATGAAGGCAAGCTTTCTCCTCTGTAAAGAGTTTCTGTCAATAGGCACCTCTTAGAGTTGCCATCTCTCCAGGGTTCACGAAAAGGTAGCCACAGAAAGCTCCTCCTTCTTCAAGTTTTGCACCACAGACCTTATTTAGTACGCCGAAGAAAGAAAGTAATCTCAATTTATAGGAATATAAAATTTTACAAAGTTAAGACTCTCTAAAGTATGCATGTACAGTAAAACTTTGGGCGAGGGGGTATTCTGATTTTCACTCATTTAAAACTCTTTTGAGGTAGTGCAGTTCCTCCTCAAAGGTTTTCTTGGTGTATTTGACTAAGTTTATTACTGTACGAAATGCAAAAGCAACTTTCAGAATGTCCAAGTTAAAATATTTCTGCTCTTTTAACTGAAAACCTACCTTTTTCTCTTGGAGAAGTCTATGGAACAAGAGGATAATGTGAGAAAGTATAGTAACTCTAGAAAATAACAACCTCCCATGTATTTTGCGATATATTTTCCAAAAGATTTGAACCACTAATAGGAGCCCTGCATCCACTGCAGTGGGCTGTAAACGATATCCAGAGCCTTGGTTCATTTTCAGTGGAAGACGTAAGTAGAGAGCAATTAGAGTCCAAGTTTCAGAAGCTCTGCCTGGCTTGTAGGGCACGCTGTGGGGGTGTTTGACTGACTGATTGGCCTGTGATCACAGTAATGGGAGGAAGGAATAATGTTTTTATGCTGTCCTTAGATTCTGGCACATCACGTAAGTAAAGACTTTCTGAGGCCAGTCTGCCAGGAGAGTCATTCCGATGTTTTCATTTGAGGAGCCCAGTCAAGACTTCAAGAGATGCAAAGTACTTACTAGGATGACAAGAGCCTATTGAAATTGGAAAGAGTTTCCCAGGATTCTATTCTGGTCCCATGGGAAGCTTCCCATTGTCCCACTGAAAATCCTGCCAAGACTGCCAACATGAAATCATTTTCAAATCCACTGAACATTGCTTTCTTTTTCTGATATGTTTTGTTGCTGCTGCTTGGTTTTGGTGATTCTCTTGGTGTTTCTTATTTTTAAAACATAAAGAATAAGTGTGACATTATTCTCTAAGAACTATTTCATACTCTAGGATGTTTCATTTCCAGGAAGTTTGACATTTTAATTTAATCCCAAGAATGCACAAGTACTATCATTGAAATCATTGCACTTGGGTCTAATGAACTTCAATTGACTTGTAATAAATGACAAAAAATATAAATATTATTGAATATATGTATTATCTAGTAGTATAAGACATGCACCATTGAATATGAACAGTAAAATAGCTATGACCATCAAAATACAAGAAATGTACATTTAATAAATATTAAAACATATCCAAAGACTGCCCAAGGACAGATTTTTTTTTCCATTATTTAAATGATTTTACTGTCACACCCTAGGAAATAAGCTACTTAACATATTCATAGCTTTGGCTTATTATGGATACTTTTGTTGATCGTTCCCTAATAACAAATACATACTATTTAGCAAAATAGCATTTGTGATTTACTCAATCAAAATCATGAAATTATCTCTAGAATCATACCAACTTAAAAAACAAAACAGTAAAATTTAACCTTTTGGCAAAATATAAGTCCCTCAAAGAAATGATGACTGAAAGACAGCAGTAGTTACAACTCTAATTGCAGTATGTCAGGATGAACAGTGAAAAATGCTAGTTACTTTTAAAGATGCGGGTCAAAGTTTTGCATAACATTTACTCTACACAGTAACTTGGGGAGGTGAGAGGAACACAGAAAACTCCCACGCTGTTGCTGATGTTAATTGCAATTGTCTGACGCATCTCCTGTATTTTTTATTTTACTTAAATTATGAGACTACATAGGAATTTCATATTTGAAGTAGGCTTCATGGTTTCTTCTAAGTAATAACGAATGCCAAAGATTAAAAAAGCAGTGGAATGAAAATAAACCTTTTGCTTGGTTGTTTCCTTTTAGTAACCCATACAGAAACCCAAATTCAGTGTCAAATTTGGGGACATGGACCATGTATTGAATATTTGGGACTGTCTATTATTAGCAATCATTACCACTGTTTATTTGTATAAGCTATGTTGTCTGTAGAAACCAAATCCTACTCTATTTGTAAGACTAAGTCTTTATTATGCAACATTCAGCTCAAATTAATGAATCATTCATTAAGATGCCTCTACCATGTTAACTCTATTATTTTTACTTCTGATATAACTCAATTTCATTTGAACTTTAAACCCTTTATTGAAACTTTCCTATGCTGTAATTCCAGTTTCAGCATGGCCTTTCAGTTACTTGTATGAACTACAGCAATTCTACACAATTTTAGATTGATTTTGAAGCTGTCAAGACACCCTGTCACACAGCACCCAAAGGAGGGCTATTGGGTTTCAGCATCCATATGTAAATACCCCTAATGAGAATCAACAGGAGTAAAGTTTCCATATAGTGGAACTTAAACAATGGTAATACACAGACATGCATATTAAGACTGTTTCAGAATTACTTCACATATGGTAGCAACTAATTTTTATTATGACCTTGGCTATTTTGTCATACTTTTAAATATCTAATGGACTTCATGTGTCTTTTACACTAACATTTTGAACATTTTTATTTTAAAACTAACAGCACTTGTGTGTATTAAAGGTCAAAAAGTATCAGAGATCTGCTTGAAGTATTTCAATCCTTTTCTAGCTCACTGTTTGTAAAAAAAAGGAAAATAAGTTTAATGAAAAAGTTCAGAGTCAAAAAATCTCCCTTGCGAAATGAGCGAAATCAGCACTTTTTAAATATCTAATATAGCAACTCCTAAAAACAGCTTTATGGAATTTTTGGACAGTCCTTACTTATATCAAAGAACTCTTGGAATTTATAGCACTGTAAAAATCCTAAAACGGTGGTTCTTGGGGAAAATTAGAGTTATTAGTTTTACTTGTAATAAAAATAGGCAGTGTTCTCATTTGTGCATGTGACCGTAACACTCTGATTCTGCTCAGTACCACCTGGGTAGCTCTGAGCGACTGGGGCAATGAAGAAGAATGGTTGAAATTGCTCTAGCAGATGAGCAAAAGGGGCAGTGCACAATTGATCATTAGTTGACCACATGTAGAATCTCATGTCTAGTTTTGGGCCGCTCTGATATGGGACTCATGCTGTGCCAGAGCTACTTCAAAACCATGTTGAAATTTCTCAAAGAGGATCAAGACTATTCTGTTAATTCCAACAGGGCTGTTTATTTTTACCAGAATTCTTGCAGAATTTGATCTTTTTACTATCTTACAGAAGCATCACAGATTAAAAATATAAGGCCTGATTTGTAACTTGCTAAAAAAAAAAAAAAAGAGTATTTGAATAAATTACTTCATTAGCCTGGCTCAGAAAAGATTGATGTCACGCAGGCTTTAGAAGAGGTTATCATCTTTAAAATGGTAGGCAGTCCAGTAAATAATATAACATATATTTATTACTGGGAAAGAATATAGAGAAGGGTAGAATCAACAATTAAATTCCCCTTT
The DNA here is from genome assembly GCF_059628265.1 of Tinamus guttatus. Taxonomy (NCBI): domain Eukaryota; kingdom Metazoa; phylum Chordata; class Aves; order Tinamiformes; family Tinamidae; genus Tinamus; species Tinamus guttatus. The sequence continues at coordinate 1,585,632 of NW_028288820.1, forward strand.
GAAACAGTCACCTGTTTGAAAATATAACTTGAGAGAAAGCTACAGCTCCATCCAGAGCCAATCAACTGCATGTGTACGCATTGAACACGCCATTATTTTGTTAGAAATATGGTTTTGCACTCTTCTCAGACCTTCATTAAGAACTTAATCATACCTCATCCCAGCCATTGCAAAGTTTGTAAGCTCCCAATCTAAAATACCAAGTCTTCCAGGTAAAATGATGAATTTACTATTCGCTTAGCCTGGTAAGAAATGTAAGGGCCTTCAACAGGTTTTGTTGAAGGATAGACTGCTATTACATTATTACTTCTGTTACTGCCAGACAACTAGAATTTTGAAAATTATCAAACTATTCAAATGCTTTCATCGTCGGGAAAGTGTCTATGCATCATGTCTTTATTTTTAATTGAACAGCAACAAAGCAAAACAAAGACCCCATGCTGGAGTCCAAAAATCTTTGCCCTCTAGGCAAAACCATTGCCTAGATGGGTCCCACATTCTTAAGCTAGCAGGAATATAATTGATAGAAAGTGTCCAAGAGGCTGTTCAAATTTCTCATGGGATTTTATGCCAGTCACAGCTCTTAACAGAGTACTAAGAAGTCTGTCACTTAGACCACTGTTGATTATGGTAAACAAATCTTCGCCGAAAGAAACAGACCTTAACTATAGTTAGAAAAGCAATCGTTTTGAAAACCCCTGACAACTGCAGGGTTGAGTTTAACTTCAGTCAATACATTTAAACTCTGTGCCTCGGATACATCCACTGCAAAATTTGCCCATCTACAAAGTATATCTATAAAGTGCTTTTCTTCAAATAACTTGAAAATTAGCAGTGTTATACATTTTTCCATAACGATGACAATGTTTTATCATTATAGAATTGTTCATATAAAGAAAATAACATGTACATCTTGATAACACACTCGGGGTACTCTCAAGTATGTATTATTCTAATGACCAAAAGTAACAAGGATTTAGCAAGGAGCTCTTAAAAGAGGGTTGAGGTAAGGGCAAACTTCACCAACAGCTATCTGGGAAGATTTGCAATTTCTTCTTATAGAAAAAATGTCACCCACACAATACTGTTAACTTATAGAAACACATGGTAATTCCAGAGAAGATATAAAAGATTTTATTATTATTATTATTATTAAATTGGCAACTCTCTTAACCATATAAAATTAAATGGTAATGCTTTTTCCTGTAGTAATGCTGCTTCATTTACTCAAATCAGCATCCGTGTGGGTGGTTCTTGGATTATGCATTTGTGAAAAATGTTTTGGAACTGTTAAGCTATAAAGATATCAATTACATCCTCTTGTGGTTTTCTGCTTTTAATATTCATTCTTGCCCCCCAGAGTTCAGAAGTGCAGCACCTAACAGCTTGATAATATCTGCTAAAGTCACGTTAGATGCCTACACAAATTACATTACTGCTTCTAAAACACGGGCAGATTTGACTGATAACATTCAGCAGAAAAGGGATGTTACATCTGTAAGAGCCAATGGACTGCTTTTACACTGGCATAATATTTGGAATAAACAGCAATACAGTAATTTGAACTCAAAAAATGACCCAGCCACAAAATTTTAGTCTGGACATACATACATACTCTGAAACCCACCATACACTATAAAAGACTATAGTGCTTGATCATATAGTTCTGGTTTGGCTGACAGTAGCTCAAATTTCTCATTCTTTTTGTGTGGTGTGAATATACCTCAATTTCTAGCTAGCGCTACTCATATGTACTATCACTTCCTCGGAAATTAAAAACAGTCTTAGGCATATCATCAAAATCTCTTAGCAAGTCACTACATGTCAAAGATGTGTCCATTATCCATCATGGTTCACAATTCCCCCACCCATCTCTAGGCACAAATAGCAGTAAAGGAGGAGCTGATGACATTGGAACATCATGCTAGGCCCAGTCCAGGCCTTACTCATGCTAAAACATGTTAGTGTCTTCATGAGTTTTGGTTTTTATAGTCTAGCACTGTCTTGTTCCACCTTTTTTGAGAACACCTCTTGAAAAACACTGTTCATGTGGAAACAAAAGTGTTTGTGCTCTTCAATTTTGATAAAGCTTATTCCGTACAGGGTTTGTAGTATAAACGTTTATAAGGGTTTTTATTTTTCCATGCGAAAGAGAAACATGATTAGAACTGAATTTTCCTATCTAAACATTCCAGAAATTGATAATGGACAGAAAGCACAGAAGCAAATTCTCTGTAATGTTCAAATGAAAACAGAGCTTTATGTCGAATGGTTTTAAGCCATTTAACAACCATTTTAAGCTCTCTAGGGCCAAAACTTTTTAATAACTTCACAACGGTTTGTATAATATTGTGAACCATGAATACAATAAACTCACTAATCATCCACCTGTCATGGTGGGTCTATTTACTATCATGTAGTGCTTGTTTTTCTAAATCTGCAGAAGTCCCAAGATTGCTAGTTTTTGCTTTGGAAAAGCACAACAGATAATTATCCCACATATTCTAATGTTGTTTTTATTTATTTATTGCCCCATCTTATTCAGTTATGCATGAAGTAGCAATCAGTAACATACTATTTATAGCTGATTACATTCCAATAGTATAATGCACCCTAAAGTGCAAATCTGCCCTTTATTGAGCAGGTGTTTGGAGTATTACAGAATGAAGAAATTTGCCCAGAGACAAGAGAGTTCTGAGAATCAAGATAATTAAACGGCTAAAGTCTCACAGCCAAAGGCATGCAATTCAAGTGAGTGTCCTCCTAGCCATTCCAGGCCAGCCTGGCTAAAGGGAAACCATATGCTTCTAAGCCCTCGGGAGGTTAAGAACAAAACATTTTGATCATTGTGGACTGGTTTCTTCAAATAATTAATGCAACTTGTATTTATCGACCTTTAAAATAGTGAGCATCAATATCTCACAGTATTTGTATCGTTGTATCTAGCTATACAAAATTATCACCATTCTCACCTAGGGACAGAAATCTTCTTTAATGATCCTCTTGTAGTACATATCCGTTAGGGGTAGTCTTAGGGGTAGAATCACACTTTTCAGGGACTAACCCCCTGTAGGATCCTGTTTACACAATGTACTACCTCTAATTATTTCAGAAGTACATTGGATTTATTTTCACATCATTCTTTACCATGAAATTTATAGTTTATAAACAACGTTAAACTACGTTTGCCCTTGACAAGGTCAAGAAGGGCAGGCAACTCATCAGCCACACCTCCAACTATAAAGTAGCTCAGACCTGTCATCTGAGAGTCAACCAATAAATAATAAAGATTGATGAAAGCAGCTCTTAAAGTACTTTCCAAATGCATTCTATTTTCAGAATCACTAATGGTTAGCCATTAAAAAAGAAAACAAAGGTTTCTTTTTTCCCCATTTTTCTTTTCTCTTTCTCTCTCTTTTTTTTTTTTCTTTAAGAGTTGCATATACAGCTAAAGTTTATAGTCTGCCAAATACTTTTTTCAACAGGGGAAAAAAAGTCTGCTACTGTGATGGAACCAACACTGCGATGAAAAGTGCTGTGTTAAATGAAACTTGCTAAACAACACGGCAATTCCAGAAAGTAGGATAATTAATTTAGTATATCTATGTTTTTCTATTTGCCCTTTATCCTCACGTTTGTGTCAGATAAAAGCCATCCCATTATGATACTTGGCTATTCCTCCTTCAATTAAAATAGAAAATAAAAAGTTTGCCAGAAGAACACATAGAAATCAGTAGTAGTTACCAAGTAAACCATGATTCCAATTCCACAGGTTAGATGAGAAGCACTTAGGAAGCCTAGAAAAGACCTAGGGTAGAAACTACCTAGGGTAGTTCTGCCCAAATGCTCTACATAAACTCTCTAATTCTCAGAAACTTTATCCTTCAACACACTGGGCATGTGTGCTCATACTGACGAATTCAGACTTCCAGATGGTAGAATTACCATGAACTTCAGTCACACACCTTTAACATGGTTATCCAAGGGATGCAGTGAGTCACAACATCGTTATGCAATGCATAATGCACAGGTAAATAATTGTGTGGAAAACTTACCTGCATGCACAAGTATTAGCCAGGCAGGAATATAGCTTTCAAAACAGCAGCTATGCTAATAAATATATTAAGTCAGCAGCACAAAAATTGCCATATAATTGCCATATAATTGGTCACCTCTATGAGTGCATACTATGGTATCAGTCTTAAAATGGCAGGTGACCTTTTTTCTTTCTTTTTATTTTTTAATTGAATCATCTTTAAATGGTATTTGAAGAAGGTGCTGTACAAAAACATTGTTTAAAACTCTCAGATAAAGATCTTGTTATAGAACAGGAGACACCAATCATCTTCACCTTTCATTATGACTTTCTATATACATGAGCAAATTCTAGGTCTCTATCAGGTCAGGTTCAGAACCAGGACACAAAACAGTTTCAGGGTATCTTGTCAGCAGACCTTTGCCCTCTGTAAACCAAAAACCCTGTGGAACAGCCCAAGTGGGAAGAGCTAGTGTTAAGCATGGCTGAAACTGCAGTTGCAACAGCTGTGGTACCAGAGCATCTCCTGGGTTACTCACCAGAGTAGAGCATTATTATACTATTCCTGGGACAGGAAATATTAAAAAAAATGGCAGCCTTCTGTAAAATATTTTTTTTTCCTTTTTTCATTTCTAACCAAGAAGTATAACACACCCAGATATTTCAATAAATAAATAAATAAATATCAAATAAATATCAGTCTAAGAACTACAATGCACATACCACTTGGACCAGCCACTGAAACATAGAGGATGGAGGGGAAAAAAAAAAAAAAGAAAAACAACTAAGGATTTCCTTAAAGGACCAGATGGATGTAATATCAGCCTGCAACTCTAGCTAATGGCATTCAGCTATACTTTCAAGTAATCCTCTAACCCATTTGTTACTGGACTCTTCCCCAATGTATATATACACATACAGTCCACTGAAGTCTTACATACGCTCATCCCTGTGCAAAAATAAACATGACTTAATGCTACGATGATTCATTTCAGCCCTTGAAATGCCCTCACTGAAAAAGGCTGATCTTTCCAGGCAGCGCAAGAGGCATAATTCCAACCCTGCTATCTTGTATTATACAGATTCGGTGGCAACAATTCTTTCCTTAGAGGAGCAGTGAGCTGGAAATCCTCCTACGAGCCAGCAACTAAATATGTTGGGTCAGCTAGCACAGAAAAAGTGCTCCCATGAAACCTACAGATTAACAAATATAAGACAAGCTCAAAAGCATTTTCATATAGCATAATTTAAGATAGTTGATAATACACATGCAAGACCATTTGGAATGAAAATGTGTTGAGATGTGTTGTGTGTGTCATTCTGATAACACATTTGTGTGTTATAGTGCCCAAGTTGCACAGAAGTTTTGCAAACTCAACACATAGAAGTCACTCTTTAAAAATACATTACTTGAGAAGAAATGCTCAGTCAGGCTATCAGTCATGTCAAGGAGATGCATATCTAGGCTCAGATATTCCATAATGCATCAGAAAGGATTTGTTCTTGTTGCTGTATTTTTTCCATGCGTGAACTAGTATATTTTGTAAAAGAAATCATTATTCCTTTCTACTTCCATACAAGTTTGCTTTAGATATCCATGTAAAGAGTCTAAAATTTTAGTACAGCATTTAGTGGATCAGAATATGGAAAACATACCTGGTTAGCTGTATTTCCTAAGGCATGAGAAGAATTATGAGAGGAAATAAAAGGAAGGGATAATCTGCATGTACTGCGTATGACTAGCAAAGAATTCATTTTGCCCAGAAAAAAATTGTATCTCTGCTTGCTTCTGCACTGTGACAGAATTAGCTCCCTAAGGAGAAATTCTAGAATCATTACAGGTGTGTAAGAGTAATCTTTAGCCTAATAAGAAAGAAGTGAACAAAGAACTCATAGGTGATGAGCACAGATGGGCACAAATAGAAACTTAACAAAACCATTTGTTGTACAATGCAAATTCCCTTATTAGCTATGATGCTATGTGAACCAGTCCAAAATTAATACAACTTTTTGCCCCTCACTCCTCAACCTGCCTTTTGCTAGTTCGTGCAAAGACGGAATCTCACCACTCTCACCATGCTTTTTATTCTACAAACAAGTGTGGATGAAGTTAGTGTTGACTTAGTGATAGCGCCCAGTTAACAATTACTTTTTAGAGTATCAATCAATTTGGCTTTCAATGAAAGCTCTTATAGATAAGTGTAAGCACTAGAAGATAGCCTTGATAGGAGTACAAGTGTAGAGATTACTGCCACAACAAAGTAAAAATATTATTACTGTGTTAAATATTTCCAAGTCATTCTTCTAATGAGTTTGTATTCATGACACTGCTAAACTACTGAGTTTACCAAGAGGCCATAATTAAACTTTTTTTTTTTTAGCGCGCTCCCCCCACCCCGGTCTTTTCTTTACTATATACGATATGGGGGGTAAATAAGACGCCTTTTACAAACACATTTTATTTTCACTTGGAAAAAAACAAGGCTCCTTTTTTGAAGACAGGAACATTCCTTTTTCCCCACCCATCAGTTTGATTTATTACTCCTATTCAAATGTCAGCGCTCAGTTGTTCCACCTGGTTTCTTTTCTTTTTTTCTTTCTTTCTTTTTTTAGCTATGCACAAAACTTAAATCTGTCCCCTGTCAAACTGCACAGCTTGGCACAGCTGTGCCAGAATTTTACTACAGGTGGGAACTTTTTGGGGATGACTACAGAATTTTTTTTTTTATCATTTATATGGATTCATTGTTCTCTGAGACAGCAATGAAATATGTTGTGTAGAGGGAAAATAAAATATGCATTTTTACACACACACACAAAAGATGATGCATTTAATATTTTGTCTTTGTGTGCATGTCTCTATAGTGAAATCAGGCAACAAGCACTCTATTCAGGGTTCTCAAGGAACAACACTATGAAGAAATTCACAGTGTATTGCTTTGGGATTTCAGAAGACTTGGCACTTAGATACATTAAAAAAAAGTCTGTCAACAAAATAAAATATCTATAAAGTTCAAATGAATTATTTGTGCGTTTTATGCTACTTGTGCCTTTTTTTTTTTTGAAAGCAAAATTCAGTGCTATTAGGTTTCTCTCATTATTCTAATTTTCTGATAAAGAAGATAGTTGTATTCATAATACACCATGTATCAGATCCTCAAATATATTCCCATGGAGTCATGAAGAAGTCGAAGTACGTCCCCCTTCACAAACACACACCCCAGATGCTTACGACTAGGATTTGAAACAGTAGGTAGGATTTGAAACAGTAGGTTTTTAGATCTAGTCTAACAGCAACTGGCTAGAGCACTCGGATAATTCTGGGAAAATGGAGGTGAAACCCCGCTTTGATAAAACACAGCTCCAATCAGTGGCAACATCTACTGCCACGTCGGTAGGACACTGGGCCACGCGTCCACAAACACAAACTGTTCTCACCCCTTTAACGCTGCCCTCCTTTCACCTAGCAAGGAAGGGCCTTTAGCAGCTCCCTGCTGCGCAGCCGGAGAGGAGAGGTGCTGCTGGGCCCTCTGCAGCTCAGCAGAAGCATTTGACACCAGGCGTGCATCCAGCTATATCAACACACCTTCCATACCATTATTGAGCAATGTTGATTCACTTTTGGAGGGAAGGATGTGGAAGAGGAAAATCTGGATTCCATTCCCGCATTCACGTTCCAGAAGTGGGCTAATACCCCATAGAAAGAAATACAAAATCATATTTGAAGAGACAAGGATTCTGTTGACACAATTATCATTACTATATAAAAAAACAATTCAGATAATTCATAATTTCTACACTTTTTAAAATTTGTCTTTCATGCATATTTCTCCTTCTGTTCACAAACCGTAACTCCAGCCCACCATTCAAAATAATAAATGGTTGTACTCCTAGTACCAATTTCATCTAGAATTGTAGTTTTCAGTAACTGCTACTCAAGCCCTCTTTAGCTCCTGTTTGCCATCAAAAGTAGAAACATCAAAATCTCAAAAAAAAAAATAGTGTTTGAAACGTTTGGACCAGGAACTACTAGAGGTTTTTTTTTTTTTAAAAAAAAAAAACCACAATCGACTGTATAATTTTGAAATAAAGGTATTCAAGCAAGTAATCGGACTTCTCAGTACTTCTCCTGAACAAAACTCTTAATGGGATTTTTTTGCGTATACTGGAAACAACTTCTTTAAAACGGGTAAAATAACCTAGATTTCTGAAGAAAGCTGTAACATTCACTCAGTTACTGTATCTGTGACCCATGAACTGTCACTGAAATGCATTATATATGGTCTGCCTCACTGAGCACTCCCTTTCGTTTGAGAGGGTGCCTAAGCAAATGTTATATTCTATTAAGTGCGAGACCTGTAGTGTGTCAAAGTAATGGCTCGCTAGTATTCCTTGAGAAATTCCAAAGCAAAGGCTCCTTTCCCTGCATGAACATTTAGAGTATACTTTGCTTATGAAGTATAATGTCTTTTGTCAAACTGAAATTACCCCAAGCACCCAACACAAAGCGCTCTCCTCTTTCAACAACCTGACCAGGGGCTCTCCCCAACGTCCTGGCAGCGGGCTGACCATCATTAGAATTGTTCAAAATGTGGTTGCCCTTGACAATAAAGTTTTTAGTACTACCATATGACTAATGTGCTGCCGTGTTGCCAACATGATGGTTCCCATTCCAGGGATGGCAGGAAACAAAGCAAGCACAAAACGTGATCAGCTTGACCCAGCAGCAGCCGCTCTACTGCATTACTGTTTTCAAGCATGTACAGCAGCAACCAACACAGAAGGTCGGCTGCTTGGTCCGTGAAGAGCTCAGCCACAAGAAACACATTGCTGGCCTTTCTTTTCAAGAGGCAAATACAAGAGAGGAGCAAAGGGACGATGGCATAGGCTCACTTTTCTTTATCGTCAAGGGTTCAAGGGAAATGGTTCTAACGAGCTTCAAGGAACACACTTAACAACCCACCACACCAAAGCGAACCAGCAGGCAGAAGACCTGGTTTCATCGTGTCCAGATCAACGACTCAATCATAGAAGCTAGCAATACTGAGGTCTACATTCAAGCAGGTACGAAGATGGAGTCCATAAAATATGCGGATACACATGCAAGTCTGTATTTACATTAGCAAATTTGCATGTGCAAATGCACATTTACCAATTATGCTCACACATGACTATTTTTGGCTCCTTTTGAAAATAAATCTCTATTTCTCTTGATAAATCCTGGCTAAAGGCCTAGGCCAGTTGGAACCAACTTTGACAGAAACTGTGGACATAAAATACTTTCCAGGTGGTGCTTAGTTCCTCGCAGAATCAAACTCTAAAACAGCGAGTTCTTGTTGGAGTTTCTACAGTGAAGCTACTGATGTTATAATGATCAAATAAGCAGTGCAGCCCAAAGGCTTGTTCACAACCTTAAAGAAAAAGTACTGTAAGTGTGAACTTGAAGCAGCATAACAGCTTATTTAGCTTCCAGCAAATGAAGTGTTCTAATAGATTTTTTTTTTCTTCCTCTGGTGGCTAAATGCTTCCCCTATTACTAACGTGTGAAATGGTCTAGGGTATTAGTGTTTGCATTAAGCAGTTACTTGCACAGACCCTGGAAAAATGATGACTTCTGGCAAAATTCACTGGAGAAAAAAAAAATCCAGATTCAGATTTGACTTAAGGCATTACTGTTCAATGGGGAGTGGTTTGGGCAAGATCTTATTTCCACTTTTGCCCTGCAAGAAAATAGGCTATGACTAGTAAATGAGTTGGAAATTATTACTATAATTAACATGTCTTCAAAGCAGCCGTTGGAAATTGTGCATGCAGCAACAAACTAATGAAGCTCCAGTTTCACAAAAACAAAAGGTCACAACAACCTGAGGGGGAGCCAGGATAGACGTCGCTTCAGAAACTTTTCCCACATTGAAGGCAGACTCTGTAGAAGATGGTGACAACCCCGTCCTGACCTGCACAGTTTCACTGTCCTGGCAGAGAGTCTCCCGGTGACCATCGCCTGGCGCTGCCAGCACACATGGAGGCATTTGGAAGTCCTTGGAGAAAAGAGAAAACAGGAGGTTCAGAGGAGGGGGAGTTAAGGATGAGGCAGGAAAAAAATGCTGCCAAAGCATATTGGCAACATAGAGAGAGATTTGTTTAGCCAAAATTTGATTTATTTTCCAAACAGTCCCTCAGCCGGTGTGTACAAATTACATATGGCATGTACTGAGCAATTTAGTACGAGTCTTTTTCAAAATGACACAACCTAGTTTTACATTTCAGTATTTCTCTGAAAAGGAAGATTTTATTCTTGTGGGCATCTCAAGAGTACTTCAATCAAATTGCTTCCTGCCTTCATATGCTGTTTGTTTTTGCAGAATAACAGAAAAAAATATTTATACAGATTCTCCCTATTTTCTTTAGTATGAAAATATGAATAAAATTCAAATTAAAGGTTTTAAATCTTTTTAAACTAGCAGTTAAATAAAATAACAGTTAAAAAAGCACAGCACAAGCATATTGTGTACAGGTTTTATATACGCGCCCACGCACATATTTCTACCGTGACACCCACTTTTCCAAATCATTCCTAATTTGCAATGTTCTTGTTGCTGGGCTTGATCCAAATCCCACTGTAATGAATACAATTTTTTCAGTTGGTTTCAGGTTGCCTGGGACTAAGTCTAGGCATCTGGGCTATAAGGAGCATATCAGGAATGCTGAGGGGAGGAAGACGGGTATTTTCACAGTGTTGATAAACAACCAAGCATACAAATGGTATTTGAGATCTCAAGGTGCAACGAAGAGGAAGCAAGAATTGTTCTTCTGATTGCTTTGATATATGACAAAGTGATATCCAAGTCCAAGCAACCTTTAAATTCCTCTTAGAATGGGCTGGGAATAGAAAGCTTGCCTTTAAAGATAGATCTAGTTCTTTCCATAATTTTAGACCTCCTTACTTCCACTTTGGGGGATTCCAGAACTCATTTCATGATTTCTGACAGGTCATTTTTCAGGCTGTGGGGAAAATCCTACTGAGTAACACTGAATATATATATATATAATTCTCTGAATACCAAGCAGCAACTTTCTCAAAAGCAGCTATTTACTCTGCAGCACTCACTCATTTCTGTTACTTATGCATTTAAATGCCTATTTGACTAATTCACTTTTTACAATCAAATCTAATCTAGCCTTTCTCCCTCAACATTAGCAGTTAGCGGTAGTGAATTAAAAGGATTCATCACCCTCCACATTTTCTGCTCTGTGTACCCGAAGAGAAATTTCCATCTTCTTCAGCACTGACTATGGAATATCAGGGACAGAGAACCCTAGCATGAAACTCAAACGCTATTGCACGCAGAGCCAATTCCACCACCACAGTATGCCATCTGTTAACTGCATTTGAAGTCTGCACTGCGACATACTATATTTTTAAAAATATTGCTGGTTACTTTTACAGACCTAGAAAGATAAAGCAGAAGTATTTCTTCCTTTGGAAGTAACACTGCATGTATCTTTCTTTTATGGCAAGGCATTGTGCAAAACAAGGTATGCATAAAGCAGCAGATGCTTACAATGCTAACCTCACCTCTTAAATCTTTGTGAAGGCAAATGCCTAGTTTTCTGACAAGCACTTCACTTGCTCAAAATGAAATAGCCATTCAGAGAAATCAAATTTCAGTAAGCAAAATTTGGTCATTTTACTTTTTACATTGTAAACTGTAGACAGTATTCAGGAACAAAAGTAAAAGAACAGTGTCAAAAACAGCAGAGAATAAGGAATTGCTTCATAACTGAATATTATAGTTCTCTGCAACATGAGATCTGTTTTCCCAGAAGTTTTACTCCTTCACTCGTAAATCCAAAGGTTACCCAAGAAAGCAGATCTCAGAAAATCTTCCCTTTTCCTCCTACTGTTTTTGAATGCCGTTTGTTTCTTGGTCTTACTCTCTTAACCACAGCACACTTTCATCTCAGAAAGGAACCAGATCTGATGTATCTCCTGATCTGATCTCTTCACTGATATCTCCTAACATAAATTTTTCTTTGTTTGTTTTCCAGGATGTACTGATACATTCTAATGTCCTAAATAATGTACTAAACTGGAATTAACTTAGGTCTTCCTATGAGACGGTTTGCTCTCATACAACAAAAGGTTCCCATGCTGGAAAGTTCTCCTGGAGGAACAAATTCCTGCACCATAATCTCTGCTAGTTGAGATTTAGCCTCAGCCAGATCAAAAGGGAAGACTTCCATGGTGGCAGTATTAGTACGATCAAAGCAATACAAGAGCACCCTTCCTCTTCTCATAATGTGTCATTTTGCTTCTCTTCCATTCTGTTATTTTGAAATGCACAGACCATGGTTTTATCCTCTTTTCATAAAAAGTCGTAAATTCAAGGCTGGTTCAAGCCCCGCTAGGAACTTTAACTCAGTATTTCTCAGCTTGGGTGACTTTGGGAAATACCTACACATCTGTAACTATAGGGCTGCTAAAGCCAGGAGGAGTTTGATTCATTTTATAATGTATGCTCTTTCCAATTTGCTTTACTCCAGCAGAGAAGTTAAGCACTGCCAACACTTTACAGCTTTACAGGCTTTGATCAGTTGGGCAATATTGTACGTTAGGGTGGTTACCCTCCACTGAGAAAATAAACCACGTTATATAACACTGTACTTTAAAAGCTCAGGAAATATTTAGTTCCTGGCCACTATGATGATATTCAAGAGGCATGAAATATTTCGATAAGCAACAGTTACTTTTGCTAAGTAAATATTTTGGAAAAAAAAAAAGAACAAAACACCAAGGTTATCTAGCATGTCAAGAATGAAAGAACAGGGCTGATGTTATTACCTTGACAGGAACAGGATATCAAGCTAAAAAATTCCTTACGGGCAGAAATTATTAGCTTTGATGCCAAAACTGACTCTCTGATTACCCCTTCAACAGGAAATTTTAAGAAATCATTAACCAATGATGATTTTAGAACTGATGATCACTTCACTTGAGAAAGCCAGAGATTTTAAAGCACATTTAGAAGCTGTGCAGGATACACATCAAAATAATTCTACCCAGATTTACCTACAGATATAAGCCATAGAGGAGAGACTTACTTCCCATTTGCATTCCTGGGACACAACCATTAAAGAAATATCTATATCTAGTTATATATAGACATGAATACATATAAAAGGTGTATATATATACACATATTTTTTATCTAGTAGTTCAGAGCTTGTGGAAGCCAGCAGGAATAGGCTTGATCTCCTGTAGCCCACAGGATACAGTACTGGCTGGAGTGTTTCTCCATGGCTCTGCACCACAAAAAAAGCTTTTCTTTCCATGCCATGGCATTTGCAGGTTTGAACAAGTCCTTCCTCTGTGTCTGAGAGGATGTTTTACCTTAAAGCACAGAGTTAAATCTTCAGGCAAAATAAATTCAGAGCTATAGTTTGCCAGCTGGGGAGTTGATTCATGAATGTCTTCTGATAAAAACTTTCTTGCAAGCCCTTAGAAAAGAAAAGAAAAAAAAAATCTGTGAAGCTTCATAAAATATTATCTTTAAAAAAAAATCTAATTCCAGATAAGCACTTTTTTTTTTCCTTTTTAACATATCTGAGGAAAAAAATAACAGAAAAATTCCAAAAAAGACAATTAAAAAAAAAAAAAAAAAAGAAAGGATCTACTGTTTCAGTGTGCTTTATTTATAAAGTGTTTATAGTCCGGGCCAGCTCAGATGCACATAGAGATCCCTATGATTCATGTGGAGACATCTATTTTTAAAGCTATTGAGGAATACAGAAATATCTTGCATGTTTCCATCTGGAATTGTTTTTAGAAATGCCATCTAGTGGGGCAATGCTGTCAAAGAATAAACAGCATCTTTATGTAAGGCAGTTAATTCTCCAAACGCAGTCCAATCCGTGAATGACTGGTAAACAAATGGGGTAACTGCCAGGATAAATATTTACTTGGGAACAGAAGCGCTTACAAAACAGGCAGAAGTTTGTCTCAGACAGCGAGTGCGAGCACTCTGCAGAGAAGCAGCATGAATGGCTCTAAGGAAACATTCCGTGGAGCTCTGCATAAAACTTTTAAACATATAGGAATGTTTTAAAAAGACTTCAGTGTTAAGCAAATTGATCATCATGACTTTTTAAAAATTCTCCAGTCAAATTTAGTATAAGCTGTTATTATAAGAAACAAATAAAATCCAGAAAGCTGTGATCGACTCTAGTTGTATTAGAATATATCACTAAATTACATGTCATTTATGTCATTTAATCGTTCATAGAAATAATATTTGTATTTATTGCACATAGACAGAAACATTTGTGACCAGTCAGCACCTATACTCACTTGACATTTTATAGATTTTAAGGTTTTCTTTAAAAAATGTTTTATTTTAAAAATGAACAAGAAACATTTATTGGGAAATATTCTTAGCTTGCATGGCAGATTTGGAAGGAGTTTAAGTTTTCATTAGAAAAAAAATGGTATAATTTTGAAACTACACATTCAAGGAGAACATGGTAATTGTACAGTCTCCAATTTCTTCAAATACAATTAATTTTTTTGAGTAATTAATATAGTTACTGGATGATAAATACCGAAATGTTAAAAGTTCGCTCAATGAAAGGATAAGAGCTGGTCCGTAAACGTGCCTTTTTTTTTTTTTGGTCCATATGGCATACATTAGACCAGCCCAAAAGCAAAATAAAAAGCATTCCCAAGCACATAGAACCAGGGAGCTGTAATACTAAATGTTATTCAAGCTGTCTTTTGACTAAAGCAGTAGGAACTGTGTGGTTTTAAAGCAGAAATTTTCAACTCGCTGCTATTCAGGCCTTGTGGTCAGAGTGTGCTGACTGGCTGAACAACTGTGACGTCCAAGGGACCGCAGGATGGTTACCTTTAGTGATATGCCATGCCAAAATATAGAGGCAGATCGTTAAAGAGCCTGATGCTGCAAGGTGCTGAGTTTACTGGGAGAGAAGAACACGCTGTGCCTGGCTGAGGTTGGAGAGCGTAACTATTTCCACAGACACTGCAGCAACTCTGCAGAACAGCTCGAGACCTGAACGCTTGCAGGAGAACACGCTTGCTCTACACAACGCGTGTGCGGCGTCCAAGGAAACTGCCAACGCAGGGGATATAGCTTAACTCAGGCCTTCCCTTTTTCATTTCAAGCATTTCAGCCTCTCCCTACATAGCAGATGACCTTTTAAATCTCTCTCTTTGCAAGATTTTAGTTTCAATGTAAGAAAGAACTAGATGTTCTCTGGAACTTACAATGTAGATCTTACAGCTCCAATCTCACCTTGGAATTTTATTCCTTGCTATATTTGGTAAACATAATTATCATAGATGACAACAGAAAGCGATGCCCATTCGAGAGAAATAGGAATTTAGAACGTGGCTTTACTGAGATGAGGGACTGAAGAAAGGACTGCTTCTATCTATCTGCTCAACCTCGTAGTTCAGTTAGTGGTTGTTGGCAAAATAAATGTTACATCTTCGCCAGTGTGGGAACATTAGGATCCCAAAACCTCCAGAAAAGGGACAAAACAGAAACATGGAAATCCATAACACTCATAGAGATATCAGTTTCAGGCCCCATAAGATTTGTTTTCTAAGAGAACCAAAAACAAAGGCATATGTTTTCCCTCACAGTTTAAATGGGGCTGAAATCTGACAGTGACAGCCTGTACCTATGAAATTATTCTCAAATGACAATGTAGTTGTCATTCTCAAAGGCAAAAATCTCAAACTGTGGTTTGCAATCACACACACATACACAAAATCCTCTTCAGAACTACAAGATACTCTACTAAAATGGGTGAAATCTCACAGTATTCATTGTCACTGAACCTGACCTTAAAGTGCATCTGAAACTTGTCCCAGTGCCTTGGCTTGTTACAGCCTGTACCATTCCAGTGTACTCAGTGCTCCCAGGCGCCTGATAGGAGACAGCGATAGGTGTCCTTGGTAAATACTTGGCCATGTTCAAGAATCTCAAGTAAAACCCTGGGCTAAAATATTCATTCAGTCTTTTTAGCTCTTCGAATCCCTGAGCTGCAAGTTATTTCCATTCAATACAACTGTTGTGATTTTTAACAGCTGTTAGTTGCAACTGTAAATAATTTGAAAAGAAACAAATACTTTTGGGTCTAGTTGTGAGCTATCATTGGGATTATTTTTAATATAACTCTGTGAAATTACTTCTTTAGGGGAACAAAGGATTGATAAACACTCTTGACTGAAAAGCTTACTTGTTGTCATTTTTAAATAAAAAAAACTCAAGGGAGAGAGACTGCACAGCAATAGCAAATCTCCCCTTCCTCTCCCAGGCAAAGGGTTACTCCATGTGTTTGTAAAATTCTTGATAAAAATTAACAGTGAACAACTTCCTGAGCTTTGCAGGAAAGTTCTGCTGCAAGTTTTTCCTTCAGAAAGAATTGCCCCAAAGCAAGAGTTTAATGACATTCCTTTAATGAGTTTTAGTAACAAAAATGTTTTGAAAGTCATAGGTTTAAAACACTGAAGCAAAATTATCAAAAGTTTATAATAAATGTACTGTTGCAGTTCAAAGGTTTGTTTTTATGTTATAACAGATGTTGCTTTCAAAGTCTAGAATATTTCCTTCTTTAGCTATCTGCTCATCGCAAAGACAAAAACGCTATGTTTTAAAAAGTATTCTTGGAAAAGGCAAAAACACTGTGAGTTATGGAACAGGCTGCTGCAGATGGAAATGGGTTTTTCGCATTTATCAGCTTTAGACATCCAGGGAAGAGACTCAAGAAGATAAACAATGTTGAAGAAATGGAGAGGCTTTTCTTAAACCCTGGCTCGTATGCAGCTCGGCCTTATTTGTGTTTTCATTGCAATGCTACTTATCCTACAGTTCTCATTTCAGTGTAATTTGGCATACTGAAATGTGCCAGAAATCTGTACCTATCTAGGAAACAAATGATGAGGTAAATTTCTTTACCTACACATACTCTACCTACGGAATGTTACAGTGGATAAAGATAATGCTTCCTTCTAGCTGTAGGGTGGTTTATTATTAATGTACTATATAGAAGGTATAATTGAAGCTTCAGGCATTGAACACAGTACACAAATTACCATTCCAAAATTGCAAGATATTTTTTTGCTTCTGTGGAAGCAGAACTGCCATTACATGCTTGCAGAATGGCTAAATATAGTGGTAAGTAAAAGGTCTTTCTATCTGGTAAGTATAGACAATAATACAGACACTAATATTCACTTTGGAAAATAAATACACAAAATATATTTCATATTACTGGATCTTCAGAGTAAGACTTCAAGCATCTTATAAAGAGCAATGCTCTCACCAAAAACTTGGATTTTCAACTCTACAATGAGCTTATTTATGAATATTTCCTATGTATTGGCACTACTTCTGCTGTGGGTGTTTCACTCTTCTCCTGTTCCCCACCCCACACATCACTTTTAAAAAACCATTTGACCCAAGCCACAATCCAATTAAAACACGTATATAAGTAGTAAATTCACTCTCTCCATTCACTTCATTTTCTTTGACTGATGAAAAGTATATGCAGACATTATTTTTTATGGCTAGGTATATTTAATGCACTGAGCAGCTCATATATAGAAATAGTATGCAAAATATGATTGGCTAGAACATTACACCGCTGCATAACAGCAGATGCAGAAACACCACTACCATCACCCCAAAGCTGTAAAGGAAGTGCTAGCAAAATCACAAATGTTAAATCCTGACCAAGATACTGAAATGGGATGGTTAAGGAAAGTCTTGAGATACAGCATATCACAGAAGATACCCTGGGGTTCAGAATTTGGGGCATTTTAATGCATAACTTGTGTGGTGTACTGGAGGAAAACACACACTTGGAGACACCTAATAATTAATTTGCTTGCTGACAAAAAGAAGTGAACTGTCCCACGAGTGTTTTCTATTATCTTAATATCTATGATTACCACCCAATGTCTAGTAAAAGTCCTTCAGAAGTAATCGGAAAGTTACATTTGTGTTTTTAAGAAGAAATCTGAAATTTCCCCTCTGGTACGATACATGCTTCTGCAAAGAGGTTGTTGTTTATTGTTATCATTGAAAGCAGTCATAACTTTTACCAGTGTTACATCACAACAGTGTTATCACTTAGCTATGTTGCTGAACAAACTACAAATATGAAGATTTTCAGCCTGGGTAATGACTAGTCTCTCCAATGCTACTCGGTGTTTTTGGTTAGTAAGGAATAAGAAGTGATAGTTTGATGACAACAATTGTGTAAGCTCAGAGAATGAGGAAAAGTTTATATGAACCACAAAGGGAAGAAGGATCAAGCTCCCAATATAGTTGTGATGTAAGTGGAGATTTGCATCCACTTATAGCAGCTCTAAAAGCTGAATTTGCAAATCCCTCCCCACTGGAAAAAAACTATTTCTTATCTGCTTTCTACAGTCATCTCCCACTTCGAAACTGGCTCCTAAACATAAAGATAAATTAAAGAATCATTGCTGTTCTTGTCTATATAGGTCTGAAGTAGAGGTCATACTTCTCCTCACAACTGAGAGTGTGGAAACACTACTGACGGTGAAGACACAAACAGAATACAAGTGCAGAAGAGGGTTTATGACCCGGAATTTGGTGTTCTAACACAAAAAGCACAGCCTGCTAACATGTTGTGCTTCAATCGCATTAGACTGAGGAAAAGGGGATGGAGCCCATTTCAGCTGTAATGGAAACACTACATCGTACTGGTAGGGCCAAGCTCACCAGAAGGCATCAACTCTGTCGTTATTTGCTCCAGCAAGAGGTCGCTCCTCTCTCCCTTCAAACAATTATTGCAGTTTATTTCAGTATCTATCAGAGTTTTTCATAACAGACTGTGTTTTGAATTCCTGTTGGATTGAGGAAGGTAAAGTCTTCCTATTTCAGAATACAGAGCTCCCCTCTCGCTAGAAACATTCTGTAACCTACTCTAGAAGAATACCTAATATTTTTACTTCAGACATAAGACAAATTGTTGTAAATCTTTCATTCTACATTTATTTACTCTCTCTCTCTCTTTTCTGCTAGGGAAGAGAACAGAGAGGAATAAAAGAAAAAAAGGGAAACATCTCCAAAACTAAAATCCTTTTGAAAACTATTTCAAGTATTTAATTGATTTTAAAGACAAATGAAAATAACAGGTTCACATACATCCAAAAATACTTCTTAAACCTATTACGCAAATACTGTTCTCCAAAAGAAATTCACTTGAAAGATATCAATGTCTGATATCAAATTAATAAAAAGCTGCAGAAGAGGGAATTTTCACCATTAAAAATATTTTCCTTGATGTTCTAATGTAAAAAGTTGCCTGATTAGTTGAGTTTGAAATTACCCGCAGTAAAAATATAGGAAGATATTTGTGAAAGAAAACATCACAGGGTTCTAACATACATGAACCTACATAGTTCTGGTAAAGTAAGAATTTTTTATGTCAGCGAAGTTTCCTGTATTTTGATTCTGGCCTAGCAATATAGAATAATGAAATTATTTATTCAGAAAAAAAATTCAATAAGAAAGTAACTAAGTGGAACCGATATATGCCTAGTGTTTTGTAGTCCCCCGTTGCTTTTCTGAAGTCTGCACTTAGGATTTTAATTAGCAGTCAATTTGTTCTGAGAGCAAGACATACACAGTCATCCTAAATGCTTACCTGTCAACTACTTTTAAACTTATTAGCCACTTTAATCAGCTTTTTCAGAAGCACAGTACCTACAAGCTCCTTGAAAACAGGAAACTAATGAGACTTTAAAAGTCATTATTACCTGTGTGCTAGCTGGAAAAGCCTTTGCTTTATCTAAGAATCCACAAAGGGTGATTAAAGGAGAATATTTTCTTGCATACTATAAAAAGAAAAAAGAATTATCAGCAATCTAAACCTGTGTCAAGTTATTATTTCCCAGACTGTAGGTACTAAGCTAAGATTTTCCCCTGCAATAGTGGGAAAGTCCACGCCATTTTTTAAATGCAACTACCAGGAAAACAAAACAAACAAACAAAAACCAGATGTTCACCCCAGCAAAGCTTGACAGGTATGAGAACCCCAAAGAATTATGCTAAGATACCCACAGTGCTGTGGGTATGTGCATTTAGATTTTCCTCATCTTTTATTAATTTAGAACAAATATAACATAGGGAAGGGTGACTAGAAAAATGTAACGCTTCCATTCAGTGTTAATATATAACTGGAGAAAGACGAACATCTAGGAGGAAAATGGCCATTAGTTCCACAGCAATAACAGATTTTTTCTTCCCAGTATTCCCTTTTAATATTTTCTAGCAAGTGCTTTTCTAAGAGCATGTATTGTACTTAGCCCACATCCTAAAACAGCTGGATCCACATTTTGTCAGAGATCCCTGACAAAATGGGATCCCTGATCCCAATGCCTTTACATTGCTCTCTTCATCCTCTCCTCAGGAGGAAATGATTTTAAATCTATTATTCATAAGAAAAAGAAAAAAAAAAGAAAAGAAAAAGAAAATGAAAACAGTCCATTTTTCTCCTGCAGAACTCAAAAAACAATTATAATGGTTGCATAATATCCTAATGGTCACAGAAGGGATTACCAAGGGTTACAGTCAACCTCTTAGGCTTCTCACACGGTACTGTGGGGCTTGACGACTGAGCCCATCAGGAAGATGGTAGGACTGAATCACTGAATCTGAGAGACCTAGAAGGGGACTCCAGTGCCACAACTCTTCCACCTCACACGCATGGTTCCACTCGTGTGATTCAGAAACTGGCATCAAGTGCTTCTAAAGTTATGCCTTCCTGTATATTCCTGCCTAAAATAATTAAGACAGCATTGACAGCTAGTATTACATCTGGATATTTATCTTCATGGTAAGCACCAGGCCTTTTTACTAGTTTATTATCATTATATATGAAATGTCATGATTTCTTTAAAAAATAGCCACCTACAAACAAGAGCAATATAACTTAGTTCCTACTCAGCTCAGGAGAAGAGCATTTAGGTAAAATCATATTGATAGGCTCTCTCATTGGAAGGTTTTTCTGAAACATCCAGAGTGTTTACTTAAAATCTTATCTACGTCATTAAAATGAACACTTGTGCAAAGTTGAACAAATTCTTCAGGCTTGCTACTGACAAGGCCATATAGAAGTTTCTTTTTGTTTTGTTTTTCTTTGCTTTTTCATTTGTTTGTTTTTTGATCCTTGGTCATTTATGACCAAGAATACACGCAGAAAAAGTTTTGTTCATTTTCTTTTATTTATACAAGCAAATTTAAAATGTCTAAGGTGCTTGGACAAGTGATATATTTAAGTTATTATTGTTTTGGGGGGCCACATACCAAGAAATTGGTGCATGCATTAACAAAACACCAGCAAGTAAAACTTCTAACAACTGATAAGGAAGCCATCTATCTGTAGCTTTTCTATTTCAGGAGAACAATCAGTAGTACTGTATGTCATGTATGCCGAAATAAAATAACCCGTGAGTTTGAAAACATAAATTCCAGGTTTTTAACCAGATAGAGCACCTATGCCAGTACATACTGGCCTTTATTGCTGTAAATAAGAATTGTATACTGTTTCTCCTATGCTAGTATATCACACACAAAGGTATTCTACAGAGCGGAAAGCATATCTGTCATCATTGAAAAGAAATGCTTTTTTAAACAGTAAGTAAAAATTAAAAAAATAATGGGATGAGAATTAAATTGCAAGGCAATTAAATTACAACTATTCCCCATGAGACCCTCTATTTTTGCGAAGGTTCAGAAAGAAAAAAGAAACCAAATCAGAATAGGAGAAAAAATAAAAATGTACTTAATCTTAAAATGAAGTCCAAGAGCAAATATTCAATAATATGACATGGTAGCATAACACAGAAATACTTATACATCCATAGCAAAAAAAAAAAAAAAAAAAAAAAAAAAAAACAGCCATAAGCCTTGACAAATCAAGGGAAATTCTTAGTCTGCACATAGATCTTCTCATTCAGTTAAAGGCAACAGGAGTAACTGAAATACATTAACTGTTCTGAATATCCTTCAAGAAAGCAGTGACACGCTGCTAGGACAAACCATTCCTAAATCAACAGGCTCAGAGAGTCTCTATCTGACAGTCCTTAAAAACAAACAAACAAACAATCAAATAATAATAAAATCAGTCTTTTTCTTATCTCCCTTTGCCTAACTCTCTGCTCCCCTCTAGGAGGTGCTTATCCTAACACAGTCTGGGGTAGTTTTGCCATTGACCTCAGCAAAGTTGGGATTTCCCTTCTCACAGCCTTTTTAAAAGGACTGCACAACCTCCAGCCAGAACAACCTTAATCTTTCCACTATTTCTGACTCATTAATCTTTTTCTCCCTCAATCACAAATAGCAAGGCGCAGACCTTTATTGTATACAGTTTCAAAACAGGAAAAAAAAAATCTGCAAGAGAAAGAAGAAGCCACTTCCTGAGGAAAACTCATCTTTATTTTCCTCTAAACTTTGCTCCTTGGCAAACACCATAAAGGCACAATGGAATAAAAATAATCAGTCTGACAAATGAAAGCTCAACAGCGACACCTATTCCTTATATGACTGTAGATGTTTATCACTCATATGGTTGGATATACATTATGTTCTCATGTGAACATTATTTTCCTACTCCTTTTTGAATTCCTGGTTTCAGCTCAGGGGATTTCCATGTCTTATTTCCTATTTTGCGTTCTGTTTTACCTCGCCTGTCTGCAATTCCTAGCAAAATTACCAGGTACCTATTATGTGTGCATGTTTGTTTTCTTGTGGCGAGACATAATTGCTCCTTCCATTAGTTGTTTGAAATCATGAATTAACAGATGTTGCCTGACAAACTTGTTGAGACAAATGCTGCTTCCCAGAGCGAATTAAAGCAAATATCCGTCTTGTCCTTAATTGGCTGTCAAACATACCAAAAAAAAAAAAAAAAACCACTATTCACTGATTTGATTTACACCATCTTCAATTATACTATTTTTATATATGGAACCACTGTAATTTGGAATGCCTGTGACACACTGACAAATATTAAGATTTTCTCATTAAAAACAATTACATTTCAGTTAATTCTCTAAGTGATAACAACAGTGGATGACTTGGTTTGTTGTCTAGCTTCTAAGAAAGTTGCTCTTGTTCCCTCTTTAAATGACAAATGAATCAGGGGGAGTTCAGCCTAGCCATTATAGGAAGTTGAAAGTCTTGAACAACACTCTTATAATTCAATTAATACAGCAAGAGGCATTGCTTAGTAAAACATTTGAGTGTGGCAGTTCCAATTCACTGCAAGGAGATGCAATATCTGCACCCAGCCATGTTCCTCCTACCTCCAGCTTTCTCAGTCCTAACCAATGGGCACTCCAATTACTCCACATTCCTAGACTCTGCACAATTAGGAGCATAGTAGCAACTTAGTAGTACTTTCTTAAGAGTAGAACCCTTAACTACAATAGAAATAAAACAGATCTCAAGGATGGTGCCAAGGTATACAGCAGCTCCATATGGTGGATCTTATCTGACAAAGGCACCTTTCTACAGCCTAGAAGTAGGTACCAAAGCCCTAGGAAGGTGACAAAGACAGACAGATGGCTTTTTTCAGCCTTCCCCATGTCAGTTTGTATAGGTTTTTGTTTGGTCTGTGTGAATTTTGTTCAGCCTCTTAAATTTCCCTATGCATTCTCCAAGAAGTTTATGAATGTATTTGCCATAGTGGGAGCCAAGCCAAAGCCAAGCATGCTCAGCAGGCTTCGTTTTGCAGACCTAGTCCCACACCAGTTACTTAATTACCACACAGGAGCCGTGGAAGAAGGCTCAATGTGAGCAATTGTTCATATGAAGAAGAGATATCCACATAAAGAGGGGCTATAAAAAAAAGACACAGAATTAGAGTTCACAGTTTAGAAGACCATGGGATGCTCTTAGTCACTTCCATGGCAGAATAGTTGGATCAGGTCAGAACTTGCTGTAATAAAGATGCCTGCTAGCATGAGTATGCTTTGTTTTCATGCGAGGATCACCCAGAGATACAGTTTTCTTCACCCTTTTTTACTGCTCACTTACAGCTCTGAACCTTCTTACTGAACACTGAGTATAAACAAGAAAAAAAAAGTATCAGTGACAAAGGATATATTTTTTTCCCTCCAAGAAATCAAGAGTCATCTGAACGAGCACATTTCTGTAAAGCTATGAAAGACCCATAATAAGATTTCAAAAGTCCCAGCAACCCCAAGCTCCTACTTTAACCTCCAGAATATTCAGTCTCCTAAATCAGGGTGACGTGAGTTAGAGGTTTCCTCACTTGAGGCAGGCTATATGGAAGCAATTTATATATTTTTTATTCCTTTTATAATAAATGGTCATGGATCAAATCAGTGCTCTTTTTTTCTGAAAGACCATCAGTCACTTTAATACAAAATGCTAGTACCAGGTATTCTGCCTATTAGGAGATTTAAAATACACCCTAATCCACTGAGAGGTTTTACAGCAAAATCTTTTTTTCTTAACGACGCTATAACTGCCTAGGAATAGATTGCAACTGCAAGTTGCAAAGCACCGACACCAGATTACACCTCCTACACAAAAACACACTGCAACTGGTGTTTCACCAGACAAGACATAACTATTCAGCTAGCAAGGGAAAAACATTTAGTCTCTTAATTGCTTTCTGTACAACCTGCATAATTAAAGTTTTGTTCTGTAATTTTGCAATCAAAACAAAGCTATTTGTAATAATAATAATAAAAAGAAACAGTAAAATCATAGGCAGAAGAGAGGGCATAGGAAAAAAAAAACCCACAATGTCTTAATGTATTCTATTAATCCGAGGTGATACTCAACTTCAGGCTGTCTCTAAAGCACAATAAAAAGCACTTGCAATCATTGCAAGAAGTAGCAGAAATATCTAAGGCCATAAAATCTTCTAGCTCGTTTATTCAGATCCATCCTTCTCTCCTCACTATAATCAATAAGAATTTTCAAAGCTGGATTGAGGAACTGCAAGCCATGGGTACCTTTTAGGTGTGTATTTACAGAGTCAGGCTCATGTTGAATCCGAAGAGAATTCACATTATTTGTTTGCTTTCCAGTATCACATTTCGGAGAATTTCACATCTGCACCTTACCACTGAAATTACTTTTCAGCTGAACAGTTAACACACCAAATCACTGGTCAGATCCTGTGCCCTGTTGGAAATGCTGTCTGCTCCTTATCACGCAGAGCAGCCACACAACTGTGAATGATTTCTACCCAGTTCTATGATCCCTTCTCCTCGATGCTACCAAGTCAGCATAGAAGTCTTTGTGTATTTGCTACCGTATATTTCTGTCCATGATGTTAGTATTGTTCTGATTTGAATGGTAGTGAAGAAGGAAACACTGCAACAAGTTTTTGCAGCTCATCAAGGAATGAGAGCTGGCAGCTACATACACATCCATCTCCCAAGGTCAGCTGTGAACACACTAAAGTTCAGCTAAAGTCTCCCACGTGGCCATCTAGAGATATAAAAACCTTCATGCCTCCCAACCCATTTAAAATGTACTGCACCTAAATGGCCCGGTCACAGAGAGTTTTGGAGAGAGAGAGATTTTTCCTCCAGTCTGTATTTGCTGCACAGATGTCCTGTAACTGACAGGAGGTGACCAAGTCTGGCTAGACAGCAAAGTGGCCTCATGCCTTTCTCATCGGCCTCGCCCGGCCAGCCTGAAGCCAAACTGACAAGTTGTGGCTGTCCACATAGGCATCCCTTCAAGCCCAGCATGAACTGCTCCTTGCAGTAGGGTAGGGGCCTGACAGTCTTACCCTCATCTTCAGACTCAAATGCTATCCAAGTATATCCTAAGCTGGTCCACTCTCTAGCTGGTCATATATTCTAAAATAAAAGGCTAAATCCACTGCAGTGAAGACAGCAATGAGACTACCAAAGATGTGGAGGACGTGGAAGACCAGTTTATTTTTGCCTACATTATGAACTACTCCAATGCATAGCCTATATAACTAAACCCAGACTGACAAGCCCATTTGATTTTTATAGCTTTGGCAATCCCACTGTGAAAACACAGATTGTATTTAGTTAGCTGAGCCAGTTGCCAAAGCAACACATTAATGCCTTCTTTTCAGAAGTAAAGAGAACAAAATGGTGACATTCACATTGCAGCAAGTAGAGAACAAAATGAATCGAACTGAAATGTGTCCGTTTTAAAAATCACCAGTGAGCAATGATCAGTTTTATTGGTAAGAAACTGGAACCAGGCTTCCAAAGCTGAATAAGTGTTAAGCACATTTGCACAAGCGGAGTGTAACCATATGTGAGTTCAAACAAATTATCCTGGTTATAAGAGAAAAGCCTCATGCTTTATTGCTTAAAAAGTATGACAAGTTTTTTCCAAGGAAAATTGTTACCACTAAAAAAAAAAAAAAAAGGCAGGGAAAAAAGTTTTTAAAATGGAAACTCTTAGGTTTGTTTGGACTTCTGATTATACCTGAATAATAAGAATATAATGAAACCAGTAAAAACAAATTGCTTAGGTGGCTTTACCGTTCTTCAAATACTTCTCTGCATACATTTTCTTGCAACCATAAAGTTTAAGAG
This sequence comes from Tinamus guttatus, assembly GCF_059628265.1. NCBI lineage: Eukaryota > Metazoa > Chordata > Aves > Tinamiformes > Tinamidae > Tinamus > Tinamus guttatus. The sequence continues at coordinate 1,612,292 of NW_028288820.1, forward strand.
CAGAAAATCTGGCAAATAATATCTTTGTATGAGGCCTAATGTTGACAAAATTGGAAAGGATAAAAATTATATCCTATGACCACTCCTTTAGTGGTTGGATCTTTTTCTCATTACTAACTTGCTTAAGACTTGCTTGTTAAGCAATACAAAATAATAATAAACTACACCATCCATCAGAAAGTAAATATATATATATATGTGTGTGTGTGTATATATACAGCAGAAAATATCTTACCTCTCAAATCATGACCAGTATCAGGACCATCCTCATATAGGGGAATAGGCTCAGCAGAAGACCTAAAAGAAAACAGATAAATGGAAATGGAAGCATTAGCACCTGAGACCTAAAAGGGCAAAAAAAAAATGTCAAATGGCTAAGACTACTGACTTTTCATGAAAGAAATGTAAGAACAGACCCCAGAAAACTAGAGCAGCAGCAGCATGGAAAACAAATGGGGTGGAACTGGAGTGTGATACAGAAGATGCTCTAAGAGCACACTCCAGCCAAATGGACACCCTTGTCATCACCGAAGGAGAAACTGCCTCATACTGTAACCTCTTCTCATTACTCCTACATCGTGTGGCACTGCTAAGAAATGGCTAAAACACTCCAGCCACACTTCTGCAAGCAGGAAAAGGTTTCTGGAGAAACTCCGTGGTTTTATGAGAGATGTGGGACAGAGAATAGAGAGTCCTTCCATACTTAAAAGCAGAAAGAACCTGGCGCAATACAGTTATGACAAAAATTCTATTTCAATCAAAACTACTAGTAGCAGCTTAAAATGCTGTCACAGTACTATATGTCATATACCTGCACTCTTGCCCTTTCGGATGTTCCAAGGTTAAACTAGACCTTCCCAACTCACTCCAGTTATTTAGCTACATACGAGAAATATATCTAACAATTGTTGATTTATTCTCTAATGAGCTTGTAGTAATGTTCCCAAAGAAAATAAAGCACAAGAAAAGGGGAAAAGCAGGTGCACACTGTATAAACTCAGAACCAGCAAGCCATTTAAAAAAAAGTTTTTTTACTTCTTCATACATCAGTTGTCTACATCTGCTTTGTGAATATGAAGAATTCAAAATTCACATAAGTCAGATAAATTTGAAACTGAAACCTGTTTACAAAACACCAAAACAAACCTAAAATGGGAATTCTGTAACTGTTGGAGCCGAAGGACATGGTGACCATACCCTGAAGCCCTAAGATCAAGGTTGGTGTGTTAGTGGAGAAATATGTTAGCTGAACAAGGACACAACTCCACAGAGGGCAAATTATGTGGCTGAACACAGGGGTAACTCCTGAAAAACAGCATCTGTGTATAGGAACATTAAGGAAATAGATTGGCACTTCAGTCCCTAAATGTGAAGATTCAAAGGCCTCATTCAATGAGGTGTTTGCTGAAGGGGGTTCGAGATGGGAATCTGGTCTTCTGAGTGATAGGAACCTCTGCTAACTGGTGGCCTGGACTTTCCAAAACAGCAAGCTGTTTATGGCTGGATGTTGATAATCAAAACAGAGGCCTAAAACAAAGGCTTCAACCCATAATCAGTTGCAGTAAGAGGGGAAGCGCATTAATGACCTCCTGAAAATAATGAAGCTGTTACCACAAAAGTACTTAATAACAGCACTATAAATATGCTACTCTTCACTCGGTTCCCCAAGGAGTTTTACTTAACAGAAACAAAGCTAAGACTTGGCTTTGGATTTTATTATTGTGGAAAGTGACAGGACATACTCGGTAAGCACGCAGGGACAGAAACTAGACTTTCATACCACACGCACACAGCAAAGCCCCACCACCGAACATATCGCCTGGGTTTAACTGAGATACTGAAATGAGCTTAAGGAACAGGAAACAGGACTGACTGACTGCTGCAGACTGGGCCCTGCGCCATGATAAAACACTAAATAATGGTTTCCTTTTGAAAAGATGCTACTTATGGTCACTCATAAAAATATAGGCCCTTTGCAGCTGCACATGCCTGCACTAAAAAAAGGGCATGGCTGATACGAAAACATCCATTTATCATACCTTCTGCATTACTTCAGTTTCTGTAGTACAGTGTGAGAGATTAGGTTTAGAATGATAAGAAAGAGGGCAGTGAGGTGGTAGGACAATGATGTGGTAGTACAGTGATATGTCAAACATTTCAGTTCCTTATGCTTAAAAATCAAGCAACCGCAGTGCCTGTGGCAGTTGGAAAACTTCTGTAAAGCTTCAAGGACAAAGGGAAAACAATAGACTCTGTAGAACCATTGCTCTATATCCTCAACTGAGCAGCAGCACGGGAATATCCTGAAAACGTATCACTTCTGCTGTCCTTTCACATCAGATTAACTTACCATGATATAAATTCCTAACATAGTATTTTGTTCTGCATCTAATTTTGCTGTTGCGGCTTGCCATTAAAAAGTCTCTATATTAGCCACACAGACTTAAAATTAATCAGTGGCTAAATCAATCATTAGTTTTGTTAACCGAGCTTACGTTTGTTGATCTGCGCCGTTGCTGACCAGCTTGGGCTCCACTTTTGCAGCAACAGATCTCTTTGTCTATGATGATGGATCAAAGGTCAGACTAACTCCAACCATGTGGAGCCTAATGATAGCTAAGGGAGACCCATGATGGATATAAAAATAGAACCAAAGATAAAGGCTTTAATCACAAGTGACAAATTACATTTTTGATGTGTCAAGTTCAATATTAATTATTTTCAGCTGGTCTCCTTTTTCTTTTGTCTTAAGGAAACTGCAGCAATCTGCTGACATGCATGGAAAAGTTCAGGTGCAAAATGACCTCAGTTCAGTTTGCACATTTACAGGAAACCATCTACGATCCTTGGAGTATTTAAGTACTATGGCCTATAGAAATATTATGACCTAGAAAAATATAAATCAGGAGATGATACTGCTCTTTTCCTAAATTTAGGATGAAAAAAAATTCTGTGTCACAGATTATGGACCAATACAAAAAAACCAAAACCACAAGTAACGAGGCTCTGCCACCTGAAAATCAACAATCACCTCATGAAAGAAGCATTTCTATTGTTAAATGACTCATTTCCATCACTTAAATATATGAAAGAAGCAGTCATTTCTTTTCCACTTAACTGTTAGGATGTTCCTTCAATATCAGCCTTGCACATTAAGGAAATACAGCAGTGCTTTGCTGGACCACACATTCCCCAACGAAGAAAAATTACGTGTTTTAAGTATTTTGGCACTTTGCATACACACTGCCTGCTCTAAAGTTTCAGAAAACATCTTTTATTCATGGTAGAAAAACAATCAGGCTTGCAAAAATGAACTTATCTAGAAACTCCTCAAGGAGTAGGAAGAAAAATGAATAATGTTATAGAAATTTAAAAGGCAACTTGAGTTAGTCTGTAGCTTGAGAGATCTAACACTGTTTCTTCTCTTTGACCTTCAAATTAAAGTGTAATATTTTTTAAAAGTTTAGCAGAAATAATGGTAATGGGATGAACTAATAAAAAAATAGAGAGGAACATTAGAGTACTTCAAATACTTAATTATTCACAGAGTTAATACAACTTTCCCTATCCAAACATCTTGTTAACTGAAAAGGTACAGTGGCACAGATGAACTGTGAAAATATCCTTTAAATAGCAATATCTGTTTGTGATTATCAGCCTCTTACATAAAAGTCCTAAGACAGTCCTACGCTTGAACAAAATTGGGTAAGAGATTTAAAGTTCACTAAAATATAGATGTAGTGAGATAGGAACAGCCCACAATACCATTTTATGGAAAGATATCATAAAGTCTGGAAAAATGACTATGGCAAACCAGAGGAACAATTAGAAAAGGCTTGGAACAAGAACTGTGAGAGCAATGTGAGCAAAAAGATCTTTGAGAGGAAGAAGAGAGAAAGGTGCAAGCTTTGAGATTGAGTTCTGCAAGCAAAAGCAACCCACAATCTTCAACGCTGCCACAACTGATGTTCTGCGCTGGCCAAGAGGCCCAAGTGGCAAAAGGGTCTGGGGGAATTTAAGAAAAAGGGACCAGCTGGCAGGCCTGGGAGATGCTTACTGCGTTCTTTTAAAAAAAGTATTTCTGGCAATAGGGAAGCATAAAGTGGAAGAGTGTTAGAAGCCCAGTCACTACATCTATGTGGCTGCAGGGAACAATTTCAATCCTTCATCTCAATCAGTATCTCCCAGCCCTGGCATACAGATATTAGCAAGGAAAGAAAAGATGAAAACAGGAGGTTCGTTTAAACATCTTGTCACTACTTAACAGGAGCAGGGGAAAGCTGCTTGCAGCAGAGCGTCGGCAGAGCTGAAACGCAGCCTTGCTACCTGGGCTCCAACAGCCCCGCTTGCAGGCTCTTCCTGCAGAAGATAAGGAACTGCCAAGGGAAACCAGGAGGCCTGGTCCACAGACCACTGTTAGAAATAAGCTATGTGTAAATATTCTTAAGTTTATGTGTCTGCCTAGTAGGTTTTGTTTTCGTTGTTTTGCATGGGGAATTTAGGAGGGGAAAAAAAAATCAAATCAAACTAGCGAATAATGCAGAGTTCAGCTAAACACTCAAGTTAAATTGTATTTTCCTCAGCACAGCCTGACTAAAACTCGTGAAGAGAGCCCTTGGACTTATAAACGGGATTTAAGCGAGTCATCACGCTTAGCTGCATTAATGGTGCATGTTTTCAGGGGCCGACCTTTGGACTGACCTGTCAGAGGTACAGCCAAGCCATCACCCGTTGACAGGCTTTTACTGAGGAAGAAAAATCTTCGTAATAGCACAGAGGAATTTGCTAATCTGACATCTAGTTTAGCAGATTAATCTTGGATTTTCTTTGATCACGCCTGGCTGCAATGTGCAGCAAGTCAAAGCAATCAACAGCCATTAATTAGAGGAACGATGCAGAGCAGCAGCTATTTAGTTATGAATGGCACACACTAATCAAAAATTAGGAGCTCTCAGATAAAAGCAATGTCACCTAAACAGCACAGATCTGTACTGGATACTTGTACAATGTAAGAAGGAACCTTGAAAGATCAAAATAGGTCAGCATAACTGGAAAGCTGGGCCAGGATGAACCAAAGCCCAACACACATTCATGGGAGCAGATCTGTAAATATCAGTGTAAACCCTACCATGGGCGCTCAGGTATTGCTTGCAAACATTAATTAGTGTTTCAAAATTCTGGTCACAGAAAAGGGAAATAATGCAACCCAGCTAAACTGTCCTGGCCTTCCTCAATTTTAGGTGGTATAGTGCTGTCTAGAAAGTGCTCTGACGCATAGGCCCAGATGCTTAGCTGGTGTAAACGCATTTTTGCCCCCCAAATCAATGGAGTTATAGTTCTTTTTAATCAAGCACAAATGTGACCTCAGATGTTCTTGCACTGAAATTTCCATTTCTTGTATTACATGATGCAGAAATTTCTTTGCTGAGAACTCTTAAAAGAAAAAAAAAAAAAACAGTCTGAAAGTGCTATTTGGCCCTACCAGGCCTATGTTCCTACCTGTGTAATGTTATGAAGAATGACTAAATCTTAACTATGCTGGGAAATGAAATTAATATAAAACAAAGTGAAATGCTTAAGGGCATTTTGTCTTAACAGAAGAAGTAGGCGTGTACTAGCCTAAACCTTTATTACTTAAATAATTGAATAATTATAGGATGCAAAAAATACTCTTTAATGCTTGCACATTTTCTTGGGCTTTTCTAATACAGAATGGGATTTTTGTAGCCAAAATTAAGCCAATGCTAAGTTCAAGGTCCTGCTTATTAACAAAATTCTAATTTTCCCTTAAAACCACACCTCAGCAGGAAGGTGGAGAGGTGCCTGGCGAATACCTCCTGGGCACAGTGAAGCACCTACTAGGTGGGGGGCACTCTGGCACTGTCCAAATTGCAAAACATACAGAAAACCAGAACCCAAAAGCAGTAACAAGACAAACATTCACAAAGAGGAAATTTCTAATAGGTCACAGCTTTGCAAGGCAGCTAGGAAAGGACTAATGAGACTGGATTGTTAAACCAAAACCAGAAATGAGGTACAACAGCGTGGCTACTTAACCTGTCTAAAACTGCATAGCTAAAAACCTCCATCAACTGTATCTTCAAACTGAGGTTCAGCATCTCATAGACATGTTACAGTTTAAATAGAAAGCCTGGGCTCCTCGTGTCAGTGACTTGGCAAGATGTTTCCTCCATTAGGCATCAGGATAGATGATACCAAGTCATGTTCTACATTAAAATGAGGACTAGTTATCTAATTTAGATAATATTTCTGGAGCCATAACATGGAAGTGGATGGATTGGTGATAGCCTATACTTATCCACTGATCCAAGTACAGTTTCTAGCTATTAGGAAGTGAAAATAAATATTTCTTTCAGTAAGCCATGATTTTTACTTTTTGATTTTTCTTTTTCTTGATTAATTTTTCAATTTAAAAGTTTTAATATCATTATTGAATCATATATTTCTTTTGAAACACTAAATATTTAATATTCTAACTGCCAATGGTATTTCCATTATGGTCATCATATGGTAGAGTATATTCACACACATGCTGGATACTTCACTGCTAGTGCTATTTGGCCTAAATACTTCTATGTATCACATACTAATAGAAATTATAGTGTTTACATACAACATCACATTTGGTATCAAAAATTTCTTATTTCTAAATTGTGTTTGACTTTTGGTTAGACATCCAGCTTTTATCTAATAAATAAAAGAGAGACAATCCAGCTAAGTAGAGGGGGAAGGAGGAAGCTGGAAATAGGAAATAGCAGTACTCAATTTATAAAAATCACTTTTGTTTGCACATTATTCTTTTGGGGGAGCATTTTGCATGTGTCTTATAGAGAACAACATACCTCATGTTCAAACTGAGTACACATCTTATGTCCACCATTGTTTTCACATGAGACTTATGCAGTGTTGTCTTTACTCTGATCATTACCATTTTCAAAGACCGTGTTGCTCCTCTGCAAAGTACATCCAGGCGTCCTTGCTTCTTCCCTTCCCACCAATCCCTCAAGTCACTGTATACCCTTATTTGCACAGCTGAACCAACTGAAAATAACTGCTGGTGCAAATCCAGACAAAAGCTGAAATGCAAACCACTAGCTCCAGAGCAGAATACTTTGCTCCAATGCCCTCAACATCTTTTGCTTGTAAATCTTTACTATGCAGGGCAAAACGTCTGTGTCTATGCCTGCAAAGTGATTTCATGAAAACCGTTTATCTAATTTCTCTGGTTGGCTTACTGTAGTCAAACAGCAAACTGCACATATTCCCACTTGCTTTTGAGATTAATGTCAGATTTATTTATAAGCATAAACTGAAAAAACGTGATAAAGCTAATCTAGATGAAAGAAAGAATTGCAATCTAGCATGTATTTAAGGCTATAAAATCCAGTATTTCTGTTGTGGAGAACATCCATCTAGAGTATCACTTCTATTCCTTTAATCCACAAAAAAACAGCACTGCAAAGGTACAGAATACGACTGAGGTGATTGAGACTAACACAAATTTACCAAACCTCTAAGGGAGTTCTCCCTCAAATGGAACTTCGGTTGAGGCTATATCCTACTACTACTTATGTGTTTAATACAGAGAACAGTAGAATAGAGAAAGTCTGCGAGTCTGGCAATTATGAGTATTATTCAATATCTGACATTATAATGATTGAGTCCTAGGGATTCAGTTTCATTTTTGTTAAAGTAGTTCATTTTGTTAAGTGCCCTTTTCTTAAGAAGATATTTTGCATCCACGTGTAGATCCAAGCAAGTTTCCTTCACATCAAGATTTAGGTTCATTCGTTTGAAAAAATAGTTTTATATTACCCAAAATTCACAAAAAAGGGTAAATCTTCATCCAGACTCAGGCCAGAATTACTAAATTTGTGTCTCCAGTGGAACACAACTCTTATTTCTAATACTATGTTTTGAGCCGCATTTAATAATTCACCTTCACTAGAAATTCAGCAGCCAATATAAGAAAAATCATTTTGTTACTTCAGAAACTTTCTCTAAATGGTCTATACTTTCTTGCGTGACTAGACATAATACCTGGCATGGTTCTGAGATCCTGAACTTCAGATGATCTGGGTAGGTCAGCAGTGTTTGGAAGTAAAGGTCCCCGTAAGTATCTCAAACTAAGGAATCAGAAGCTGAGGATGCCATTTAACATAGCTGTTTTGAAAAACAGTATTCAAAGAAGCAAAAACAATAATTAAAACAAAAATTCACCTTCTTCCAAATCATTCAGTAGTTCCTCCAAACACCCAAGCAATACCTGAAGCGTATCATGAGATGTTGTTCCTCATAATGTAACTAGAAAAACAGCAACTGTTCATGGGTGAGAAGGAAAGTTATTAGAGCTGGAATGAGAGCAGTCAGGAGGGAGCCAGCAAGCAGATTTAAGACTTAGAAGTATATCCTCTACAAGGAGGTTGTAGACGTAGTGAAAGAAATGTTTTCACTAGCATGAACAGAGCTCTAAGTTACACATAGCACTGATACATTTTGCAAATCAACCCAAATGAAGGTTTCAGAACTTGTCTAACAGACCATAATAGAAATATCCCAACAACATAAATACTGTATTTCCCAATATGACTAAGTTCTATTCTCTCAGTAAACATGAATCATAATGAACTGCACACAGCAGAAAAAAAATACTAAAATTAAGATAGGCAATACCTTCAGATATTTTTATAGTAAACTGAATACATATTAAATATAGTATATGTATATTATGCATAATATATATATAAATGTACATTATTTATGTATCCATTTCATATATTTTTTAAGATTAATATATATAAAATTGTGTCCAAATATTTTTAGATCTGCCTAACATCAATTTCAATCAAATTTGCCAAATATTATAATGCTGATTTGCATTATCCTAGGTCTTTCTTCAAGGACTGGACTATTTGCAAGATAGGGACAATATAAACATAAGGATATTAGAAAACATATTTATGCATAGCAAAATGAATGACTTCCCTTGATGTAAAAGAATGGGGAAGAACTCTGCATTAAGGGAGGCAGGAAAGGGAGAAAATGAGCTTTTAAACAGCAGCGCTGTACTTAGAGGAAAGTGGATATGTAACATGAAACCTGTAATAGAAGCGGCCTAGCCTTGCTGAATCAAGGCATCCTTCCAGTCTTGCATGCCGAGTTGCTACAGAATATTCCTCTGCAAAATGATAAAATATATTTACATACCTATGTGTGCTTGCACATATGTATATACACATATATATGTGTGCACACACAAAATCATGTAAACCTATGAACTAAGGGGCATGGAAAGACTTGGTTTTAACATCAGAATTGAGTAATTCAGAAGTGGGTTTGGAAACATTTGTCATGTGACAGCAGAATTTGTTTTGTGGATTTGAACTCTGCATACGATATGTGCAGGAATGTAAAAGTTTTTAAAGTGACAAAAAAAAACCCTTGATGTTACCCAATCAGACAAAATACCTTCATCTCCAAATAAGCAGAAGGTACAAAAATAAAAAGCCCGATTATGCCTTTACAACTGAGGTTGTAACAGAATCCCTTAACGTGCAGCAGAATGAATGTGAAGCAAGAGGTTGAGATCCAGCATGTGCCTGCTCTGCACAAACTGCCCCTTCTGCACAGCTCAGCAGCCTCCTGGCACACACGTGCGGGTCCCTGCCCAGTCTGAATGGGAAGCCTGGAGACTGCAGGGTGTTGAGGTGCCCTGGGTCACTCACTGGAGAAAGAAAAAAAAAAAGAATGAAAAACCTCATCTATTTTAAAGCAGACATTTTAATCATAGTTCGCAGCTCGCTATGAAACCAAAATGAAATCATTTGGGTCTGTGTGAAACTGTCCCAGTGAAAGAAGCTGTGAAATAGATAGCAACCTGAGGTGCAATTTTCCATTGCATATGTTTTTTTTCAAAGATAAACATCTGATCAGAACAGTTTGCTGTTAGTAAGTGAAAATAAGAACCAGAACTAATACAGTAACTGCCAGCAGCTTCCAGATCATTAACTATTGTTTATTTCTCCTCATGTTCAGACATCAGGCTGGAGTGATGGAAGATAGAGTCATTAATTTGGGAGTCATTTCAAGATGTTCCCATAAACACTGAATCAGGATACTGGCAAGCTGCCTAAGAAAACTTGCTGCCAAGAACTTTTTTTTTTGAGTGATATTTTACTGTTGGTGCTATTTTCTGCTTTCTAGTCCCCACAATAAATCAATAACAGATAGATCATCAGAGAGCTTATATAAAAACTGTCTTTTTATACTTTGCTTTACAGCTACAGATTTTTTTATTTTACCTTTCAATTACAACAGAACCTTTAAATTTTTTTTCAGTGTAAAACATTTATTTCATTCCTGACCTCTCTCGGGACAAAGAAAAGCTGTTTTTCATTACTTAATGGAGGTCTATTGGACAGCCTAATGGACAGCTGTCATAAATAATTAAGCTAAAATAATTTGCAAGACTATATAGAAGAAATGCCTGTCCTTACTGACAACACCGTATTTACAGAATCTACCTCTCCTTCCTAAAAATATAAGGAAAAAGAAAGAAAGAAAAATCCTATCATCACTATCTCCCTTCATTCCTTGACAAGGACAACAGTGAAAGGGCTATGATCCTATTACTAAAATAACACTAAGAAATAGATTTAAATCTTAAGCAAGAACTACTAATATGATTTTAAATGAAATATTTTAAGTTATTTAAACTTAAATAACTTGAGTTTAAGTTATTTTAAGTCCAATTTCTTACATAACAGGTCAAGTATCCCAAACCAAAACCACAGGAGATGACTGACAGTTATCACTGAACAGGACTAAACTATTTTACACCTCCTGAGATGGAGTACTTGTCAGAAATCTTGTTTTATAAGGTTACTATGTAATACTTGCATGATTCACGAAAACAGAAAAACAGTAATTTATTCCAAGTACTCCTGCAGTCACATGGTTGCTGCAGTTGGTGGATCTAGAGCCAATTGCTAGGTGTAGGGGAAGATGATAGGTTAAAATACATGGCAGCAGCAGCCTGTAAACTTTTTGCAAAATTGAGCTTACATAATTTTATGGCATCACGTATTACTTCAAATATTTTTGCATCTCTATCATCTTATGTAAGATCTTTTAGTCTTGACGTATAACTTAGGAGAGTTACATCCAAGAATAATTCGGCACTCTACGCTGAGCTTGGTGTTGCGTTAATGAACATGATTTGTTGTGCAAGAACATGGTTTTTTGTGTGCAGTCTCCCATCCACGCTCAGCCTGGGACCGAAAGGTCTGCAGGGTGCCAGGTGCCACCTGGGCACTCACAGAATGAACAGAAATGAAGCAAGAAGCCCAGCATAGCAGGGGCAAGCTGCACACTTCTGTGACCCACAGTAGAAAGGGGACTACAGCAGGATTTTGCCTTTTCCTAACCCCGGCCTGGAAGGTTTAAATCTCTTTGCTATGGGTCCAGAACTTAGTTTCAGGCTTGCTCTGGACATGTGCTTAAGCCTTCCCACTGTCAACCCAAGTAAGGTGGGAAAAAGCCCACAGGCATGGAAGTGAACACAGTACATTCATGCCTGATGCTGGCTGCAGAAACTGCTATGCCTGAACCGTGACAGACTAACAAGACTACACAGGTTTAGAGAGAACCGTATCTGCAAAGTTCACGTCCCACTTTCAGTTTTCTAGGTTGCCTGTCAAGATGATGGAAGTGTGAGAATACAGACATCCCTGAAAAATCCCCAGAAATCCAGGGACTTGTTATTTTATTAGTAGTTGCTTAAAGGAAGCCAATTTCATGACTTGCAAGGCTAATGTTCAAAAATAAAATACAATAATAAAGAAAACAGATTTATCTCATCTTCTGTTTATTCCAAAGAATATCCTACGAGGGCCGTCCAGCAGACAGTATACAAGACACACATAGCAACAGAAATACAACAGTCCCAACACTGTTGGCCCAGAGCAGCTGTCTGATTATGTTGGGAAGTAACCTCTGCTAATATATTGGCAGAAACACCTTTTAGCACAATACAACGTGATTACCACCATGTTGTGAATAGTTATATCAGCAACTAAGACACTATTAGTGTCTGTTTTTCGAAGTAACTTAGCTTGCTTAATTATGATATTAAGTTCTTAATAATCTTCCTTAATGGAAGATTACACCACCTTCCAAGCACTTGCAGTCTGCAGCTGCAGAGTACAGGCACTTTCTGAAGAACTCAAATAAGCAGAGACTTCTTTTTTTCTTTCATTATTTTTTTTTCTTTCTTCAAGTAGATTTATAAAACAACCTATCCCACATCAATCTGAGCATTTGCACCACAACTATTACAGGCAAGGAACAATCAGGCAATATTACTAGCTGATAACGTTTAAAAATGAAGTGTGTGTAGTCTAATAGGATTTACAGGATAACATAAAGAAAGCGAACTTTACAGTCCAGAGATTCATACATCTTTGCCAAACTTTGTCACTTTTTAGAAAAATTATTTTTTCATGGACACAACACCTTACGCAAAGCACATATTTGACCCATTGCATTAGGTTACACCCACTGCAAATTTTAGGCAGAGTTAATTTTGAAGGAAAATATAGACCTAGAGGATGAAGCAAAATTACTTGGAATTTGTAACATGAGACAAGAAAAAATAATTGTGACACTTGCTAATGAATCAGAAATGTGAGCAATTGTATGAGACTAGCTCTCAATCATTAAGCTTTGTTCTATGTATTAGTAAGACTTAATTTATTGTTATGTGATATAAGCTTGACGTATTTAGTATTTATACACATGAATCTAAACTACATGTACACATCTTATATAGACACATACACACATGCATTATTCCGTGCATAGAGATTATAGGCATGTGTGTTGCTTGACTAACATGCATACAAAGGGAGCGAGAACCCAAGGTCCTTATGATCCGGCTTCCATTCTACTGCAAACATCCGCATCTTTTCTCCAGTTTTCTAGGATTTTCCTTTTGTTGCAGCTGTCCTTTTGTTATCTATATGTGAATATCCTTTGTACTGCCTGGATCTGATGGCTTTAAAATCTTCCTGAGATTTTTAATTATGCTCATTTTTACTGGGTTTGTGTGTAACTTCTAACTCTGCTTCCCATTCAAGAATTGATTTTTTTCTTAAATTAATCCCTTACCTATCCTACCACTATCCTAATGTATTACTGAGTCCATGCAACATTGTCTAGGATCACACCCTGAAGTTACTGGAGAGACCTTTCTTTTTCTTTCTCTTCCAGCGTAAATCAGAAAGCAGAGAAAAGGTTTTCCTCCATCAAAAACCAATTCAGCGATGCAACCCATCCTTCAACACATTTCATGTCTAGGACTCTGTCCAGACTCATTATTTTCTCTATTCAAGGTGGTGTGTAGAAGCCAACAACTAATCTGCTCCATCACAGATGGTCCTTGAACTCTTTGTAATTAGGCATCAAGACTAAAATAAGAAAAAAATGATTCCAAAAGGAAGAAGGGCCTTTTTTTTTTTCCATATACTCTAAACAAAACACCAAACCCTCCGCACATTGTATGAATTGTCAGATTCCCAGGGGAAAAATATAAGCTACACAGAGAGATGCAACATCTAAAGAGTTCCAAAAGTATCTTGGAGCACTGCCATTTCAATAATCAACAGAAGGAAAAAAAAAAAAAAAACCTAAGTATACTTTATAATACTTTATAACAGAGCTAATGGCAAATACAGCAGAAGTAAATGAGGTGTCAACATTGCTTAATCAGAAACACACTGGTTCACAGTAACATGACAGGATTTTAGCATATTTAATAGAGGAAAAATTTTAGATTTACTTGGAAAATCCTTTTAGGCAGAGATATCCCCAAAAGTTTTTACATTATACTTTCCTCATTCCAGTTGTAGTTCTCTGTCAGGCCATAAACTGTAGAGTTCCCAACACTCTAAATCCCTAGGAAAATCCCTAAACACTAAATCCCTAATGAAAATCAGGGAAGAGAAATAAGCAGCTTAAGGTGACAAGGGAATTTAAGTTATGGATGCAATGACCAAATTAAAGAATCTACAAGAGTCACTGAACTCCAAACATACCAGTCACTGTTTTGAATGACTTTTTTGTTTTAATCTGAAAAGTCTACCTATAGCTGCACTGTTCTCCACACCCTATACCTAGCACTTTCTTATCCAATTTGGGTTTTGGTAGCAGACATCATGTCTAGCATATAACCTTTAATCGAAGACTGCTTTGAGATGCAGCCTACAGCAGGTGCAGAGAGAATTCCACAACCTCTCCCAGGATCCATCTAAGACCAGTCAATTATGAGGGAAAACATATCTATTAGCTACCATTAGACCCTAAATTTCCTTTTGCAAAGCAATTTTTGTGCACACTGATTATTAAACAAATAAAAACTTGCAAGAAAAAAGGTGCAGTGCATTTTAGAATTAAGCAGCTTATTTCAGCTACTACATCTTGACTACACAGCTGCTGGGGAACTGGGATACAGACAATTATCTACCTTCTTTCTGGAGATTTAAGACTGTTAATAAGCACTGACTGACATTTTACTGAAATAATGAAAAGGATGGAAGACCAACACTTTCACTGGAAATTTAAAAAGTAGACAGAAGAGAGATGCTAGCCATCTTCATATAGGTGCATAAATTACAAAAAAACATGCTTTTTCCCCATTCAAGGGGAAAATACACACCAAGAGAAAAATAATAATAGTACAAATATGTACTGTTCCATTAGGAATGCCAGCTTATTTCAAGTTGCTTGTGCATGCAATATTCTCTGAAGAGTTTGACTCAATTAACTTGCCTCATGGTATTTCAGCACCAGTTCAAAAGAAGAAATGTCATTTTACATTTCTTTTTGCTTCTGGTAATATACATGCTTCTTGACACAGTGACAGCAATAATTCTGTGACTTAACTGAAAGCTCCCTGGATTATGTACTGAATTCCTTAGGTCAGGTTAGAGAAAAAGTCAACAACACTAATCACACCAAGAACAGAACTGGGCCATATTGGGCCAGTCTGATTGTCTTTAGACTTCCAGGTTAAGTGCCCTGTTTTCAAATATTAGATCCATATATGGGTGTATGCCACTATTATATTGGCATAAGCCTAAAGAATGAAATTAATATTCACCAGTTTATGACAACCTGATTTTGAAAAGCATTCGTTCAGTGAAACAGGGCAAGTAATCTTAAGTCACCAAAAGCAAGGCCTGTTGCTATTACCCTAAGAAACTTTAAAATTTCAAATCTAGTTTATGAGAAAATTTTCTACAGAGTTTACAGTAAGTTTACAGTATATATAAGCCCACACAGTAGATTAAGAGACCTGCAGGAAACCTAAAATTATTTTCCTAGAATTTCTAGTGGGGGTTTTCTATATAGAGTTGCTCTGACATTAAAAGCCAAAATGATGTGCTGCTAGGATTTTTGAGCATCAACTTTTAAAAATCAAATCAATGACAACTACTTGTCAAATTGATTTCACATCAGTCAATAAAAATAAATAAATAAATAACATCCTCTACCCCCTCACATGCAATTTTGTGGTTATGTTCACCAAACCTGGAATGATACCACTAATCAGAAGCGAGACCACTAATCAGAAGTGATAATTCAGGTTTTGGCAATGGTGTCAGTTGCACAAACTGATACATCAAAAATCCACTGCCTATAGTAGCCTTTACATAAAGCTTTATCTAGCAAATGTTTTCAGATTTTATGCAAACTACCTCCGTGGTTCCATAGGCTTGTACTCTCATTTTGAGTAAGCATGAGGCTCAAAAACTTATTACTTGCACAAAATGTATTCAAATACTTTGTGTCCTCATTATGGCCCTGAATGTAGCACCAGTTTTATAAGCTTGTATGACAGAGAACATCTTGATCAACAAGATGTTGGAAAAGAAAAAGCTCTGAGAGAAGGAATTACGGCAAACCCCATCTCTTATGATGGTGCACAGAATGACCTGTTGTATACACTTGCTAGTAAACTTCACTTTTTCAGCTCAAAGAAAGATTTTCCCATGAAGCTGTAACCACTAACATGTCATTTGGGGACCAAAACCAAAATAATAATAATAAAAAACCTTCTCAGCCAACAGAAAGGAGGACTGAACTGGGGAGATCCAGAAATCGAAATAAAGAGTGCCCGATTTGAACCAGTGCTTTTCATCTGGAGTCTATGACAAGTCAGGACTTCTCCACAGAGAAGGGAAATCTAAGACAGGTTCATAACTGAAGTATTGCACCACTTCTGGAAATCAGGTAGGAGGAACGCGACTATGGGATTCAGACGCAGCACGAGGGTAAGAGGCCGGCAGGACTCGTGCTCGCCCGTAACACGTCTTGGCGCGAGCTCAGCAAAACGCGACAGGGAAGGAGCCTCAAGCGGCGCCGCTTGAAGAATCCTACAGCGGTCGGTGGGAAACAGGCTACTTCCAAAGGCAAGTTCCTATGACCACTAGAACTGAATAAAAATAAAAGAGTCTGCTGCTACCTGGAGAGGGCTCAAACCCGCTGGGTAAAAGCAGAAGAAAATAAGATCTGACTAAGGTTGGTAACGCACCGTTGCCAAAGTAACTCCTCTGTCTTTCTGTTTGGTGCACATCTGTTTACACTATAATTTGGCAAGGGTAATCCAATCATGTAACTACTGCTGCTTCCTTCATAGCAGAACAACAACCTTATGATTACGGTAACAACTGAGGTGATTTCTTGGCTCCTGTCTGAATAATAGCAGAGGTTTCCTCTCCGCAGTGCCTTGGATATGGCCTGTCATCAGAAAACAACACTGATTTCCTTCAGAGACTTAGAAGTTGGTTATACAACTTTTCCTACCTCAGAAGCACCTGATCTTGCTGTTCTAAAAAGTACTAAATACCAATCCTAACTCATTTCCCAGGGTATTTCTGTATCCCATTGCTTCTTTAAAGGAGGAACAAAATTCTGCTTTCCCAGATTTGTTATTCCCTAGTACTAGTCTCAATCTTTTCGTCATTTATCGGGGTAATTAAATTTTCTTCTCACCCTCCAAACCACTTACTTTGACAATATTTTTTTTACTTAAAATCATTCTAGGAGGTTTGATGCAATACATGCACAGACTTCCAAGAAAGTTTTAGCATCCTGCAGAATATTCTGAGCAAAAGGATGATTTAACTATATGCTAGCACAAAACATACCTTTCAAAAAGTTTCAGTTTCCTAAAAATAATATTAGTGATTCTCTGAAGAAGGGAAAAAAAAAAGGCATAATGGAAATCCCAAACAAATTCTTGATATTTTGAAACATCCTTAAGCCTTTTTTTTTTAAGCCATTTTTTTTTTTCCTTTAAGATCTGATATGTCACCTTACTGGGTGCGATTTTCCACAATCAACTGAACAAAAATGTAATCCATTTAAAATATTATTAAGAATTCTTCCTCCTCTCCTCTCCCTATAGGTTGGCACTTCATTAATGCACCTGACTGACCCTTTGGGCTCCTCCTCTTTATGCCACCTGGATAATACATGGAAGCTCCAGCACCAGCTTGACTTTACATCTTTTTTTTCCTAGTCCAGCATAAATCATTGTGTAAGAGACTGTTATGGAGACTGTTATGGATTGTGTTTGTCTGGACATTGTTGACACACCATTTACCTGAACAACAACATACCCTGGCATCTTGTCTCTGGGAAGATCTCTCACCATTTGCACCTCTTAACCCTGGCATCTTGTCTCTAGGAAGACCAGCTCAAGACCCAGACAAGGACATTATCTCTCACCATTTGTACCTCATAACCATCTTGTCTCTGGGGAGACTGTAATATCAGCTATTTACTTGGCCTTGGAAGATCAGCTCAAGACCTGAACAATTACATTCTCAGCAGTCCCCACCACAGTAACTTGCATTCGAATCGGGTAGAGAGGAACACCAAAAGCACACGGCACGTATGACACGAACAACACGTACCAGAAAACTTCAAGAAAGTGGGCAGACTCTTTGAGAAGGGGGACATGAAAGGACTACGTATTCCTCCCCTGGGGTGCGTGGCCTTCTGCTTCTGAACATCATCTGCACTGGCGCGCGCGGCCTTCTGCCTGTGGGTCATCACCTGCACCGAGATGCCACAGCTGCTTTCCCTGAACATCACCTGCACCGAGGCACCTGCACCTGCACCGAAGCAGAGCCAACAACACTCGGCCAGACTGATGATGCTAACTATAATCTTGTTGCATCTCTCCCACTTGCTTATCTTTCTTTTTCCCTTTTTCTTCTCTCTGTCCTGTTGCGCTTATGAGGATAAAGCTAACAAGGTTGTATGGCATTTGACGCCGTTTGTGTCTTAATCTTGCCCTGGGGATCATATCGAAACCTCCCCTGACACTGGATCGGGACACACTGCAGCCCCTTCACTCATACATATGGATTCAGGCTCACGTTTTGGAGCAGAAGATTAAAGTCTGTGGAAAAATGATACCTCATGTTCAGTTAAGACTTGTCGCTTCAGAAAGAGTCAGTCTTTCTGCCTGCCTAGATACTAGCCAAGTTGCTGAAGCTCAGAGGCAACAGAGCCCTGGGTTAGCCCAGATGACATGCACCATGCCCTAGGCAGATAGGCAAGAAACCAAGTCACCTAAAAGCTTCCAGCTAATCCAAGGAAACAAATTCTGAACTGGCATGGAAGAAGGGTGTGCAAGGAAATTGTTAATTCCTCCTCTAGTGTCTTGGAGAGCCAAAAAGCACCCAGCACACAACCAACTATCCCAAGAGTTAGTTGTTTGGGAGCAACCAAGCAAGAAGAACTTCAGAGCTGTGCTAGGCCCTGCTCGCCAGGAGCACCTGTGAAACACTCAGAGTGCAGGAGAGGTGGAGGTTACACAAACTAGGGATGACTGCTTTTGAACATGGAATTATTTGGGACTTGATGGGAAAAGCAGCTTTTCCTTCTGCAATAGTGCGTCTGCCCTATGGACTGTAAGCATAACCTAGAGAAAACAGGCCCTGGCTTATCCATCAAAGCCAGAGACCTGCAGCAGACTGTGCAAATGCCTTCTTTGGGGAGTATTATGCTACTTAGCATAATCTGCACAGACTGGGATGCATTTCATTTCTCCTTTACAATTAATTAACTAGTATTTAGTCTAAACAGACCCATGAAACATTTTAGAAAAAGTCAATAAATGACCTGGCTGCAACAGGTTTAGTATCATCATCATCATAGTTGAATGGATGCAACCTAATTCTTAATAAACAATTTCTAGGGAATTACGGTGGATTACCATAATAAGAGACAGATCTACCCCTAATTAAAACAATATTGTCCAAAGGGAGAAAAACACAATTGTGCCTTGTCACAGATTTTAAACAAACACATTTTTGATATGTTCCCAGGTTTTCTGCTCAGGATGTTTTATCTCTTCCTGATGGTCCAAGACTACTGATGTATTTTAAATTGTTTATACAAGGCTAAAAGCCAGAGCTACTTTAGTTACATACTTCAGAGTAGCTGTTTTAATTTACTAGAACTGCCTTTGACAGATAACAAGTAATGATTATAGTAAACAGTGTATATATATTCCCCTCTTTGCCACCCAAGGAAAAAAAAATAAAAGGAAAAAAAGAAAAGAATCATCCGCTATTCCTTTTTGTCTAGCCTGAATTTTCTCTAGTCATTTATAATGAACTAAGCTGAATCTACTAGTGGAGAAACACTGTAGAGACCTGTGCTGCATATGCTGAAATTGAACACATTCCCAGGGCAGTAATGAAAAAAGCAGTCCTTCCTTTCAGGAAAATCCTGGACTCTCATTCCCCAGGTCCCTGAGCAGTATAGAGTTTAGAAGAAAAACAGGAAACACATGTGGAAATCAGATATAACTGACCAAGCCAGTAGCCCAGCCAGTAGCTTTTAAATGAATAATCACATCTATCTATATTATACCTGACCAACCCTTCACTCTCCAACCAACTATTCATATTGAAATATTTAGCTAGATGTATGGATTAGAGTAAGCATACGAATATGCAGAAGAAGCATAGAAGCTAGTATAGTCTTAGCACACAATTTACAGAGCAGAAATGTTATTTTTCAACAAATTTTTGGAAAAATCAATTGTACAAAATTTTAAAAACATTTTTGATACATAACTATATAGAGCTATAAAAACATTGTGTTCATAACCATTTAATTAAATACATATATATGCATCTGTATAAAGTCTTAGTTACCCACATTCCTGTGGGTAATAATTTTTTGTTCCAGTTATGCCTGAATTGGTGTCGATTTAGGCTCCTTCCCTGTTGCGGGGCAATAAATTTTGGGGGAGCAACTAATAAGCCATAGCTATAAAGTCTAAGGGTTGTTTTGTTTCATTTTTAGTCTTACTTGACTGTAAATTATGACTTCTGAAAGACACTAAAATAACCTAGTTATCCTTTGGTTTATATTTTTCAAAGAGCATCTTGGAAAAGCAAGGCGGAACATTTTTCTGTCCTTTTGTAGAAAAACCTTATATAGAAAAATCTTCTACAGAAAAAGTAAACTTTTATAGAAAATGTAATATGTAATGTATAGATATAGAAATGTAGTATGTAATATGACTTGGAAAAGAGATTTTAGAAGTGTAAAATCCTCTCAGCACAAAAGATGTAAGTGATGATGACACCAACTGGACTGTAAACGTGCGCTGGGCTCCTTTTCACATCAAATACTGCTTTCCTGTGTGTACTTAAGGGAACATCAGGAAAACCGTTCAGCTCTTTTTAATAATGCTATCTATACAATGCAGTGGGACTCGTATGTAAAGAGTTCGTTCCCCTGAGTTCTGTTGCCAGGAGCTCCTGATCTTGCAACCTTCTGCCTGTGAAGGGCAACTTCAAGCATCTTTAGGCTCTTATGTAGATATTTATTTAGGAAAATAAAATCCACCTCTAATGCTCAGTGAACTTCACTCCTCAGAAGGGACAGCTTAAATAGATAGCTTTAAACCAACATTTTTTAAAAAGAAGAATAAGAAGCGAGGAGGAACTAGAACAGAATAAGGGGCATAAACACCTCCAAGAGGCAACAACATTCCCCCCCACACACACACCAAATGAACACAAAGCTTAATAACTTTTATTTGTAGAGTGACTTCTACAGAAGCTGAATTCTCCCTTCTTTCTGCATCTCAACGGCAGGATTCATAAGCCCATCCGGATATTGAAGCGCGGAGCTCAACCCATGTTATGTTGCTGTGTATAAAAGGCTTAAATATCTTCTGTTGTCTGCCACCTACTCTCCCCACTTATCTACAGTAATTTTAGTTTCGCTGCATAAACATGATGATATGAAAATCATGTTATGTTTTCTAAACATAATTGTTCTCTTTCATATCTCAGCATTTCTTCAACCAGAAACTGTGAGAAATTGACAGTAAGTGTAACAAAGGCACAAATATATAAACAAACACATTAATATCAAAAAGGTGCCTCTCTAGTGTACCATCTTGGAGAATTTTTTTTTTCTTTCTTCTCCCTCCTCCTCTAATTTTTGTCCCCTCATCTAGAAAAAAGTAAAAAGGTTAATAAAAAAATAAATGCCTCTGTTTTAAGAGTCTAAGTAAAATTAATGGAGCTCTGAAGACATGTAGGTGTCTACCAACAAGGTATGCATTTCATATCTAAAGTGAGTAAGATAAAAGCCTGAGATTATCATCTACAGTGCCGGGTATCCAATACTGAGCATGAAATATCCCTGCGTTCTGAGCCTCCCTCTTTCAGTGGCCTCCTCAGGGAGGCCAAGCTACTTCTACTCAAAAGCACTGTCTTAGCGAAAGCTAAATACTGAACTACCCACAGTCTGTTCTAGTTCTATAGCATAAAAACAGACCTGTGGTCACTGGAAGCATGAAACCGCATCACTGCTTATTAAAGATGAGCCCTTCTTAGGCCAAGGGAAGGAGAAAAGTGAAATATGTGCAATGTGTAATATGTGAAATAAGTGTAAATTGCGTTGTCCCCAGGCATATGGGCTTGTGGTGGAGAAAGAGTTAGTCCTGCCCAGTGAGGGCTCTGAAACAGCTAAAGGAATTGAGGATAAACGACACACAGGAACCGACCAAAACAGTTAATGAAAAGTTGGATATAAGAATCAAAAAGGATATATGTAGAGAAAAAAAGAATCCTGCATACTAATGACTGCTTGGTGTAGTCAGGAAATGCTGGAAGAACATCATATACTTCTATTATTTTAAATAAAGTTGTAAGATCTGCTAAGCCACATTCCCTGCTTGCATTCAGCCTCTGCTGAAAATGGTCTCCCTTCCTTCACACTTACATAGACTCAGACCAAGACTGTCCCCAGCTCACGTATCACCACAGAGCAACAGGCTGAGGTGTGCAAGCATCAATTAATTGATCCTGCCCAGGGAAACTTTTCTTCCTGCCTCTCTTACGTAACTAGATGGGCACCATGAATTAATGATTTCACTTACTTTCACTTACTATGAGCAAGAATTACCACAGGTAGAAGGATAGAAGTGGGCAAGACTTTTCTGCAGTAACATTCATTCACCCAATCAGGGGAGAAAAAAGAAAAAAAAAAAATCTGGCACACATTTCTGAGTCCCTTAAGCCCACTGTGTGCTGTGACTGTGAGACATGAGCCTCACTAACTTTCTGACTTACCAAAAAGAAAAAAGAAGAAAGAAAGAAAAAAGAAAACCAAATAAAAACAAACAGGAAAAAAAAATGTAGTTTGTTGTCCTGGCACATAGCCTCAGTGGTTTGGTTGCTAAAAACAATGAAATGTTAAAAGGGCATTTATACCACAGAAATCCTTAGCTCTGGCTCTGCTTTGGTCTTAGTCACTGAAATGGAATGTTTAATCTGCTTAGTAAAAGCAACCTCTTCCCCTATACCTTTTGAGATCCACAAGTGATCCATTTATTCTTGGCATTATATATTTTGGTTAAACACTACATTACAGCTGCATTATCCTCCCCACAGATACAGAAAGAGTCTGGCGTAGAGCAGCTGAGAGCCGGCATCTTTCCATTTAAAGAGGCTTGGTTAAAAAGAAACATTGTGGCATTGTGAGCTTTGACTTAATGTGAACTTTCCTATATTCCAGTCATGAGATTTAACCAAAAACAGCTTTGGGGATATCATGATGGGAAAAGCAAAGTGTGGTGATTGCGCTGGGAATATATTAGCTGGAACGCTGTCTCAGCAGCTGGCCAGCAGCCTTTTGAAACCAGGGTTATTCCAAGAACTATATAAATAAACAGAGGCCTTGGGAATTTTTATCCATCCAAAAAAAATCGCTTTGCAAGCCAACCATTACCCAAACTTTCTCTATATGTGTGCCTCACATGGAGGGTACTTTATACAGAGATGACTAGTTACGTCTGCCAAATGCTTTAAGTTCAGATTTGGCGAGGGCTAATTTGCAAAGGGGGGAGGAAAAAAAGGGTGCGGGGAAAATGGCTTTTCCAGAATTCTAGCCTAAAGTAATTACGCAGCTAATTATTAGCAGCTTCTCTTTTTGTTGCTACTTCCATCCATCAAGAATCCTACTTTGCCTTGCGTTTACAGGGCCCCAGGTGATGGTTCTTGCTATTGAACAACTCTCATCAGGCTGTAATGTGGTAGGGTCGGCAGAGACTGTTTTTTAAATTCCCATTAATCTAAACATAAATAAAGGAAAGAGACACTTGATAGACAATTGAAAATAGCACAAGAGTAAATGAATAAATATTGTATTATATTATTATTTAAATGAACCACCTTTCCCTTTGGAAATCACAAAACCCACTCCCAAACCTAGCGATTAAAATTAGGCAAAGAACCGATTATTTCCAAGGCCAAAAGCAGAAGTCTCCCAAAACTGAAAATCATGCTTTTCCAGCATGACAGACTGACAGCTTCTAGGGTCTAGATGGAGAGAAACATTAGAGGCAACACACAAGCACAAACGCCTTGTCACATCTTAAATGCTGAAAAACGGTCGAGTCCTTCTGAGCCTTCCCTCTGTCATCACTCTGCTAAGTTTGGAGTTAGCTAACCTCCCAGATGTAGCTGAAAGAAATCGCAAATGCATTTTGTTCCTCTAATTACTGATCCTAAAAGATCGAAAATAATAATCAGCATAGATAACGTCTGGACTTCTATTGATCATAAGGTCAAGCAGAACCATCACTACAATTACCAGGAAAATACGCAGAAAGAAGCCAAAGGCAGAGACATCCAGAAGGCTTTAAGAATTGCTCTGAAAACATTAGACTCTTTTTATTCTTAAAGGCCCCAAAGGAAAAAGTTAAATATTGAGCAATAATAGGAAAAAAATAAGTTATGACCAGAAGTAGAGCCACAGCGACAACAATGCCAAAGAGGCTTGAGAGCATTTACCTTGACAGTAAATGTTTGTACAGTTTTTATTCTATATCCAGATTCCTTGCCCTACTCTACAACTTTTTTATTGGTAGTTAAGCTTTCTATTAATAATGTGGATAACATTTCGCATTTTTGAGGAGGCAGAGGACTTGTGATTATAGCATAGTCCAATGAAACATAAATTAACAGCATTGACAGCTACTGACACAAAGGTACCAGTGCACAAACGTAGCTTGGTCCAAAGTAACCTGCACTTACTTTGGACCAAGGAAAGTCTAAAGTTAATTGATGCCATCACAAAGTAATACATAAGATTTGGGAATCTATAGGCCCTTCCTTTTCAAAACTCCAGGGTACCTTCCAAAGACGAATTACTTTTTTTTATAAAGCCCTTGGGAAATTTCCTCCTGCTGTACAGATGTGGAAACAGACGCAGAGGTTGGGTGATTCACCCAAATTCACACAGGAAATATGAATCGGTTTGACAGAAAGACCCTGTACCTCCTCCATCTCCCTTCTCAGGTTCTGTTTATTTTCACAATTTGTCAGGTAATAGCGGTGAGAGTCATACAACATGAACAAGCCATAGGAGAGCAAGAATAGAAAATTAAAAAAGGCCCCACAGAAAATATTTTAATGAGACTATGGAAAATGAGATCTGGCCCAAGCAACAGTTTTTCAGTAATTCCTGATGATCTATGGAAGTTAAATGCATAATAAAACTCCCAGGGTTGTGCATATGGAAATAATAATCAAAATGCATCTCAGAGAGCACTGCAACATTCAAAATATTTCTCATACCACAAAAACATCATTTGTAAATCTTCACAGAATGAATCATAAACATCAGGTGTAATTTAATTATGCTCAGACTGCACATAAGCAGATGAAAATGCATCTATTTCAAAATATTTCATGCATTTATTATAATTACATTGGATGGACGCGGAAATTACTATTCATAAGTCTAAAATCACCAGGGGCTTGAGAAATGGTTTGTTTAGGTTGGTGCAGGGCTGTTATTCAGCACAACGACACACAGGCTGCTCAACAGCTTCTGTACCAAAGAACCTATGGCTTCCTTCCCAGTGACTCAAGCCAGATCAAGACGCTATAAAAATGAATAGAGCAATAAATCTCCACCCAATTTTTTAAAATGATTTACCAGGAATTTCTCTTGTGATGAAATGCTCTGGTATCCAAAAATGATACTAACACCTTTAGGTTTACATGAGCAGGCTAGTGTTCCACAGTCGAGCGTTATATAACCCGGGAAATTAGGACACAAAATGAAAAAATCCACAAGCCAACAGGACTCAACCAAAGCATGAGCAGTGCCTGGCAGCCCGAATGAAAAGAGAGCAGGAGAAAAATTGCTCAGAAATTATTTTCTCTGCCATAATTGTTTCTTAGAAACCATTTCAAAGAAATCGAACACCACTTAAACAGTTTATGTATTTTATCCTTCAAACGCAAAGATTTCCACACACAGGAAGGCATTTCTGAAGCCAAGGTTAGCAGGTTCAGAGCAAGTTCACTCAAGGTACAGCTGGTTGAGTGTTTAACAAAAAAATAGCACAGTACTTTCTAAATACTTAAGTACTTGCATACAATTCTGGAATGCAAAAATGCAGTCCAGCATTGTCATGTCCTTTCCTAAGCGCAGCAAGACTGAGAATATACACTTATTAAGTGTTCTGGATTGAAGGATGGATGGTGTTCCAAGACCATTGTCCCCAGATAACATCAGGTATTTCAGTAAATGCACCAGGCTGACCTACTGTATTTTTTGTTGTTTAGTTTTTAAGAGATCACTGGGACCACAGATCCTTACACAGAGGAGGAGACTAGCAAAAGGAAGCCAGGGCACAGACTTTTCTCCTTGCTCCCCAGTAGCAAAATCAAGTTCATCAAAGGCAGCACAAAAGGGATAAATTTTATGGAAATACATCACACTCCTCTTCCTGAGGGCAAGGAAGCACAAGGGGACAGCTACACTGTCATTATGGGAATGTTTCTAAAGGCCTTTGGATCTTTTCCTGTAGCACGACTTGCAAATCAGACCTCTGGAGAGATTTCTGTGGAGGACACAAAAACACAATATCTATTAAACAACAGATCAACAGTCTTGTTATTATGAATGTTTTAAGCCTACATCACGAACAGGCAGACCAAACAAAATGGTCACTACTAAAATAGCACCAAAAAAAAAAAAAATCAGCACAAGCAATAACACCTCAAAATCTACAAAAACCCCTTCTGCCTTTTTTATCTACAGTTGAAGACATCTAGTATAAACTCTGGAATGATTTTTCCCCATGTTTGTTCGCCTTTTGGCAGGTAAAACACCCCACATGATAAAGCTATGAATTTGCCAGATGTATTGGCAGATACAAAGAGTTCTGAAAGAAACTGAACAAAAGATAAACAGAGATGTCGACACAGCAAAAGAGAAGGATTTCAGGAGGATGATGCAACTACAGAACACATTTTAGGCTTTAGTTTCCTGAATGACCATGAAAAACCTAATGGCTGTCTTAAACCTTAAATTCGTAATATTGTGCAGTATTTCCTAGTTCAACAACAACAAAAGCCAACACCCAGGAATCTATTTAGCGTTCACACTGACACACTTAAGAATTTAAAAGGGAATAAAAAATTCTGAGGGATGTGGGCATAATTGTTGCAGTTCAAATGGCTGCAGCGACCTGGTTCAGGGATGGCACGGCGAGCACCCCCAAACCACTCGGGCCATCAGCTAGTTGACACCAATGTGGTGGACGGCAAATGGCGTTTATTGATGGGTAACCAGGTGTTATATAGCTAGGTTTACAACGTCACATCCGTCTGCTTACACCATAGACTAAACACTATTGGCTATTAGGGGCCCTATCTTTCCGTACAGCACGATATCTTCCGGCCGCCGTTCCCTAACTATCTGCAACACATAATGTCATTCAGAAAGCATGCAATGTTTCTAAAGATTCAGATTCCTGCAGCACAGGATGCTTGTGGGACCAGCATGAGGATGAAGGTATGTAAGAAAACTTCATCAAAAAGGAGGAACATCTAGCTCTCACTTTTGCGAGCATCAAGTTTAATCACTTTCTCCTGGGAAACAACTATGTCCCTGCGGATAACTAAATATTTGGAATCTCTCCTCAAGAAGCCTTTGGCATGAGCTCCAAAATGTATCTAAAAGGTGTTTAATGGCAATGAAAAGTATCACTTGGATACAGACACAAAAGAGCATCTCTGAAACTGATTACTTTTTGTCTAGAACAGAAACCCTACATAAAGGATACCAACTGTTTTGATTCTCTTGAACTACAAAGGTAAGACTTTCCATCAGGAATTCAAACACCAGCAGAAACTGGGAAAGAGCTTCTAGCCAGAGAGACCTTGAGGAATCTGAGACTTAGTGAAACAAAAACTTACGAAGTTCAATAAGAACTGTAGCTGCAGACAGCTGTAGACAGAGTGGCTATAAAATATTTAACAAGTTAATCTCTATGACCATATACTGGCCAAAAGAACTATTGTCAGGTTTGTCATAGTCACAAAATGAAGCTCCCAGAGCCAATCTCTGCAAGGATTTCATAATCACAGAACACAAACTTGACTAACTGCAGCATCTGCATCATGCATTTATCGGACGCAAGAAGACTAAGCCAAAGATATTGTCCCACTTTGTTTTAGGAACATGGAACTTCATGGAGGAGGAAAGAAAAAGAAAAAGAAAATCTATTCAAGGCAACTTCTATTCAAGGGTGGGCAGAACTAATCTACTTTTCCAACCACAAACTCTCTAACCATTTGACCAGATTTCTCACAGAGCACACAGAACAAGAACTGGCATTTACTGACGTAGAAAGATCACAAAAGCCTGTTAATGGAGCTTTACAGTTATTGCATCCACTAGAGTAGATTTGTCCCAGATTTGCAGCAAGCAGCTCCACTGAGTGTTTCTTTTACTAGCATTTGTAACATGCAGTTTTCAGAGATAAGAGTAATCAAGAAGTTTTAGAGGGTTAGAAGTGTTCAAAACTCCTCAGGATTTGTAATCACAGTAATAGAACAGAAACCTACCAAAAATCTTAACTAAGGCTGTTGAATAGGAGAAATCACATACTGAAAATGTAATTAAAATCCAAAGAAATCAGACCCTCCTCCTCTCCAAGGAGTTTAGTCTGAGTTGGAATCATCTTGTTTATGTACTACAGAAGAGCAAGCTTATAATAAATAGGTCTTAACTTTTCATCTGAAAACATGGGCAGATCCTTGAGGGAACAGAAATCTGAAGATAGGTTGTGTTGCATTTTGGAGAAGGGCAGAGAGAAGAGGAAGGACAAAAGGATGTCCATGGTAATATCTGAAACTTGGGAGTTTGGCAAACTGTATAGATAAATAACAAAACAAAAAACAAATCATTCTTCATCAAAAACACTAAGAGCTTGTGCAAGGTTGTGCACTAGTAGCAGGAGGTACAACTGTGGCATCAACCAACTGTAACAAAAAAACCCCACAGGTGGCCAAAATAGACTAAAACACACAAGTAGACACCACAAAAAATTAAGTACAAGAACACGGAGTAAACAACTAAAACCCTGAGTCTGATGTACTGTCTTACTAGTAGTGGCACTGAAGGAGATGGAAGTAGCACACCATAGAAAAGCCCTTGTAGGGAAGAGTCTTCTAGTTCCTCACTCCTACACGGCTGTACCAAAAGCACCCCTTGCCTAAGGAGTCACTGTCCGGATATGCAGGGCAGCGAGAGAGGAGCTCCTGCTACGTCCTCGCTGCAGTCACTGCTGCCGGGGCAGGACACAACCCGTCCCCGGTGTCTACCCCTTGGCTCCCTCAGAGCTGGGCTCCGACACAGCTGTCTCCAACTTGGGATGCTGAAGGGCAGGCAGGCTATCAAACAGCCTGTGAGATTGGAAAATAAGGTAATGTTGGCTTATTTTGGAAAAATACTACTATTAAATCTGTAGGCTCAGCAGAGTCAGATGGTCTCTGTCATATAAACTTAAAGAATTACATCTGAAGCCAATTTAATTGCATTTTTTTCAATGAAATATTTGGTTATTCAAACCCATTCCCACAGTTCTTGAAGATAAACAGCTCCTGATGTCATTGTGGAGTTCTATTTTCAGAAAGGCTTATTTATTTCTAAGTGGCTTAATGTGCATCTGTTTACATAAATATTTAGATATGTGAAAGCACATCCTGCTCAAGCTGCTCTGATAAACAGGACTCAGCTGCTGCTCCTTTTTCACTACTGACCCCATTTGGAAAGCTGCCGATTTCTGAGTTCACGTTCATAATGCAGCCATTGTACTTAGAACTAAGAGTTTATAAACACGTGCTTGAAAGCAGTA
This sequence comes from Tinamus guttatus, assembly GCF_059628265.1. NCBI lineage: Eukaryota > Metazoa > Chordata > Aves > Tinamiformes > Tinamidae > Tinamus > Tinamus guttatus. The sequence continues at coordinate 1,642,077 of NW_028288820.1, forward strand.
GTAGTCTGGCTTTCCAGCAAAATATTTCAATGGCTCTTTTATCATTAAACTGTGTTACAGTTGATGCAGCTTACTCCTGCAATAAGTTAGTATTTCTCCATAAAGCCTATTGCAATATACACATTGACATGTTTAGCAAATCTGGGGAGGTGATCAGGAAAGGTGCACACTGCAGACCAAGAACCTAGCATTACAACTTTCTTTGTAGTAAGGATCATCTCACCCTGCAAACTACATCACACTGATTACAGATGCAGAGCTCTCGCACTACAGAGATGTACCTAGACCTACCATCTTGTCTCTGATGCAAGAAAAGATCAAAAATCCAGAAGGATCATGAACACAGGGAGGACAGATGTTCCTCTGATTTGAAAACTGGACTTGGATTCAGAAAATCTGGATCTAACTTCTATGTTTGCCCCAAAAAGTCTTGTGCAAGTTCGGAGAAGTCCCTCACACCCTGGGCCAGTCACATGCTCAGCATATCCCATTGACTTCTATCTATGGCAAGACTCAATTCAGCTGTGACATCCTAAATCTACTTAAGTTTATCCTGTTACTCTAGCTTCTCTAGAAAGAATGCAGCTTTCTTCTACCCCAGCAAAGATAATAGAGGATTATAAACAATAACAACTTTGCTACACACTCAAAATTACACTGGAGACTCTGCTGTTAATAAGTCGGGACTCATTCAGTGAAATTGGTTTATTAGTTGCATGCTCCAAATTCCCAGAAGTCACCTCTGGATACCTAGGTATCTTTTTTTTTAATCAGTCATTTTCTAATCAAGTTACAGCATATACCAAACTTCTGCACATCAGCTGTGTCAGGATATTCTGCAGTTCAATTAGCTGATTATAATTCACAAGCCTCTGAGAAAACCTTCTTATATTTCAGCTTTTCAGCTAGTTAAAATTTATATTGCAATGAAATGTTCATGTTTCAGAGAGAATTTTTATTTCTCACTGAATGGCCAAGACTAATAGCTGTTTCAGCTTAGATCAGCAGCACACTTTTGAAGCAAACCTCCCTACTGTCCCTGCATACTGTGACCGAGTTCTGAAGAGGAGTATATGAAGAGTATATGAAGACGATCTGTTTTACCTGAAGCTAAACTGGAAGATGGACTGGACAGACCTTTGGCCGCCCAGGGCCCACTCGGTCCATGGGGCCTCGTGGCAGGCAGTCTGAAGGGCCACATCTTGAAACCCACACTCTATCCTCAGCGCTCTTCCACTCTACAGGGCCACTTCTGGTCCTCGGTACTTCCTAACAAAAACCTCAGCAATGAGAGACTTTAAGGCTTTGCTCCTAAAAAAGTCAATAGAAAGCATAGTTTATGACCTGCATATATTTTTCCTCTGCTTTGAACAGTTGCATATACGTTTAAAACACAGAGATAGCACTGGTGGGAGTGTCAGGGGGAGGCCTTTTTCCGGTCTTTCTTTAACTTCATGAAGAACTATAATTTATATTCATAAACCTTTCTGCAAGCATTTCTCTCCTAAATAATCCCCACTAAATATATCTATTATATAACTATTATATATATACACACACACACACACACATTTTTCAGGTAATGACAAAAACAGGAAGGAAAAGTGGTTGTATTTTACGTTTTCATAGAAGTTTGGGTGTCTGTATTTCCTATCTGCACTCAGTAATGCCTGAAGTATTTGTTCTTCTGAAGAAAGTCATTTAACAGATAAATGAATTACATAAGTGACTATTGAAAATCCTGCTTGTTATTTTGGACTGAAATGTGAAAACTCAACATTAATACATTGTATTAGAGAGGCTTGAAAAATCCTTTAGATACTCAGCTTCACCAGCTCAAACACTTGTGTTAATATTATTAAAAACAAAAAGATATATTCCTGTAACTTAAGCAAACAAAATATGCAGATGGAAACTTTCAAGCATTACTGTTTCAGTGAAGGCTAAAACCCATGATTGGCTCCAGCTGCTGTCTGACACTCCAGTGGGACATAGCAGTGGTTGGCAGCTATATGAGTTACCTCCTTACCGGAGACAGTCCTCAGCAGCAAACAGGCGAAGTATTTCTCATATGTTATATCTCCCAATTTCTCTACATGGAGCTAGAAGAAAAGAGAAAAAAAATAGAAAGAAATCAGTACATTCCCTATGCTGAGTAGCACCAAGACATCCCAGGATGCAACCCTATTTTGATTCAGGAAAAGTCAAAATAATAAAATAGTTTAAGAAAATTAATAAATGTACAGACAGGCAGTTCCTCTATATGCCATCATACACTTCAAAAATCACATCACTTTGGGCAAAGTCATTTACCATGTTCCAGAAGTAATGAAGCCCGAATGTGTCAGATGTCTCCAGAAGAGTAAGGCAAGTGTGGCAATTACATTGCCAGATCCTAGCAATAGGTTGCAGCAAGGACTCACATGGGAAAGATCAGGAAGGAGGAAAGGGTGATGAATGGGAAAGAACAGACATAACTGGGGCTGCTTCATCTCTCTTCAGAGACAGACTCCTAGTTTATCCCTTTCCTGTGGCAAACAAAGTAGGACAAGGTGGTACTTTAGGAGAATCAGCACAAGTCAGTTTTGCTTTTCGCATGTTGAGACCTGGGTTAGCTCTTTGAAAGGCATGTCACTTGGGTCAAACTCCTTATCTCATATTTCAAATTTATTTACAGACAACCTGATATCCAGAATCCTGTTATTTGGTTGCTATAACAAATGACATGTTATTTCAGTTGAATATATTTCTTCAAAAAATATGTGCATATATGTGGATATTTTACATTTTTAAGAGTTCCAGGTTGCAGGTAGTTCTATTTGCCAGTCAGAAACTTTCCCTTCCATTTTCCTCTCAGGTTTCATAATCAAGAGAGATATGCATCCATCCCCCCCGCCCCCCCCCCCCCCCCCCCCCCCCCACAAAAAGTCCTTAATCAGCATTTGAAGGGACCATTGGGAATCTCACAATGAGATTCAGATGTTTGGCCACTGATGCACTAACACTTGTTCCATGGAAAATCTTCCCAGGTGTTTGCAGTTTCATGCGTTGTTGCACAACAGAGATCCTAAAGATAGTCCAGGAGGAGAGACCACACTTAACCAAAGACATCCAAACAAGAACACATGGAACAACTAACCATGGCAGAAGTAAAAGATCCAAGAAGTAAAAGACACCACTGACGGGCGCTCATGCAGAGCGTGCTGGGCAAGAACCTTTAAGTCACGGACACACAGAAATCTAAGAGTCTTGCACAGTCGGGCTGAATCGTTCATGTTTTACACACAGGGAATCTGAGGCAGGTCAACCTCTCCAGAGAGGCTGACTTGAGATGCTCCCCAGCCTGAGTTTTGATTTTCCTCCCATTCCACATCCTCCAACCGAGGCAACATCAGCTGCAGAAGCAAATACTACTTTGAAAGACTATGTATTCTACCCTTCAGAACTGGTAACATAAAATACGAGTTATAGCCTATTTAGAAGCAAATTTATAGTTTCTAGAGAGAGGGTAAATAAATAAATAAAAAGTAGGTCTATTTATGCGCAGACAGATATTTTCAAATGACAGATCCAAAATTAAAGGATTTACCTGATTACGTAAATCACGTGATATTCCAGAAGTTATTTAATTAAGGACCAGCATTCCCAATATTTCATTTTTGCTAATACTGACTTATTCTGACAGTGACACGCCATTTCCAAAATGTAATGGATACTACTTAGAGAGTATTCAGTCTCCTTCATGATAAAGCCATAAGCCACATATAGTATTTTGCTTATTTTCTAAAACTGGCTTTTATTATTGTCCAAAGAGTCAGGATTAAAATTTAATGCTTAAATAAGCCTTTAAAGAAAACTTAAAAGAATAATTTATGGCTAATCTTAGGATTGAAAATATATTTTCCTAGGAAAAATGCAGAGATCCATTTTATTTAACGTTCCAGTAAACATTTCACTTCCAAAGAAAAGTTCTTTTTGGTTTAATAGAAAAATTAAAGACTATGGGTCAGGAGCAAACAGACCTTGGAAAAAACACAAAATCCAGTGTTCAGCCTCAAATCTAACATCTGCACCCTGCTCTCATTTATGAGAAAAGGATTCACAGACTTCTGAAATGGCTAAACACGGAAAAACCAAACCGACAATCTAAAAAGCCCTTGAAGCTGCATATACTGTAAAATATTCTGAAACGCACACCGTTCAAGGTAGCTCAATACTTGGGGATTCTGTGTTGAAGTTTGTCGTTTCCCGTGCTCGGCCGCAGGGCAAGTCTGCTTAAGCGCAGGTCCGAGCCCAAAGGCAAGGTTCAGGGCAGCAGCCGCACGAGCCGTTGCTCAGTTTGCCATACGTGGACAGGGAACCAAGGCATCCTCACCCCCGTTTGACGGACTGCTCTTTCCTTTCGGACTCCATTAAGAGATTTTAAGCGGAGATCTTTATTTTGAAAATTTCCACTCAACTTTTAACATATATTTAGCTGGGGGCAAGGGTGGTAGCAACGTGCCCATGCTTGATAAGGAAAGCCTGGTGGCACACAATTGGGAAATTACAAAATGAAACCGTGAGACTAGACCCCGGTTAGGACACTGACAACAAGCTCCCAACAGCTCTGAGGGTGAGCAGAAAAAGGATGAAATCGAAGCTGTGTCAAAAGCACACAGCTGTTTCCATCCCAAATTAAACTGATTTGAAATGGTTCTAAGGCAGCTGGTAACCCCTTTGGGGCATTAGCTCCTGAAAACAAAATCACATGTGAACTGCAACTCATCCATGGGCTCCGAACAACTATTTTAATTATGTGAGCCATTATGGAGTGCTGCAATGCGAATCAAGTATGGAAGTATTCACGAACAACGTACTATTCAACCATGTTTTAACTAACACGACATAAGAGTATGAAGTGAAAACACAAGATCAAAGGTCAGCAGCAAGTGATAATTTGCTTTGTTTTCATTATTTTATGTATTACTCAGCTGATTCATGACAAATCACAACACAATTTATACAAATTTTAATTTAACATTTATTTGTGCCTGTCTGGCCCTTAAGCACAAATAATTGACCAGAGATTTCTCTTTAATTTCAAAAAGACATAATATTCAGACTTCTGTATATCTCAAAATAGACTTAAGAAGCTTCCTTTATAATTTAAAGAGCTATTTGACTGATGTAATTACATGATTGATGCTACATATTTCTAAAAGCATTCAAAGAAAGTCAGTCTCTAAGCCACTCAGGTTCCTTTGAAATCATTTCAAAAAGCACCCAAGACTGGTTATTTTACATTATATTACCATATTAATTGGCCAAATCTGATCTTACCGAAGATTAAGAAACTTGCAATAAGAGCAAAATTAGATACAATACAAAGCTGAAAAGTGCTTGTCAGTATTTCTAGTATTTGTTTTTTTTTTCAATGAGAAAGAAGTGAAAAAATCGTTAGTAAAAAATCATCAGTAATGATTCACAGTACAGAGTGTGAAATTGTAAAATTTTGTGACTCAATTATGACATTCAGTAAGAAAAGCAACCCCCTAAAATGTCTACTATCCTACCAAGAACCTCATAGATAAGAAGTCTTTCAGTACAGTTCTATACCGATCCCACATTCCTGATGGCTGCCACCATCCATGGGGAATTCATCCTTCCTACTCCAGCATATTCCCTTCTCACACTCAGCTTTGGTCGTCGTGTAGACCTGAACTCTCTACTTATAAGCACTCTCTCCATTTTAGTGGGTTTTTAGGGATTGGAGGCGGGGCGGAAAATATGCAACAAAATGAACAAGAGCTTGAAATAACAGCAATATCAATTCCTAAACACTATTTATTGATCTATTAAGGTCCAGCAACTTCAGTCAACATCTTTCCTATTCTCCAAAATTCCCACTTGTAGCTCCAAACAGAACCAGAGCTCTTCACACACATCATTTCTTCACTCCTGGCCAGTAACTTCCATCTCCATAAATTTCTGGAATCAAATTTTCAAAAGGGAGCCAAGTAATACCAAGTGTATCAGCTTTTACTTGGCCAGTCTGACATACCTCAGGAGTTTTTTTTTAATACAAGGTACAAGGAGCATCCTATCTAATAAAAGCCAAGTCTCCATCTAATGCGGGGGATTCTGAACCTCACACATTTACCATTAAATTGGTTCTGAAATCCAAGACAACTTTTCCCCAGCAAATAGGTAGATAACCATTCAGGAAGGAAGGAAAACCTCAAAAAAGATAGAACCTTACTAGCATCTTTGAATTTAAGTACTTGTTGTTGATCTATATTTGACTGCAGTACCACAGATGTCTATTTTACTTTTTATTATTATTTTTAAAACATGGCCTCTTTGCTCTAGTTCACTAGTGAAACTCCAAAAACAGTTGTACTAGATTGGCTTTATAGGGGATAAAGCCAGTCTGATAATGAAAAGACAGTGCTTTTCTAAAACTCTCCAAATATGGTACTAGCAAGATCAGCTAGTGCTGCCAACTATCATGATTTTACCACAGGTCTCTCTATAGTAGATTCTTTTGTGATGTTAACAGCTGTGGCTCTAATGTTAACAGTAGCTGAACGCCTAACATGATTGTTTAGTCTCATTAATCACTGCTAGATACGGAAGTTTTTCTAATTATCCTTCTTCTTTTGCTGTAAGTGCATTTAAGGCAAAACACCTTAAAATATTTCCATCTGTTTTTACTATATTACTTTGTGAGTAGTGCCATATCTGCATGACAGAACACCAAGTCATGTCCACTGCTTACCTGTGGACCTAGACCAGTTTACTTAGTTTGGCATTACATATTCGAAACACGAGTGCTTATGTTGCTTAACTCGGGGCATGCAGGGATACCCACCAGTCACACGGGGGAGAAAGGTTGGTCCGCTGTTTCCAAACAGTAAGTCTCAGCATCAGTACAAGTATGTTTCTGATATTCAGGAATATTATAGATGTTTCTGTGAGTAACCATGATATGGCTGTTAAAAATTTAGTTAGCTGTCAAACAATAATTCGATTCAAAGTGCCAACATTTTAAAGATAATATTTTCACAGTAAGTCTGAAATTAGGACCATACCTTTTATTTACAAATATTGTTTAAAATACAAAATGAAAATAGTCTGCCTTCTGACACCAATTGCTCTTTTGGTAATTTTTAAAGAATCACTAAAATAATTCAATTTTCAATCAATAAGATGTTTATAAACTGTTAACTTCTTGTCTTTCACTCACACTGTGAATATGAAAATGTCACATACAGATGGACACATTTCTCAAATAACAGCTACTTTTTTTTTTTTTTTTTTTTTTTTTTTTAGCCAAAAGTCATATTAACGAAAATGGTGTTGGGTACTTTCCCCTGGTTAAATCCAAGGCAAATTGAATTCCACACAGATATCTGTAATGAACTGTAGTTTTAATTAAACTGCTACCTGCCTTGTGGCAATTGTCACAAATTATAATTAACAAGAGACAGTCATTAAAAGATATCTAAATGAAGTAGTAAATGATTTGAAAGGATTATTAAACAATGTATGCTGAGCAAGACTTTCTGACAATTTATTATGAAAAGTTTTCCCCCCCTTTTTTCTTCCTTCTCCTCTTTTGTCATTGTTCCATTTTTATTATTGATTTCTCTCTCCCTCCCTCTTTCTGTAGTCATCTGACCCTTGGCATGACGTGTCAATTGGATAGTCTTTATTCAAGGGTGATTCTTTTAATACACTACCATACCTTGAGAGAACAGATTTAAGAATATATTCACGTCATGAATGGTCCTCTGGATGTGAATTTATTATCTGTTTTGGTTACTTATCAACACAGGGGTTGTCCTCCCTCGTGCATGCGTTTCTCCTCTTGCCTGCCTTGGGCAGACTATCAAAGCAGAACATCAGAGGCAGGGCTCTCCTCCTCTCCCACTGCTAACATATCAGAAAGGCAGACTGCACCACACCAACCTTTGCTGCAAGTATTTCTTGCAGAAAACATACAGGGCCAAATTCTTCCAGACTTGTCATTTCAAGCGTCATCACTGATCCAAGTCACTATGCAAAATGGAGACCAACAATTTATGACGGAAAGTTGTTGTTTTAGCAAATACCTTGGACTTAATTGCCCTCATCATTCAGGATGCCAGAAAAAAGGCTGCCTGCTAAGGACAGAACTGACTTAAATTTCATTGCTAAAGCAGAAATTGATATGTTTTTTTTTTAAAAAAAACTCAATTCCCACATTTAATACTTGCAAAGACACTGCACCTATTGTACTGTACAGATAACCCATACAAATGCCATTCTAAGGGAGTGGAATCTCCTCTTTCTAGCTCTGTTACTCATGCTCCAAATTCTACTTTTTGACACATTACAGTGGTATCTGTACTCAGCCAAAGACTGTCTACATTCCCGTTACAACCTCCATTTTAACGCTACTTTTAAGGTAAAGCAAAATTTCCAGCACTGACATCTAGAGCCCATGAGTCTATTTTGATATTACACATTTTGATATCAGAATTTAATGAGAATTAACACAATAAATTAGCAAATAAACAGTGCTATGAGTTATAAACATTACAGCCCCTTTTAAATGAAGGGGGAAAAAAAAGAATACACAGTTGGGTTTAAGCAGCACATACTTTTTTAATCACAATACTAGAGATATATTTGGTTGATGTTATATAGCTTTTAACAAATTATGTAATATTCACATCCATATTAACAGTGCAGTTTGAATGACTGATATATAGTAATAACCAACAAGAAGTGCCCTGTCAAAATATGTTTGCTTTTTTCCTTAATATCCTCAAGCTATTTGCATATTTGAGGTCTGTACCTGGTAAGTCTACATTACAGGTATTTGTAAGATATTCGAAGTTACATTAAAAATAAAATCACATTAAAAACCAAGTTTTTCAAGTCTTGTAACATATTTCATCTCTGCATCTTGTCTAGGCCTTAGCAGCAATGGAAGCTACTGTTTTACTGATTTACAGTGATTGATTTACAGTGCAATTTGGACAAATAAAATATTATAAACTCCTTTATATAAAGCTAAGATCAGTTATGGTTCTCAAATGCCTGGGGAGCCAGTTTTGGAGAGTCATTACCACTTTCTCTGTCACTGTTTATGTATTTGCACTGTGGCAATGCCTAAGAGCAGCAGTCAGATTAAGATCTCAACTTGCCAGGTACTTCACAAATAAAAGACAGAATAACTCTAGCATCTGCCAAGTAACTAATGTTCAAGAAAGCTGGCAAGAGAGTTGCACCAATTTAATCTGAAGGCAAAATCTGATCCAAAACTTCAAAGATATGTTAGCTGGTCTGGGAGAAAAAAAAAATCATACCTATTTAGCATCAGACACATATCTTTTACTGAGTTGAGCAAGTTCTCAAATAAGGTATCACCCAAGGCTTTTTAGCAGTTTTTAAATCTCTATGCTTTACCTAATCTATATTCAGTCTTAAATAGATTAAACAGATTACATTTTAATTATTAAATGAGTATGCATTTGTTTTTTCTACTGCCAGTGAATAACTAAGAAAACTGTGAGAAAAAAAAATACGGAAAATAAGAGCCAGAAGTCTAAGATCAACTAATAATTCAATCTCTCATATGTTGTATAGACTAAAACATGGTGCAAGTTCAAAAAAATATTTTGCAATATCTGTATAATACTTTACCAAATTGTTTTAACATATGGGCGTGAGGAGGATCACCATTTTCTAACAGTTGTATAGCGAAGAAAAACATATATATGTTCTCCTCTGACCATTGTGGTAAAGACTTAATCCTGAAAATCTTATTCATACATTCATCACTGCACGCCAGTAAGTTTTTTCAGAGCATAAAGACAAAGGCAGAAATACTGTTTTTTTTTTGCCCCATTGGATAGAAGAAAGTTTGGATATGGAAAATGATTCTACTAATAAGGAACATCTGAGAACAATGTGATACAGGCAGGATGCTGTATATTTTCCATCATTCCAGTGTTAGGCCTCTAACATGAATTTTTTTTTTTTTAATAGCAAAAAGAACACTTTCCTGCTATTCATTAAATCTTGCTTCTCCACTGTTTGTAAGTAATCATCTCTTGCTGTCATGCATAGGTTGGCTGTATAAAACTAAAGGAAACACATCAGAAGAAAGAGTGCTTGCAAGTTCCTACTCCAAGTACATAGAAATGCTGTAATAGTGTAGAGTATATAAATTACACATTGAGGGAGATGCTACACAGCAAATCCAGAGTAGAATCTAAATAATGGATCAATAAGTGGCTTGCAAATTGTTAAAAACATAATTGCTTCATTCACCATAACTGAAGCTTACTTCACTAGTCTACCTACCTTCACTTTCTAAAAGGAACTACAACTTTCAGTGCAAAATATCAATTTACTTTTTCCTGATCTAACTCTAGCTAAGTCTCACCCACAGTATCATAAATATGTGAATGTGGCAGTAAGTTGACATTTTCTTTTTCTTTTTTCTTTTTTTTTTTAAAAAAAAAGATAAGTTATCCTTCTACTGAAATATAATCATGTAACTCAATAAATGTAGAATGAACTCAGACCAGTAATCTTAACATGTGCGTGCTCTTGTCACTGACACCTCTCAGTCTTACGTAAGTACTACCCCAACACAATATTAATACCCTAATAATCACTTGCTGAGTTCCCCACTTAGTGTACAACCAGCCTACATTGGGGTTGTGGCAGAAAAGTTTTCCAAAGATTAGGTTTCAGTCTTTACCTTCTTCCCATAGATACACAAAAGCATATAGCTTTTACTATGCCTTTTTTGAAGGAAAACAAATCTGAGTTTCAAAAAAGTTCCAGGCAGTTTCATATATTATGTTATTATTTGAGAGTTGATCCAGGTTTTCTGAGCTCCGCAGTCCATGCAGTCCATCCATCTACACAGTTGAATAATTTCACTCACTCATTCAATTGGCCTCCATTTGCTCACACCACATATACTTCTCTAACCTGCCTTCTAAAGCTAGCCTCAAGGAGAAAACGTGGAACGTGGTTCAATTCCTGGTATCTGGATGCTCAGATGGTCCACTGAAAGCAGAGGTTGGAACTAGCCATACCACAACCTCTGTCCAGCCTAGATAAGGCTTCCCAAAGCTCCCAGTAGACTTGGCCCTTCAAATGCGCACTGAGCTCGCAACACAATCTCCTCTTTGGCATGCTACACAAACATTGCTTTGTCAAGACGTACAATATTCTTTCCATTACGTGGACTCTTAGAACTCAAAAATAATATTTTTGTCTTTAAGTGGCTCTAAAGAAAACCCAGACTGTTTGCCTTGTATGTCTTCCCTACATTTTTATTTTATTTCTTTGCAGAAGTAAAGGGAATTTCAAACGCATAACACTTTGATGAAGTTTTAATTCTGCAATATTTTGAGGGCCTGACTTCTCAGAATACAGAATTAGAATGTAGTTTCACCTTGATTATAATGCTTTTGACCTAAAAAGGTTGCTTTTGGAAGCCAAGTCTAAATTCAAGTAAAACAGCTAGCAAAATTGAACTAGGCTCTAATTTCCATGCATAGATTTTTTTTTTTTTTCCAAATCTGGAACACTACATACTTCAAAGTTGTTTGTGTGCACACTATTCAAAAATTTTTATTAACTTTCCAAATTAGTAAATTTTATTACAGGAATTTAGACTTCTTATCTGAAGTCTTTGGCAGACTGTTTTGTACATGTTTAGTTACTCAGCTCATGTTTAAAGTCTTTCCTTATACGCTCACTCCTGGATATTTTACTGACAAAAAAAAAAAACCCATAGCTTAAAAAGGGGGAAAATAAAAAGAAAAACAAACAAACAAAACTCAAAAAAACGCCTTGAAATAAGATGGCAAAATATCTAGAAACAATAAGGAAACTGATAGGCTAGAGAAAAGAAGAAAAAATGCCTTCATAATATAAAAATACTACTTCTTAGAAGATGTCATGCATGACCTTTATCCGCTTGGACACAGTCCTGTGCCACGTGCTCTAGGAGACCCCGTGTATGTGTGTGCAGGGGGGTTGGACTAGATGACCTCTAGAGGTCCCTTCCAACCTTAACCATTCTATGGTTCTACAGTTGTATCTGCATCAGGAACCTCAGCAGTACCATGGCCCATCTTCTGGCCCTGAGGCTAACTGGCATAGCCAGGCCACACACCTACTATAAACCCTTTAAAAGGGGATTGCAACACCTAAATTGTCTTGCCCATAACTCAACCTTTATCCAGAATTGTCTCAGAGTATCAGTTCGCCCAGGACAAGTTCCACTGATATCAAGTGCCAACAACAGTAGATAATCTATTTCCAGTGCCACTGCCCCGTGTAACCTAAAAAGCTACTCATACACGCACAAAAAAATAGCAACATATTATTTCTAATTCCTAGGAATATATGAAACACTCCCTATTAATGCTAATGGTTGCTCATCGAAGTCAAACAGTGATTCAGACCTCAGCAACTAATGCAATTTACCACACACTGCTTAACTGTAAAGCAACGGTCCCAAGACAGCAAACGTGGTGCAATCACAAGATTGATCACAACAGCAACATCTGATCTTTTAATAAACGTCAGCATATGCGGTGTTTAAATAAACTGAAAGAATTAAGCAGACCATAGCAAAGGACAAATTACAGCCACAAGAATCTGCAAAAATCCCACCACTATTTTTCTACGCTCATTCTCCTAGAGTCAAGATATAACTAAAGGCCCCTTCCAAAGACCAGTTTACTGTGTGCCATTCTTAACAGCATTTTGTCCACTGCATCGAGAGGGAAAGAACGAAGTTGGGGAGAAAAGAACAAAAGTTTCATCCTTTCTTCCTCTCTAACAACCCTCTCTGTCTCTCGACACTTCTTCCCCCTCCCTCGTGTGCAGCAGGAACATTTCCAAACTCCGAAACACGAGGAGGTAAATGGCCACCTTGGTACCCTCCCGCAGCCGTGATCTTGCACAAAATCATTTAGTCAGTTTTGTATCTTGATGTTTAACTTTAATACACCAGGTTCCTTCTCTCTCCACACCACTACACCTCAAGATTTTTTTTTTTTAATGTTTTCACATTTGCCCATCGGAAACAGAGTTAAAATTTAATATGATAATGTGATAGATGCCAATGAAAATAAGCATAGAAAGACATTCTTGTGTCACTGCCTGGTATATCAGGAATAGTCAGTGATCATTTAATGCATGAAAGAGATATCACACGTTATATCTCTCACAAGTCACACATGACATTTTGGCCCAGGCCTAAACACCAATGTTTTTATGCCTATTATTGGTGCCAGTCTTCCAGGCTTCCCTCTCACAACACTAATAGATTTTGAGGTCTAAAGCATATACTAATGCACATTCTGTGTGCATGTTTTTCAAGAAACAGTAATTCATTCTAACATAAAAGAATATATCAAAAACAAAACAGGAATCATGAATCTTCTATTAGTCAGAGTGGGAATAAACCGGGCTCACTACAGCACTGTACTCATTTTAGGTACTGGTGACACATTCTTTTCCAGAGAATGAGTTAGTGTATAGTATGATTCGGTGGCATTTTCAGCAAGCTTCCACATTAAAAAGATATGTGGAATATTTACATGCATCCATATATATATATATAAAAAAAAAAACACAGAAATAATAATACAGATCTATTTTTGTGCCGGTTAAGGGCTTTGGACAAGTTATAATTTGTCAATATCCCAATTATCTAATGACTAGTCAAAGTATCATCATTTGCACATGAAAGATGCTTTTCATTTTTCCTTTTTGTCATCTCCATTATAGGCATGCACTTATATACACAAATATATTTATATTTCTTGCTGTTTTATCTATATACTGAACTAGTTTTATACCTTGTGCTTCAGTTTTCATTCGTATGTAGAATGAGGAATAATAATAATGACCTATTTTAATATTATTTTGTAAACTCAATGTGATAACAAATATCTAAGTACTTTTTTAATGATTATAACAAAAACTCCTTATCACGTGGATTTTTATTGGCTTGACTCAGTGAAGATATCAAGTTCTCCCAAGCTTTTAGGGATTCATTCTCTATTTTTAAAACCATATTGCTTTATTTTAATCTATATAGCTAGAGTAATATATTTTACAGAAAGCCCATAAAAGAATTCATGGTCTTGACAAAAGCCTGGTCTGCCCTGTGTAGCGTAGCTCACTTGCAAGTCTTTATTTGTAAATTTTGAAGCAGAGAAATCCAGCTTGATCTCCCATGGATCTAGCTGTCTTTCTGAAGGTTTTCAATACTCTCCTCAACACCATGTATTTGTAACCTCTCGCAGACTCTCTGGGTGAAGAAGTAGCCTTGTGCATGGCATTGCTCAGCATGCTGTACCAAGGCAAACTGTTTGCTGTGATTAATAATAAAAAAGGCCTTTGTGATAACAGTAAAGACTTCAGTTGCTTCTAATTTTAGCCAATTAGATTTAATTCAGAGACTTTTTTAAACTATAACTTAGATATGGAATTTAGCATATATGGACTAATTATTGATCAAGGCAGCAAAACTGTGGAAGTTGTTTTCCAAAGTTAAGGAAAAAAAAGTGTTGAACATTTGATAACGAACAGGTCATTCGGGAAATTGTCTCGGATTATGGGCAGCTCTTTTTCTTTATTTGTAAATGAAACGGAATGAAGAAACCCAAAACCTGAACGTAAAACCTTCTCTCACTTTTTTTTTTGTTTAATTATTTGAAGGAAGCAGGAAGTCACAATGCGATTACTTCAAATAGAGTATGATAGAATATCTTTTACAACAACAAAATACTTCTGGATTCAGTGTAGAGGGTAAGAACAGAGGAAAAAAAGAGTACAGCAATAAGTTTCCTTATCCAAAGCATCTCTTGGCTAGGTTACCACAAGGTAAAGTAGTTGTCATAAATAAGCATAAACTGAAAAACATTAATTAGCAAGAAAAGGGGAGGCTTGTGAATGCTTGTATTTGTGAGTGTGGCACCCAGACAACTCCTCCACAACCAGAGAAATACATATAAAAGAACCTGATAGGTCAATGAGTAAATGCTAATAAGTCATAGCATACCACTAATACGGGTATATGATTACTACTGAGTAGGTGACACTAAATAAAAAATAAAAAAATAAAAAGCCTTACAAATTTAAAAATGGGACACAGGAAGACTGGTAGATCCATAAATTTGACAGCAAAGTGCACTCTGAGTGGAGTACAAAAGTTAAGCTTATTTTGTTGATTTAAAAACAGAATGCCAGAAGTACACATAATATGCTATTATACCTCTGGTTTTAGACTTGAACTCAGCATAAATTATTTCAGGAATGTTTTGCATAGTCTCTTTTTATTTTTCCAGCACAAAAACCTATTTTGATTGCACAACCCTGGAACAAGCCTGCTATTTTTTCACATTTTATCATTTTTGGAACTAGTAGGCTACAACACAGCTTCGTTATCTTTCATACCCCACCCCCTCCTCCTCAAGGCAAAAATAAAACACACTCTCCCACTTTTCAAAGCAAAGAGGCCTGGAGTGGAAGTCTCTATTCAGTGAGGAAAGGGTTTTTTCTCTCCAAACGAAAACAAAAACACAAGTGGAAGATTGCAGTTAAGCTACCAAATATACTATAACGGTATTCCACAGCCCCAGCCACATTCCTTAAAACGGCAAATAGTCAAAAGGCAAAACCAGGAATCTTTAGTGAAAAAGAACATTCAAAAAAGTATTGCATGAAGCAAAAGGACTTCATTTAATAAAAGCACTGATGACTATGGATAAACATCCCTCTACCCACATGAACCCATGAGCTATTCACAATACAATGTATATAACTGATGTACACATGCAGAAGTTAGGGCCTATATAATCATCTCTAACTTGCTTTCAACAACAATCACTACAAGAAGTATCAAATTACAGACAAAGCTCCAAATAGATATTACTACTGTATGAGAATGGATAACCCATTTCTTTTTATGTACATGCATTTAAATTATTGTATGAAGAAACTGGTCAGGTCAAAAATGGTTCATGCATGATAGTAAGAGAGAGAACAGCCATTTACTTTAAATCCCTTTGATGCTGCTTCACTCTGTTCTGTTCACAGCTGCCCCTGAAGCCCTCTAAGAGATGTTTCTTTTCTTCTATCCACCTTACAAGAGGGAAGGAAAGGGTTGCTTCATCTTTACCACAAACACTTTTTCTGGATGGGTTTTGAAGACCGTCATGGCCATGGAACGTGATCAGGGGACAGTACTTCAATGCAGGTGCTACAGCTCCATGTTACAGAAAAGTATAAGTTTCTTGCACACAAATCAAGCAAAATGCTCAGATCAAATGGAAGAACCTATGCAATGTGCACAAGTGTCATCCTACTAAAATTCTGCTGGACATTGCAACCAAATCATACGGTGATACTAACAGAAATGAGGTTTTTTTATGTTGAAGAGGTACTCAAAGTAGTAATCCAGAGACAGATAGGGAGAAGACGGGTATCTGAAAATAGCATTAGTTCGTTAAATCAGAAGTTCAATAGCTAGGATACGTATCAAGTCTTTCAGCCAGCAGTGGCAAAAGAGAGAATAGCAAACTCATGTTTAGAGAAGGGCAGACGTCATCTGACCTGCTAATCACTTTGACAGTACTCCAGCTTTAGAACAAGGCTAAAGAATATGTGGACCCAGAAAGCATTGAAAGATATCAGTAGCAGAATTCCTCAACCTTTCAAATTATCTAAGGACTCTAAACACTGGAGATGCATCAAAGAAATATGTTGTTGATATAAATTTAAAGGTATCGTAGAAGGTGATGGTTTCATAGAGGAAAACTGGCTGTAAAGATTAACAGATTAACTCCAGTGGCTCAGTATTCAAAGCCATGGAGTTACAGAATGCCTGTATCTAAAAGCATCTATTTATATAGTGCATTAGAAGGAGGCAAAGGTAATGGTTTGTGATCAGATAGGTATGGAAATCTGTATCACAGTGCAAGAAACAAGAATTGTAATGATTTCATAATAGAGATAGAATGTATTGTTATATTACAAAACACCCACAAGACTCATCAAGGCAGCCAAATAACAGTGTCATGTTCAAGAGCAACTACTTCAGAATGGGACTATTTTAGAAAAATATTTAATTGGATGCTTTAGGAAGTAAGAGTGTTTCATGCAAAAAGGCTTAGAGAGCTTGGTGTGCTAATGGTGGCAAAACAGAGACTTGGAAGAACCATGATTACTAACTATAAACTCATTGTGGAGAGGGGGACAATCAGGGTTGGGGGAAGTAGTCTAAGATGAACAGTAGTCGCTCAAGAACAAATGGGTAAAGACTGTCCATATGTAAGCTCAGGCTGGAAGTAAGTTTTACAAAGAAGAATTTGTCTTTCTTCAGACCTTTCCAAAACCTACCTGGAGAAATTTAACTTGTAAGGAGGAGCTACATCAAGTAGTATACTTTATGTTGTAAACAATAGTAAAGAATCAGATCCAACAACACTTCCAGCTTTGTTTTTCTACAGCTTCTAGGTCAGGTTTACTTTAATGACTGCATAAAACAGTACAGCAACTGAAAAAAAAAAAAAGGGCTGTGTAGCCACTGGATACAAAAGAAGTGCTATCCAACTACTGCTGTTCACGTGAAATCCATTTCAAGGGCACTATGCTAAAACGACAAGCAGAAATGCCCTACCAGTGCACGCCACTTCTCAGCGATGAGCCAACATCATCCGTTTATGGAGATACCTGCAGTGCTACCAATCCTTCCATCCCGAGGGGGCCTTGCAGTCATAGGTGCCATGGATCCTTTGAAGCAGCATAATTTATTCCATGCATCCCATTAGTCCCAGATTGACTCAAAGCATTTTGCCTACGCTGCTCAACCCACAACAGTTTTCTGTACATCAGTAATGAGCAGCTTGTAAATTCAGTCTTGACTGCTGGTCTTCTCCACATCTGCTTTTACTTATCTCTGTGTTGAAAGATTTCTGTTTTATTTACACTTTCCCTAAGTTATCATATATCTTCTTTGAGTGGCAGAATCCAAACAGCGTATCAATCTTCAAACACATAAGCAGCGAGTCCCTTTCTTTGCAATGCAAGTAAATGAAAGACTTCAAAAAAGAGAAAAAAACAAAACAAAACAAAACAAAAAAACACACACACAAGCTTCTCTAGTCATATTTATTTGTAGCTTTGCAAACAAAACATCAATGTGCACAAATATCTAAAGGACAACAGCTAAAGGAAATCAGATGCCTTACAGGACTTGGCTTACATCTATCCCAATTATTGTAGCTAAACTATATCATGATTACTTAAAATTCTCTATGACAATTTCAAGTCAGTAAAGAAAGCTAACCCAAAAGAGAGTTGTCCTTTCTAGTTTATAGAATTCAAGCAATCTTCATCCTACACTCTCATTTGTGGCCCACATGTAAAACTGGGTTATTTACTGAGATCAGTAGAGGTTTTATTCTCCTTCCCAGGACAGGACGTCACCATGCCACCTTAAGGAAATTCAAGCTTCTCCAATATTTTGAATTCACGTATACCATACTAAGGATTGCCTTTTTTAAAGCAAGGTTCAATTCTGGGACACATATTTCATCCTTGGGGCCATACTCCCTCGAGGGACTACTAAGATGAGAGCACAAGTTAGAGAATTATTGATCACTGGTGATGTTTTCATCATGCAATACAATCATGAGACATGACTTAACACTTTGGAGCAGGAATACACAGAAATCATTGTAATCTTGTGAAAGGCAGAAGGTACTATCCAAAGGAAGATGTTTTACCTTGCTGACTTTGGAAGAGACAGGTAACTTACTGACCCACGGCACATTTTAGCTGATACGACAATACTGGCTGAAACAGGACTTTTAGGCAGACATCAACTGCCTTATGAGGTCTTCCAGAGTCTAGGGAGCTATGCTTTTATCTTTTTATTTCAATTCTTCCATGCAACTTCTCACTTTTCTGGGTATCCTGAGCAAAGTCTCTAAACCAGCAACTTTCAAGTTTTTAGCCCCTAGAGAAATTCATATAATATCTCAGGGACTAGAGCTGATTTTCAGGAATACACTAAACACTGTGTAAAACAGTTAGTTTTACGGGTTACTTACGCTATAACAATTAAGAAATTTCCAGAACAACAATATAGACATTTATGGTAAGAGACAAAAAGAAAGTCTCACTCAAAACTTAATCCACCCCCTTCCTCGCATATATGCATACTAGTCAAATATGATTTTTCCCCCATCTTGTTAAACCTCTTCATGATGATGGATGAGCTATCAACAGAAAACAGATAACCCAATATTCTTCCCCAGATATTGCACTTCACAGGGTTTGAGTGAACCAACTGCAGAAGGTGCTCACTTACAACTTTGTTCACTGCCTCAAGGCTTTCATAATCTTGTAGCAACTGGTTGAAATTTGCAAGGTATTTTGGAGGACATCTTACTAGCCAGAGACTTTGTAGGGGAGGAAGCTTTGTAGTATTTGCCTCTGATAATAAAACTCCGTGAATATTGTATACAATCTGGCTGCAGTTGCTCGATTTTGCATAAACAGCCAGTTAGAAGCATCAGAGCTGAATAAGACTCATGTGTTTGAATGGTTTGTTCCAGCTTGAGGTTTATATGGACAGCAAACATTTGCTGCACTCAATGGCAGTTATGGATCTCCCGCCATTTGGGGTTTATTCTCACACACACAATACTATTATGAAACTATATGATTCATTAAACGCTACAGTTTCTACACATAAAGCTTTGCACAGTGCCTCACTGCAGTCTAATCTCTTTTCCACAACTACATCCAATTCCCATGGCAAGAGAATTTTCAGAAAAACAGCCACTTCAAAATAACCAGTTATTAGCTTTTGTTCTCCATATACAATACCATGTTGCACGTCATTAATGTGCATGGAAAAAAATCATACAGAAAAATAGTCCCGTGTCAGGGAGACACCACCTCTGTGTGCTTATATAACACACGCGATGCAATCTCTCTTCCTCCCCATATATCTGGCTGTCTCTTTCTCTCTATATATATATACATACATACCACCCCCGTATATATGCACACACACACAATACACGTACATACGCAGAGTTCTTGTTGCAGTCACACATTTCTAGTTTTGGCCAGATAATTCCCATTTATTGTCTGCTAGGTAATAGTGGAAATGGCCTCAGGCTGCACCAGGGGAGGTTCGGGTTAGACATTAGGAAGAATTTCTAGGCAGGAAGAGTGCAGAAGCATTGGAACAGGCTGTCCAGGAAGTGGTGAATGATGGGTCCTTCAGCCAGGTGGGTTTTATGCTTAGCAAAATTTTGTGCCCCATGTCCTACAAGAAGTTAGAGGAGCTGATTGATACAGCTACTTCCAGCCTCCTGACCCAGAGGCAGCAGTTACGTTCTCCTTCAGAGGAGTAAGCAGACTCCTACTGCTAAAACTTAGGTCAAAAGGAGGAGGGGAGAGGAGAAACTAAAACTAATCAAGGGGAAAAGAAAATACACAGCACACACACACAGAACACACGCACCCCCACAGAACAAAACCAACACCCTGCTAGAGAACCCCACTATATTGAGAAGTGACAGCATCACTTCTTCCTCCACAGCACATTAATGCAAGTTCCAGAGCAGCGTCTCCAAGCTCAGGCATGCTAAATTAGGCCTCCAAAAGATTTAGTACTGCAGCCTCAGTAAGAATGTGAGGGCTGCAGTTTTTTCCTCTTTCAGCTGTCAGCAACAGATAACGGAGGCTTAAGGAGTTCTTCGGAGTGCCAGGGAGCAGTTCAGAGGGCTCCACCTAAGCTTGGCAGCCAATGTTATTTACCAGACTGCTGCTAAAAATGGATAGAATTGACAGTAAAAATCAGAACCATATTTTTGATTTGAAGTTATCACAAAAGCAGAATATACTCATTTGAAAGCACAGCATTGCAAGAAAAAAGGCAAAGAGAAAAAGCCATGTTCCACTTTCATAACATCTGCAAGAACATGAAGTTTTCTTTTGTCATAAAAAAAAAATTGCATATACATTTTTGGGAATTTAGGCTAAGACACTGCCTTAAAACTTCAAAACAGAACTTAAATATTGTGCTTTTCCCTTCATCAGCACAGAGTTCAATATGAGAGCCAGGAAGAAAAAAAAAAAAAAAAAAAGCATTTCCTCCCACTTTTATGACCATACATTTGATTAGATGCATTATAAGTAATAATAAAGCAAAACATTGGTTTGACAAACACTTGATCCCAGAAATGTTCATCCTTGTATCTTATTTGCTAGCACCAAAGCTAAGATACCATTAGAAAAGACAGACTGTACCCTTTCTGGCTTTATATTTTAAAATTGTCTGGACCAATAGAGAGACACCATTGAAACAGACAAGCAAAATATTTAGGAAAAGACAAATCTTCACTTGGGCGCAGACCTATTTGGAAAGACATGAAGGGAAAGCTCCTCTATGTTGCCCTCCCCTTCACATCCTCCTCTTGTTAGGGCAGGCACTGAGCCAGCTCAAAACAGAAATATTTACTAGTCTGTCTGCAAAGCACAGGAGAAGGAGGCATCTCCAATCCCTTCCCCTACCCTGCAGGGTGATTTCACAGACTCCAACGTGACTTCCAAAACTGTTGTTAACAATTTAGCACAGACTTCCCCTAAAGACAGGAGCTACGTTTAAATAGCCGCATATGAACAATAGGCATTTTTCTGAGCTCTTATTACTTTTCTTGGGAAAAAGGAAAGCAAACTTTTTTTTTCCCCATTTGCAGCTTTTGGAGGAAAAATTTCAGGCACTTGCTATCTATTTTCTGCTTACAAATGCAGGGTTTTCATATTTTTTGCTTACAGGAGTTTTCAGAGAAGCCCAAGGATGCTAAGGATATAGTTGCCTCAATTTTATGAAATCAGAAAAATTCAATAGAAAGAAAACACACTATATGCTTCATTTATATACAAAGCTTTAAAAGGGTTCTGTATGTGACAGTCCCTTGACAGGATTCTTACAGGGCCTGCTTTTTAAAAAAAAAAAAAAAAAAAAAAAGCAATTTTGGACAAATCTTAACCTTGAAAACCATGAGTTTAGCAACAGCAACAAGCAAGACCTTCTCTGTGAGTACACAAACCTGCACAAGTTTAATGCACCTGGCTCCTATACGCATAATCAAAGGAGATAAGAAGATACGAAGGAAAGTGGGGTGGGGGGGAAGGAGTTTACAAAGATTCATTAAGGGCTACGTTCCTACTGATATTTCAGGAATTTCTGTCAGTACAGAATTTTCTGACATGAAAGCAAATTCATACTAGAAGTTTCATCAAAGCACTGTGGGTTGCAGTTACCACAGAATCCTTCTCTACTCATTGCACGTTACTGTGGCAATTGGCATGATTGCCAGACAGAGCATTTACATGTGTTAAGTGCATGTTTAACAAAATCTCACAGTTGGTACCTATTAGTTCAGTTCTCTAGAGTTTATTCCACATCTACAGATAATATACACACACTTTGCTACGCATACATGCATAAATATACACTGTGCTATACGCAACTCGAATTTCTTATCACTGAATATCACAGGATGATTATCCATATAGTTCCTGTTTAAAGTAATTACATGAGCTAAATAAATCCAGGCATGCCAGATCTGAACAGACACCCTTTTAAAATGAGTTCGCTTGAGCTCTGGAAACAAACACCACAAAATTTGCATTGCAAGTTTACATTCTATTGCATATTATGAAAGCAAGCAATATTCTAGCGTTAATCTTCGCTCCTCATCCTTCCACACAAACAGCAAATCTCCAAAAACCTTTCACTTTGAAAGGTGAAGGCAGGAAAGAAGACAAGTATATGAAGGATTTTCAAATCAGTTCATGGGAAAAGTGAGTTTGCAACACAGCTACAGAAGCCTGGAATCAATGTGATACTGCACTATTTGGAAAACCCTGTTACTCACAGCATGCACCATTCCAGGTCTCCAGGAGACTTAGTGGGGACATGGATTGAAAGGGCAGAGGACTAATTAAAAGCAGATCAACTCTGCCTGTGAGAAGTCAAATGGCAGAAACTATTTGATTGACTGACTTTCATGTGAGCAGAACTTAATTCGGAGATGGGCTTAGCGAGCACCCAAGCCCTCACTGCAGAGCATTGTGCTGAGCACCAAAACACTGATCCCAAGAGTTGCCCCATATTCCTGCATGGTCCAGGCCCAAGAACTAGACTGAAGTCTTAAGCAAGGTATACACTTTTAAGCAAAATAGGCATCTTCTTAAGCAAGGTAGTATCTTGGGTTTTGGGGGTTTTTGTTTGTTTGTTTGTTTGATGCCTAATAAAGAAGCATAGGAAATAGGGTTGTTTTTAAGTACTTACATTTCTTAAAGGAAATGTATTAATCCGTAATTACCCTCTTGAGAAAGCAGGGGCAATCTGCATTGAATGTTTGGGAGTCAGCCATTTATCGTGCACCTGCAAATCCTGACAGGCACAGCTTATCGCTGAAGCAGCTCTGCTCCCAATTTCACTGGAAATGTCAATCACCAAAACACGCATGAAGCTGTGGGATACAACTATGCTTGCATATCACCTAATTTTTGTCTTTAAGGGAGAGCAAGGTAATTAAGGGTTAATGTGTATTAGAATTTCTAGTGAAAATACATGCAGTTACTCCTGGCCGATTCGCTGACATTTTTGGGTTCTGCAGATTCACAGAAGTTCCATGTGAACGAAGGAGCAAATAAGACATGATCAGGAATTTAGTCCAACTGCAGCATGTTGTTGTTGTTCATGGACGAGCATCACTGCTCAAAATTCCTATAAAAATATTCTGATTACACACTGAATCAGCTTTGTGAAGTTCGAACACTGCAGTTCCGGTTTCCCAAAGTCCACAGGGAAATACATTTTGCAGCTCTATTTGAGCAGAATTAGGAGACACAGAATTAGTGAAGACACAGAACCCTAGACTGCTAATAGGATTTTCAGAAACACTTAGCATCGTTCTTATCGGCTCCTAACAAATCAGCAATGAAGAAACTTTCAAAAAACCCAAACTTGGTAGATTTAAACAATATTTTTGATTTAAATAACAATTAGATTTAAAAATGCGATATTAGCAAACAAATAGCAAATACCTCCCAAGCCTCCCATGGAGGCTTGTTTGTATTTTTTTCCCCCCCTCCGTAACAACTGTTGCAGCTTGAAGAGCAGCTGTCCTAACTTGAATTTTCCACCTTACCATTGCAAATTGTGTGCAGAGTTTGAGGTTACACATCTGCATAATCTATTTTCAAGTGGTAACATTGGACCTATCATAACAAGCTTTTTCCTGGTGTTCCTTGGTTCTAGGCAGGTCACAACATAGTTGGACTGGCAAGAAATGAAAAGGAAAGGAGAACTCCTTGGCTAGAGCGGTCTACACTCGCTTTCTTTTTCCTCCAGTGGTACCTTGTTTTGATAGCAAAGGACTTTCCTCCCAATACATAGCACCTAATGAGATTTCTGTATGCTTTTTGCTGCACTGGGAGAGAAGTGCTTTGTTAACAAGTCACCACTGTACAATTCCTACATTGCTGCACACCCTCCTCATGCTTCTTTGGGAGCACTTCACCTTGGAGGATGTGCTGGCAAAGTGCATGCCAGCAGAGCAGGAAGGTCATTACCCACGTCATCACAACTACATGGAAATTTTCATTTTTCAAACTAAGAGACTTCCAAGCTCCACATTAAGCACTTTTTTTCTCCCTTTCATATCTGCAATGAAAAGCTGACATTCCAAAGTAGAAACCTTATATCAAAAAAAAAAAAAATCCTGATCAAAACTCATATTCCATAAAAAATAGTTTCTCATGAAAGCTTTCAACACAACTTTTCTTGGATGCTAAACATAAAAAAGTAGTTACAGCATTCCACAAAAAAAGAAAAATTAAAGACAGACTTGCTATCAAAACTTGAACATTTAAGTCAGATGTTTTTAAATCGGGCATGACAAGAAGCAAGCATAAAGAGAAAAAGAATAGGTAAGAGAGGAAGAAAAAAATAGTAAGAACACAAGGATCTTCCAAAGGACAGAAAAAGAAAAAAATGAAATTGAATGAGGTAGACTAAGTAGTTTGGTGAAAATATAAATGGAGTTATTCAAGAGTAAGCTAAGTACTCATTTCTGCATGACTGTACATGCTTCAAAATAGGGAGCATCAAGTAAATTAAACAAACACCTTTTGGGGGACCATTATGGACTTTGAAGATCTTTTGTATTCTAGAATGCAATACTGGCAGCAAGTAAGATTTTTAGCACCTTATAGAATATAACTTTAAAGAGTCAGATGAAATTTTGAAGCCAGACTGTGTTAATGCAAACATTTTAGCTGAACTTTTTTTTTATTAAAAAAAAAAAAAAAAACCACACACACACCCCTTTTGGAGGTAGATTTTGTTGCCCTTAAGGTGAGAGGCTAACAGTGATGATGACAACAAGTGAGATATTACCAAAACAGCCATATTAGAAATAATCATCTTCTGAAGAAATCAAGGTATGCTGTGTTATTACAAAAGCAGATAAACAACTTAAAAAAAAAAAATCTAATTCCTACCGAGGCTGCAAAATAGACTGCTTATTTACTCTCTCTTAATGCCAATATAACTTTTTTAGGTCAATCTGTATGTTGGATTTAGCTCTGCCCACATCCTGACCAGGGCAAACCAGAGCCATACAGTCAATTCTGGCTAAAAGACAGGGAAGCAATGACAGGAAATTAAAGCTGTTTCTAGAAAAGCAGAATGTATATTTTGTGTCACACTAAGTTATTGTCACCCTTTTCTGACACCTAAAAAGCAGCCTGTTAGAAGAAGATACGAAGACAGGATAGGCATAATAAAATTTCCATCTATAATTATTACTGTATTTTGTACCATATAGTAAGCTCAATGTATTAGTTTCAATTTGGCCTTCCAAATGTCCTTGGCTGCCTACTGCTCTCTTTAGAGCCAAACCGGTACATTCTTGGCTTCAGTTAAATTTGTATTAGCCCAGTACATCCCAGTGTGCAGTTCCTGCAACACTGAGTTTTCTTTGTAAACCAAGAGGAAAACAGGATATCTGCAAATATAGAAATCATAGCATCTTATTCTGAGCTTGCAGCTCATGTATCATTTCTTTAGAAACACAAGCCCTATTTTTCAAATTTAGGGGAGAATAGAAACTAGTTATGTCTCTTGTTCAAAAGGGTACTGGCTATACATGGACCTTGATCTTAGTCTATGTGAACCTTATTTAACAGGAAATCTATTAGAATCCATGAAAAGTTCTCGAAAAGTGAGCTGCTTAAAACACATCACAACTCACAGATCATCCAGAATACAAACAACAATACTCTCAAATACCGGTTTCCTCGAAGCAAGTATTGGCTGCTCTTTCTCCCTATCATCAAATAAGAATATGGACAACCCCTAAAGAAGTCTTTCCACCTTAGCCACTCATCTTCGTGCAGGATGACCACTTCTCTGAAGAGGCCTAGTATTTCATGCTTATTGAAGAGGGAGAGCCCACTTTATCAACTTCCAGTACATCATTTGATTTTTCAGATAGTTTAATAAAGTTCATACTAATCTTTTGCAAACTCTCATTTACTACCAAAATGTAGCACAACTAGGGTTGCAGAGAAACACAATAAAAAAAATAATAAAAAAACACACACACTGCAAACACACATGCTGCCAAGCTCACCACAATCTTTGGTAAAAGTTGCCTGCACTAGTGCTAGGAGTGTAAGAGGGACTATATATTCCTGTGAGAACCTACCTGACTGTAAAAGATACCTATTGTCTTAAACTGAGAAAAGAGAAGGACACAGAAGATGATTTTATAGAACAAAAAAGTTCTATTAGAAAGACTCATATTCTGAAGCTTACATCCAGTCTTCCTCATTTTGAAATATTTATGAAATACTCATCAGCTTCAGTAGAAGCAAATCCACTGCCACCCAACAAAGTAGCAAAAGCTTGGCCTGCCTGTACTCTGCTAGCTACAAGTCATATTAAATTCAGAGCTACGTCCTCTAAAATCAGAGATCTGCTTTTGCCCACGGGATACAGAACTCAAAATTCTGCTTTTTTTTGGGAGAGCGTCTGTAGAACCAACAGCAATAACAAAATAGACTGCGAAAACACTCTTGCTTATGCACAATGTCTTTATATTTAAAGAATACTCACACTTTTGAGCATTTAGTAGTCTGTGAGGACAAACAGCACAACTTGAGAAGTATACATATGTTAATTTGTGGCTCTATACTTATAAGAGAAAAGTATAGCTTTTGATTACTTCATTTCAAAAAAGATCTAATAGGACTAGCAAAGATAAACTGAGAGGTGTACTCTGTTACTAAAAGTGTACACTAACTAACTGAATCAACCTTAACAGAGAATGAATATTCGCTGTGTTTTTTCCATTACAAGAATTACAGAATCTGGTAAATGTGGCAATGACCAGGCTAGAATGAAGACAAAAGTACTTCTTCCACAAGACATGTAATTAAGGTGTGGATCTCTCCTTACCATAAATACATTCATTTGTTCAAAAACCAATGTATAAAAAAAAAATTATCAGTGGCTGTTGGCAACACAAAGTAATGACTTCCTGGTTGAAGAGTTTGAGTCAAAGCTCACTGCTTTCAGAAACACCATTAGGTCAGCGTGACCATATGTCTCCGCTGTATTTTTGCCCTTTGAGGCACACATTATTGATCATTGCTTGGAGCACAATACTGGACTTGGATGATCCTTGGACACACAAGGACACAACCGAGCTGTCCATACTTGAGGTATATTGTGCAGGAGCAGGCAAGTCATCCATGTAGCACTTTTTAAAAGTTGTTCAGATGATCAATAAAACCATCGCATGATTTGATTACCATATACATGAGCAACCATCCTAACAGAAATAAAGCTGCCTTCGCTTGTGGCACTGGAGAAAGCTAACGTTAATGGTGAACATTATGACTTCTGATGCTAACAACTGTATTTTGGCGAGCTGGGACACCCACAAGGAAGTCTGTGTGTACTCAAAGCTCTTGGCAAGCGTGGTAGTCATACCCTCTTTTGTCAAGTGCAACCACTGGGCTCCATTTCTGTTTTCCTCTTGCAAACACTGCTAGGGTTTTCTTAGTTTGCCATTACCAAAGTTAGGAACACTCTTCCCC
The DNA here is from genome assembly GCF_059628265.1 of Tinamus guttatus. Classification (NCBI taxonomy): domain Eukaryota; kingdom Metazoa; phylum Chordata; class Aves; order Tinamiformes; family Tinamidae; genus Tinamus; species Tinamus guttatus. The sequence continues at coordinate 1,670,295 of NW_028288820.1, forward strand.
CTAACAATAGGCCAAATTGCAATCCATACAGTATGCAAGGCATTTGAAAACCCCAAGCACACAATAACAACCTGCGAAATCACGAATCACTATGTCCTACCCTAATCCTTCAGCTCTTCACGTTAAGATTTACAGGATCCTTGTTTTGATTCACCATCCTACTAAGCTACTGCCAAGGCCAGCTTCCCAAGCCTTTGCTGCATATCAATTCTGCAGCTGGACATTAGCCAATATTGTAATTTTGTTCATCTGAAGAGCTGATAGTTATATTCTGCCCAAATTCTGCAGAATACTCCTAGAATACTAGCAAGATACAAGTACCTTGCCGATTAGTCCGTTTAACATACAGAACTCACAAGACTTTCCAAACCCTAGCAGAGCATCTACAGCCACACACTTTGTTTGCATTATGTTCAACAAATCTGCTAGACTTCATTTATTCAGTAATTACTGTTTAGTACACAACATCTCAGACATGAGAGGATAAACCCATTATGTTGTGGTGGATCTGATCCTGAAGTTCAAAAATGGACTAGCAGCAGTGTTTAACTCTCATTCATTTGAGTTTACCCTCAACCATCCAACCTTGGTTAGCTAGGAATTAAGCAAACAGGCATAATTCTATTAAGACTCTTGCTTTTTATAATCCATCTCATTGAATTTGCTCCTGAATTCTTTTCTCTCTGCTGGATTTTTTTCCTATCTCTGGGAAGCTGAGTCTGTTCTCCAGGAAGCTGTGCCTATTCTCCAGGCTGCCTGCTGTCATATCACCACCACATTACAGGAAATTGTGAAGACTGCAACTTGTGGACTTGTGGACTGCCAGAGGGGCCTAGTCATCTTGCATATTTCTAGAAAGAGAGGATTTTTAAACTAAAATCTCTATTTTTTGTATTTTTAAGGGTCAAAATTCTGATATAAATGCAAAGCAAGATTTGGCAGAAACAAACAAAATAAAACCAACAAAAAAGAAAGAAAAAGCTGTATCAATATCACATAATGTATATTCTTACAATATACTACTACTCATAATAAGTCATTATTCAAGTGACACTTATCTGTTTTAAACCACTTCCTGCTAATTCAGCAAATTACAGTAGCACTTTCTTCACTTTTTTCTTCATCAGCTAAAAGGTACTTTCACACTACTCTAATGCTGCAAGGTGCTGCTTTCCAGGCTACACAGAAACCAGATCTACTTCAGGAAGTGTAAATTTCTCCCTCAAGTATGCAGAAAACAATTTTTCTATATTGCTTGTTCCAATCAGCTCTCTGCTCTTCCAATCAACACTCTTGCTTTTCATCAAGGAAGGCAAATAATTCAAGTACACTTGTTGGACTCAAGACTGAGAACATTATGAGAAAGATCCTCAGGTAGCTAAACAGTAAAGTCAGATAAAAGTGTCTCTGCCTGGGTACAAGGTCAAGAGGTATCTGACATGAAACTGATGAAGTCATTTGAGTTTGAGCTCAGTTACAACTGTTAAGTTCCAGATTCAGAGTATATATGTCATTAGACATTGCGAACAGGCAAGAACATTTGAAAACAGTGAGCTCTTCTCCTTACAGAGAATAGTCACGCAACCATTTCTATATTGGCAGCGATGTCTGTAGAGTTTACAGCCTCTGTTTCTCTAAGTGATATCAGGGTGTTGCTAGTACATTTTTATTTGCATCATCACAGCAGTGCTTAAGAACCTTGCAACCAAGCAGGACAGCATTGTACAACCTTTTCCAGATCAGTTCGTGCTCTCAAGAGTTCACACACATAGAAAACAAACCTGCCTTGGCTAGGCAAAAGAAAAAATATGTTTTTCATTTAAGCACTTGGGATTGTTCAAAACCACTATTCTTATTTGTTTGCAAATAGAATTGGCTCATGAATGGCATCTGTACAACTAACAAATGCAAACATGTGGCATTATTTCTATATGTACTTAGTCTATTAGACAGTGATGCTAAAAGGCAGTTTTATTTATTTTGAGAACTGGCCAGAGAACAAGAGTTCTGCTAAGTGATCCTAAAAGCTTTTACAGATTATCCTCCATTTTCACTCTGGATTTTTGTGGGTTAGTGTTGGAATGAAGGGAGAAACTTTTCAAATATTTTGACAACACTATTTGGTCAAAGTGTCTTTTTACTTTAGAAGGAGGAAAAAAAAAGTTTTTCCAATTCAGAGTGCACCAACCAAACCTGTCATTCAAAATACTCCCTCTTCATTGATTTCAAGACTTTAGATTTATTCTTTTCCTCTCAGCCATCACCAATATTTTGCATTTAAGTACCTAAACAATGCAATACAACACAACAAGTTAAGCTCTTACTGAAGCCTGGGCCTTAAGTTTAAATCCTAATACAGTATTAGGTAGCATTTACATGTTCACAACAGCATTTTCTTGTCTGTGTCTGTTGTCTGTACCTGCTTCTCTGAGAATGGATTATATCTTAAACCCCACCATCTCCTAAAGAACATTGCCAGTTATCACCACTCTAAGACAACTGCCCAGAATGTAGCAGCATCTGTTGAAGCCACTGTTAGTTTGCCCATATGGAAATGTTATCTAAATTTATTACGAGTTTTATGTTTGTATAAACATTCCTGTAAACCAATTAATCATTTTTAACTAATGCTGGGACCTAGCCCCCTAGTGATTAAGGCACCTTGGATTCAACTTTTGGCACTTATCAAACAAGGCATGGTTACCTAGCATATAAATTTAGTTAAATAAAATAAAAAATAATTAAACACATCAACTGCCAGCAAAATATTAGAAGCTTCTAGCAGATATGTTTGGAACACTTTTCAAAACCCCAGGATGGTTTAAAACACAGAAGTCTTTATTAGCAGGCACTATTTCTCAGTTCATGAATGTACAGTAGACAAGGAAGATTATGAGAGAGATTCCTATGTGGAAGTTGCACTTAAGAACCCACCTGGTCTTTTCCAGGTTATAAGGAAGGGTGGGCCAGGGGAAGAAACGAGATCATAGTAAGACTGATCATATTCCCTTTATTCCTGCAGATTTATAAAGCTTCATAGTTGACACATCACTTGCAATATCCACTTGGATCTGAAGTTTCTTTATTTTAATGACAAAATTTTCCCACTGTTATTTTGGCTCGTGAAGTTGATAGGACTCATATCTTATTCAGTAATTTACAGAGCTTATTTTTATTTACAAGAATGAAAGCAAACAATTTTTCTCCCTGAGTATGAAACTTGGAAACTTCAGTCTATATTAACCTACATGAAGACAAACATACATACACAAAAAAAGGTTTTTTCCATAATTATCCAAAGTGAATTATTTTCAGATAAAATTATTTCAAAATATCTAACTACTATAAAAGGTAATAGTAAAAAAAATTATAGCTGTGGGTCATACTTATACTGCCTTCTACTGAAGGTTGGAGGCTTAGTGGGACTGGACAGGGAAACTGTAAGTTTTATTTAACACAAATTCCTTCCTTTGGCAGATTTTTCTGTCTCTGTGTTCATGTTATTTTAAGACACTTTCATTTGATCATTCAATATTTTCCACCACTGACTAGGTGATGAATAGACTTTCCACCTGGCTAGGTTCCCCATCCCCTCTTGCAGTTTGAATATGTCTATAGACTTGAAAGCCAAAGGAAATGGAGAAACTGCCAGAGGTATTTTTTTTAATGCTTTCAGCAAACAAAAATAAAAAAGATGCTGTACAGGCATGAAAGATGAGACACTCTCTGGGTCCATCTGTTCCCTCCTCCCTTGCAAAAGTAATTGCTCCATTCCAGCCAAAATTAATCTCAGCAGAATTTTAAGCAAAAATATTGATTCATTCTTAATACAGGTAGAAGAGATTCCTGAAGAAGCAACTAACTGAATCTGTTCTGCTGCTCTCTCAGCTTCCCTTACGAAATCTTTTCTTTCCCACATTTCTACTTCATTTTTGTTCTTTTAACAGCATTGCCAGAACAGTGATCATCTTCTGTACTCTTAGCTTTCAAGATATTGCAATGCTTGTCCTCTAGTATGTCATTTCTGTCTTATATTGCCTTATTTTCCTACAACCTCCAACTCTCATTAAGCTCTATGGTCATGATAAAATAGGGCTATGTTTAGGATAAAATATCCCCACTGATTACACCTTGCTTAAGGTCATCTCTTTACCCTTTGGCAAAGCTTCCCCAAATCACCAGCCTAAAGAATCCAAACATGTTGATGATCTCCACAGATTTTTCAGCTTTCCCTCTTCTAATTGCATTACTTTGTAAGGATCTGAAATTTGATTATGATTCACTGACTTGATATTTTAGTTAAATAATTTGCTCTATAGCAGAAATCAAATGACTTTCTGCAGCTAAACACTAACTACGCTTTCAAAAGATACCAGTTATACCAATAGCTTTGCATAAGTTACTTCTTGAGAAGAAAAGCAAAAGACTTTCGAGTCTTATTTGGGGTATGTGCTGGTGTTGTATTTAGATATGTTTAGACATAAATTTGGAGAGATAATTTAGTGGCTATGTTACTGTTTTCTTTCAGACTAGGTGCTGCTTTTAATATACCTAGACCATTATGAGTATCTTAATTCACGCACTTGACATATATATGAGGTCACTTCCTCATGCCACTAAAATCCACATTTAACCATTATTCTCAAAACACATGAGACTTTAATTGGTCAGTAGGAAAAAAGACTGTGCTCCCCTGAGCCAAAGAAATTTCTCTTTCTGCTTCTCCAGGACAACTTTTTTCACTCATTCAACGCTTCAAGCACTGAAAAAGTCATCATTTTTCTGTCCAAAGACTACTAATTAGCCCAACGGACTATGCTTAAATCACCAACAACTTCTGCAAGCAATAAGGCAAAGTCTTCAATTATGAGGCCATCTCTGCTTCAGAAAGGTTCGACCAACACTTGCTTTTCAGCATATCCTTTGACAAACCTATCAAAGCAAGGGTGCAGTCCTGCTGGGGAGCCTTTCACAAAGTCTTTGCATAGTTATACTACAGCAGGACCTAAGGAAAGCCAATTAGACTAATTACATCAAACCTACATCTTGAGAAAAGTTTTCCAACAGTGCGGCACTGGAGCAGAAGGGGATGAGATTTAACAGGAAAACTGTGTTTCAGTGATTCTTATTTTCATACAGCAGCTACCTCCTCACACTCCTCCACCTCCCCCAAAATCATGCAAAGTATGCAGGGGGAAAAAATGCATTTATCCCAACTCCAACACACTCAACGGAAGTTCTTGTGAAGTGATAACAAATCAGTTTCTTACAGGGGAATACATCTACTATGATCTATTATGCAGAATGGAATGACTGTTTTTAATTTTAAGAAACTTAACCCAGCTAGGGATGATGAACAAGCATAAAAACAAGCACATCAAACACCCCAACTGCAACACATAGAAGTCATTGTTGACTTTTCTGATCAAAGCTTATATTTTCCAACAAAAGCAAGCAAATATGAAATTCTGATTTTGGATTAAAAGTGTTTTATTTACACCTTTATTTAATGACCAAAACACTTGCTGCAGGGAAAAATACTCCCAATTAAAGTGTCAGATCTTCAAGTCCCTCAGAGCAGGTTTTTCACTGTATTAGTCGTATAGCCTGACCACAGAAGGGAGCTTGTGTTGTCCTGAGAAGACTACAAAGATTAAACTCTAGTTGTAAAGAATGACTAGACATGGTTTGACTTACAAAAGTTGCAGGGGAAGACACAGGAAGAACAACTTGGTTAATGGGCCTCCTAGGTTTTCAAATCTTTGCCTGCGTTTTCAAGGTTTTTACACCAAAGCAATTAGTATGAGCTAAAGCAAAGTTCAGTCTGCTCCAATAACAGCTGCTGAAGACTCAGGCACGCCAATGCCACTCAGAGCTTCGCTGAAACAGATGTCTGGTCCAGACACCCAACTGCATAACTACGCTAAATTTCACCTTTAGTGTCTGCTTACTGTTCCAGAACTGCATTACAAATATATTCATGTATATGCTTACTTCTGAAAAACATCTAGAGCAAAGTGAACTTAAATCTTCAAGATGGATTTTTTTCTTATTTTAAACCCTGCTGCCCACATAAAGCTCAAGAGTTCTCTATATGAAAGCAGGCTAACATTGCTTGTGTTTGCATAGTCTCTACAAGAAAATTTCTCCCTATTGTTACAGCATAATATAGATCATAGAATCATAGAATGCTTAAGGTTGGAAGGGACCTCTAGAGGTCATCTAGTCCAACCCACCTGCACACACAGGGTCACCTAGAGCACGTGGCACAGGACTGCGTCCAAGCGGGTTTGGAAGATCTCCAGAGAAGGAGACTCCACAACCTCTCTGGGCAGCCTGTTCCAGGGCTCTGTCACCCTCACTGTCAAGAAATTTTTCCTTAAGTTCCTGTGGAACTTTTGGTGCTTCAGTTTGTGGCCATTACCTCTAGTTCTGTCAGTGGCCACCACTGAAAAGAGACCAGCACCATCCTCCTCACTGCCTCCCTTGAGGTACTTATATACCCTGATCAGATCCCCTCTCAGCCTTCTCTTCTCCAGGCTGAACAGGCCCAGCTCCCTCAGCCTCTCCTCATAGGGCAGATGTTCCAGGCCCCTGATCATCCTTGTGGCCCTGTGCTGGACTCTCTCCAGCAGCTCCACATCCCTCTTGTACTGTGGAGCCCAGAACTGGACACAATACTCCAGATGTGGCCTCACCAGGGCTGAGTAGAGGGGCAGGATCACCTCCCTCGACCTGCTGGAGACTCTCTTCTTAATGCAGCCCAGGATCCCATTGGCCTTCTTGGCCACGAGGGCACACTGCTGCCTCATGGTCAACTTGTCATCCACCATGACACCCAGGTCTTTCTCTGCAGAGCTGCTCTCCAGAAGGTTGGTCCCCAGCCTGTACTGGTGTCTGGGGTTATTCCTTCCCAGGTGCAGAGCCTTGCACTTGGCCTTGTTGAATTGCATGAGGTTTTTCACCGCCCAGTTGTCCAGTCTGTCCAGGTCCCTCTGGATGGCAGCGCAGCCCTCTAGGGTATCAGCTACTCCTCCCAGTTTGGTATCATCAGCAAACTTGCTGAGGGAGCACTCTGTGCCCTCATCCAGGTCATTGATGAATAAATTGAACAGGACTGGACCAAGGACTGACCCCTGGGGGACCCCGCTAGCTCCAGGCCTCCAACTAGGCTGTGCCGCTGATCACCACCCTCTGAGCTCTGCCATCCAGCCAGTAACCTGCCTTTCTTTGCATCTTCCTCATGGTGTAAGTGCATTCTAAGGCATTCAACCTTCTCAATCATTCAGGTTTTTTTAATACCTTGTTCTTTAATCACTTTCAGAAAACAAGCAAACAAAAGAAAAAATAAGTTTGTTTTGGTGTAGAGAGGTAAGTTTTAGCTGTTTAAGTTTGGATTTTAAAGAATGATTGGAGGGAAAAAGAAATCTTAACCCTGTAAGCTAGAGTTGCACAAAGGGGAAATTGCAGCCATTTTCCATGTCCACAAGGAAGAAATGTAACTAGCATTTAATTTCAACTTTTGTTTAATTGAACTAACCTCTTATCTTTTATAACACTCATTTCTCCTAAAAGAAAATGTGTTATGCAGGATGGTTACCTCACTGTTGCACAGATGGAATCACGGTATCAGATGTTCCCACAGATTGGGGTTGCAAACATGTTGATCAACACCAGCTGGTAAACACATCAGCGTGCACAGATTATCCAGGTGTAACCGCCCATGAGGAACTGGTAGCAAACACGCTGCACTCATTTCTGTGGAAAAGCTTTCTGAAAATTCAAATCCAGCTTGCACTTAGCATTTGGCTCTCCCCCTACATCACCATTAGAAACCAGCGTGTTAGCCATGCAAGTACCGAAATCCGTTGTACAACGACAACTTTGGAGCAATGGTAGCGAGGAGAAGGAAGAGTGTAAGCCTCAGAAAATGCTATTGCTGAGTCAGGTCAGCGACATTTGTGCACGCTGGTGAAGGACAGCTCTTATCCCACTGTCCTGGACACACACACGGTTTCAGGTTCCTCCTGAGCTTGTTAACAGAAAAGTTGCCTTGTATTTTTCTCTATGGACTTTATCTTGTCACCTCCACAGTGCAGGTTACAGTTTTATGGACTAGTAGTTGTGTTCCCCTGCTAGAGCCCTTGGTATGCTTCAACCCTACACCTAGCACCATCCACCTCTGAGCTGCATCTCCCCGCTTCTGTTTTTAGAAGGGATCTTTGCTGTTCTGTTCCCAAGTCTTCAGAAAGCAATCTGTTGCACAAATGATACCAAGCAGATTTCTTGAAATCAGACCAATTGCTGATTGCTTACTGCTAACAGGAAAGAACAGTCCTCCCCAACCCAAAGTCATGGTTTTGCAATCCAGACCGGATCTTTTGGATGGAGTTATAAGCCTAACTACATTTGCTGCAGTTTCTTCTCTCTCAAGCATCTCTGTATTTACATACATCACTGCCTTGTCCTAGAAAAGCATTTTAGTCATAAATCACAATATGCAAATTCACTAGGTATTCTAAGAGCAATCATAAACATGAGTATTGAAGCATAATCGCTGCTGGACTCTAATTTCATTTTTCTATTTTTTCAGCCAGTTTCCTAGTTTTGAGCAAACAGTATGAACTTCAAGGGCTTTTAACAAATTAAGCACTTGTGTGCATGTTTATATTCAAAAGAACAAATAAAAGGAATCAAAGTTTTATAGAAGTGTGAGTCACAAAGATAAGAGGTAGGGGGAGATGGGCAAGAGGGAAGACTGAATAACCTGAAGGCAATGTCTTACCTACAATTAAAAGAGTTCTTTGTAGTTTTATTAATTCCACTATTTAAGGAAGACCCACAGCTTATACAGCACTTAACATGTTTCCAAGGTAAAATGCTGTAGGCACACTTACTGACTTAATTGATGTCTGATATATTGTTATGGGAACCTAATGAGCCAGATGAATACAGGTCAACAAGACAGTCTCACCTAACATGCTTGAAATGCTTTTTAAGAGTAAACAACACTCTGTTTATACAGAGGGTTTTTAAAGCCTAAATAAAAGCCTTATGAACTGCAGTCACATACTGAATAAATTTCAATACCCAAACAGAACTGGATCAAGACAAATCTTCTCTTCACCCATATGTTGCATGTTAACATCTAAATAAGGATCCCTCCAGTTTAATGTAAACTCTGGTGAGATTAGTATGGTTTTAAAACAGCATTTGGATTGCAAAGCATAGGAGCAGTAAGGGAGAATTACCCCGTCGTTAGAAAGAACATGGGAATTTTAGGCAGCCATTAACACAGCAGCTATTTCCAAAGAGAGGGCAAACATGCTACCCAGGCAGAAGAAAAAAAAAAAAAAAAAAGCATTTGTTTCATTACGTGACAGACACAGACAGTTTCATTTTTCATGTTTACAAGAATAGTCTTGCATAGATAGCCTTAATACCAGTTTGGGGAATCAGGCCAAAAATGCAGGATGCCCAGCATTGAGACAAACGCCCCTGTATAGATCTAGTATATAAGTGAAAGGAAATTGGCCAGTATCCAGAGAGTCACGAGGTGATGTTTAAAAAAAAAAAAAAAAAAAAAAGGGGCCTTCAGGAGTATAAATGCAAGACAACTACGCATTGAAAATTCAGAAGAGAAATTCACTAGAAACTCATTGCCAAGGAGAACTTTGTAAGCCAGGAAACACACTGAGTAGTGTCACAGATGGAACTTAGGATCTGCACCCTACAAAAATTCAAACGTCATTTTAAATGCTTTTCACAGACCCCAAAATTTCATAACGCAATTCCTAGGGCAAAATAGATCCAGTGTTTAACTTCTAGTTCTTCTCGGAACCTAAACAAAGGATTTTAAAACATCTGAAAGAAACTTCTTCTGTAATGAAGTATAATCTAACTTGAGCACTGAGTAACAGTTCTTGTTAAAGCTGCCCTTAGTTGTTCCTGTTGACTGCAGCCCCTTGAATGGTTCCAGTTCTAGGAAAGCAGTAGACCAAAGCTTGCACACATACACTGAGAAGGCTTTGAAATGGTTAAGGAATTTCCTTACTTTCCCCTGTCCAAATACTCCACCAGAAATAGAGAAAAAAGCGTATGTTTCTATTCCAATGTCTTTAGCATTCATGCTTATGGATGCATGTGTACAAACAGTAGTGGGTAAGACAGGAAATTATTTCTATGATAAAAAGCCTAAACTTTCTATAAACATAAGTAAGGATTCCAAATGGCAGAAGACTTCAGAAAATAAGATTTTGGAAGGATTACATGCAGTCTTCTACAAAGCGATAATTCATGAGCAATCCTATACACTTCAGAAATCCATTATATAGCAAAAACATCTTTCATTTATGAGGTCACTCTCTCCCAGCCTAGAGAGATGAGCCATCTTGAACCTTTCAAGAACATCCAGTTGGCGTATCTCAAACTTACTAGATGCAACAGATGGATTCCACGAGTTCCCCAACTGGTTTTAAAACCTATTTAAAATTCCCATCACATTCTTTCCTACCAATAAGTGAAAAACTTCCTACTTAAAATACCTCTTAGTAAATCTTTCAAGAAAACCAAATAAATACATATAAAAGTTGCATTCATCTTTTTCACTATATGCCCTGAAAGGCATAAAACAGATCAAACATCTAATCTAATTCTGACTCATACACCAGAGACAGTGGAAAACAATATAAAAGAAAGGCAAAAATAATGGTAATTAAGGTTACACAAATAAAAAATTGTTACCTAAACACATTGATGTTTGGGAACATTTTAATCCTCATTCTATGCACTAACAAGGGAACTCTGAATCTTTGAAAATCCAAGGTAAAATGACCAGGGAACATTGCTTTCAAAGATCAAAAGATTATGCCAGACAAGAGAATTAGTGCTGGATAGCACAACAATTTTATCTTAAGCACCACCTACATACCAGCCTTTGTAAATACATTCATGCTCCTAAAAAAAGAAAGAAAAAATTATGATTTTGCAGGTATTACAGGAAAAGGAACAAGACCTGCATCTTAGATCTAAGGAGTGTTGACTGGAGCGGTAGCTTTTGAGTTTGAAGGGTAGTGTTTTTGTTATTGTTCTTTTGTTTTTGTTTTCCTTTTTTCCCTCCCCCTTCTCTACAGCAAGTTTCTACTGAGATCTTGCATTTCTGCACATGTGTCCCCTTAAGGACTTAAGGCACTGGAATCCACATGAATAACATGCCTAAGAACTTCCAGTCACTAATCTGGGAGCTAAGGAACTGAAGATGACACCATCTGAGAATCAGGAAGAATAATTCTCTATATAGAGAAATGGTACAGTATTGAATTGAACTTACAGCTGTAAAACATTTCCAGGATCCTTATGTGGATTTGTTCGGTGCATGCAAATTCCTGTGCTCAAGCCCCTTAACTTGGCTTTGCTATTTTAATTAAAAAAAAAAAAAAAAAAGCATGATTACTCAAAATACAGTCCTTTTTCCTCTGCAATTTATTATTGCTACGAATTTTTTCACCTCCACTATTTAATAATTACAGTAACAAAACTATGTTAAGAATTTAAAATAAAGCAAAGCTGTAGGTCAGGGATAAGGCTTCTTCTGCTAATTTCTGAGTGCTTGTTTCTCATTGACAAGTTTCATTAAGTGAAGTAGAACTCCAAAATATCTACTCCACCCTTCACTAGATGGTTGAGGAGATCTTCTGTAGGTCATCAAAAAACTTAGAAGTTTTGCTGATTTGTTTCCCCTCAACTTCTGGCCTGCAGTTAAAGCTGCAGCTGTTTCATTGTTTTGCTCAGTAAAACAAGTAGAGTGTCTTGGTCCGAGCATTAAATTGGTTCATCACATATTCCCAATTATTGTCCCCTGATTTGCAGTTTTCTGGCTGTTGGTTTGAGGAACATGTGTTGCATCCAATATATTTTATTTTTCCTTGCCACCTGGCCGTTAATCCTGCTCAAAGACAACATCATTAGAGGCACAGACCTTGCCTACATTCAGGCTTCATGCTCAAGTCGCAGCATATTTGTACTGAAAGTTCACTTGCTTTTAAGATGACTGCTGCAAATGCATCAGGGAAAGCGAGGATATACAAGATGCACAAGGGCCTGTATCATGGATTTGGGGCTCTGCCCATTATCCATGTATCCCATCTTCAGTCCTTCAGCAATGACATTTCCCTACTCTCCCCTTCCCCCCATGAATATAACCGTTTTCCATAACTACTTCCAAACATAAAAATTCTCAAGCAACTCTCAACCACTCGCACCTTGGGAGCTACACTTCACTTCTGCCATAGCTCACTGATGTGGTATTTAGTCTGAGAGTCAGGCCTCCGCAAAGTGACATTCCAGCAACATTTCAGGAAATCTCGCACTCCAGCTGCAAAAATAGCCCACTTGGTCTCAGAATATTAAGTTTACTGAGATTTTTACATACTTGTGGAGAAATTCTAAAATATTTCTGTATCTTGTGCTATTTCTATTTACACAAAGACATACAGGGATGAGGAGGAACAGTAGGAGTTAAGACAAAACATGCCTCATCCTCAGTTTCACATCTATCTATATATAAAACAGTGCGTGATGTTCAGCGATTTAGAAGTCTCATTTTTAGAACTTCCTCATCTTTACATTTTATTAGAAACAATTATGGAAGAATTTGATACTTATTACAGTGGGGCCAAGTTTATTCTTTACTATGTGGTGCTACCAAAAGAATCTGCATATTACTTCAAAGGACAAAGACCAATAATGCAATTGAGGAGATGTAAAAGTGTAATATACTTGGGAGTGTTTGCTTCGCATTTTTATTTCAACACTAGAAATTCACACATTTGAACAGACTGTTTGCATGGGACCATCTGGAATTACATCCTGCATGCAGGACTTTCCAAAATTGCTGTGGGCAGCAGAGAGGATGGTTGATGGTGATGGTGGCCGAGGAAGAAACTAACACTAAGGTCTAGTTTTAAATGGGGGGAGGGAAGGTCCTGCACAGTGTATCTGTGTTTTCAAGTTGCCATTTTAACATCAACTGCAAGACCTAATAGACACTTATCATCCCTTATTTAGGGGATTTTGGGCACAAAAAGAAATTTTTTTTTGTGCCTGAGAAGTTAAATGAGTCTCATTCCTACTTCTTATTCAAGGTTATGCAGTAAAATCAGTGTTGACTACTTGATTTTTGTCCCTCCTCCTCCTCTTTCTTCTTATATGGAACCTGTTGTTCTGTTCAAGCAGCTCCTGCAATAAGGGCCTATCACAAGTCCAAAAGTTATCATTATTGAAATGCAGAGCTACAAATACATGGAGAAACCACCTACCTCTGCTCTTTCACTTAAGCACAATGCTAATCCATCCCTGACAATTTGTTTAGTCTTGATCTTTTCTAGGCCTCAGTCTTTCCTCATTGCTCATGTTTTCCAGTGCGTTCATTACTGATCTTCATCTCTAGACTCTTGGCAATTGGTCTACAAATCTTAAAATACTGGCTCCAGCTGAGATTTTGTAGCCAGCACTATAAGAGAGATAATCAATTCCTCATCTCACATATGGTACCCTGTTATTTTTCCGTCATGTATATTTGTCATGTTTCCACAGCCCTTATTGTTAACTCACACTTAACATCAAACATAAACCACAGATCCTCTTCTGCCGTTCTTTTTTTTCATATTGCTGTTATGGAAAAGCTAGTCTCCCATTTCTCCTTTCACCCATCTCACCCTAAGCAGAAATAGCTGTGCATCTCTGTTAGAGTTTCATCTCATTTCAGACTTCTACTCTGATTTTTCAAGACCAACCATTCTGAGTTTTCAAGACCAACCATCCTGGTCCAAGAGTTGCCATCCAGTTAGCTCATATCTTCTTCATTCCAACCACCTAGATCATTTATTAAATCAGAGTTCAGAATAGGTGAGGTCTAACCTACTGTCTCAGGCTGAGAGCTTAAGCACTAGAAGTTGTTTTAGGGACCCCATCTCACCCTTCCCCCAATAGATGCAGATACAGATACTAGCATCCGTATTTCCTTAATTTGGTGAGGAGAATATGGTCGTGTAAGGATAGGATTGTCAAATTTAAAATATTTCACAACAGCTAATAGCTTCACTTTGTCCATTATACAGTATATTTGGGGGTGGGGAAGAACAGTGTCAGTCACTATTTCCAAAACTGTTACTTTGCAAACACAGAGCAATAATTTGTTCCAGCGTCCTTTTGTAAATAACAGTTCCACAGGTCTGCCTTACTTCCCCTCCATCTCCCACACAGCTCCTTAAAAGCAACCATCAAAAGACACCACAACAACAATAACAATGCATATTGTTAGAAAACAACTCTTTCCTTACTCCAGCTTTCGCTTCTATCGCTTCATTCTATTAAGGATTGTCCTACAACTAATGCTTTTTTGTTAAAGACAAAATGAAAGAAAAAACGGAATAATTTCATAGTCTCTTCTTCATATGTTTTTTTTCTTTGCCTTTCTTCAAGAAAAGCTTCAAGCTGTGAAACCTTCAGCATATCTTTTGTTAATAAAGGTTTGGGCTATTACAGTCACATGCCCATCCTGACCACTTCTACGTAGCTGCTGTGGTCCTAGCCCAGTTCTGAAAAAGAAATCCTCCCCTAATAAGTTTTATCACCATCTCCTTTCCTGCCCACCAGCTGATACAGTAAGCCACATTTTCAAGAAGTTCTACCAGACTCCTGCTATGGAAAGCAACCAGAATTACTAATCTACCCTTGTTCTTTCTGTCACTCCTAGTAGTTCAATTAAATGAAAAATACTCACTTCCTTGCATGGAACAGAACAGTAAGCTGACTTCCAAAGGCATACGGTCACTGCAGTTGAACAAGAAAAGTTGTTCCAACTGTTACATGTGACTGGCAGCCCTAGCAATTTGTAAAGTGCCCCTTTATCAAAATACACATGCTGGTGCGAATGCTATTTGGCATACCTAAAGAATGAGCTTTAAAAACAGTAAAATAAGCACAGTGAGGGAGAAGACAGGCTATAACGAGTCTATAATGTTAGTATAAAATTTCCTGCTGCTGAAGATGGCAAGAAAAACAGGGTGACAATGTTTGTGTTTTTGCATATGACATGAATGATTCCAGTACATTCTCAGCTCAGATTTTGGCAAGCCGTCAAGCCTCCAGGGCATTATTTGTGTAATTTTTGCCCTTGACAAAAATGATACTCTTTATATTCCAGTTTCTTAAACTACTCTTGAACATGTCTAAGAAAAGGGGGAATGGGAGTGAAACCCTAGAAGTAAAAAGCAAGTGTGAGATCAGAATGGTAAATAAAGATCTGTAAGCCTGCAGTTATTTGTATTAGGCAGAGTCAATGTTTGGGCATATATTAGTATTGGACAAAGAAGTGTCCACTCATCCTTCTTCATTCAGTAAAAGCTTATATAGTTTTCCTAAAGAGGGAAAGACTGCCTTACAAACTTACTGAAGGTGGCCAAAGGGGCAAACACACAACTGATGAAAAATACAGCAAATTTACACCTATTTGACCTTACAAAGACATTTAACATCTTTCTCAAAGTCTTCTAAAGAAATTTAACAAATTGGTCAATATTATACGTTTTTCCTAAAACAAGAAAAAGAGCATAGAATTAGCCAGAGATCTGTGTTGAACTGAACAGTCCAGTTCCTACAATCTATTTGTAGGTGACTTGGAAAAAGGAGTGAGCAGTAAAGTGACAAAACTGCTGGCAATACGAGTATGCACACAAAGTGAGTAGCTGCAGAAAGAATAGGTGTCTGGGCAGTAAAATGGCACCAAGAAAAAAAGAAATAGTGAAAAGTAGTTTTCTTTTTAAAAAAATAAATAAATAAAACAATCAATCTACAGACCACTGGCAGGAAAAGTTCACTGAATTGTGTTTAATGAAAACATCAACTCAAATTTTAAAGGCCTGATCTCAAGGCTTTAATAAATATACCAAATTAAACATTAGGAAACTCTAGTAAAAGAACGGAGAACAAAACTATTATGCTTTAAGCTGTAAATTTGAAATCAAAAAAAAAAAAATCTCAACTGTATCATAAGCCTTTTTGGTCCTCTTTCCAAATATATTAGTACCAGGAAATGTTCGTGGAAGAGCAACAAGATGAAACAGAGGGGCAAATGTGTAGCCTGGGGTATTTCACCATGGAAGAGAGGTAACTTACTGTGAGATACGATGGAGATCCACAAAATTCACAAGTCTAATAAAGCAAGATTGATAGTTTACTTCTGTTCCAGTATGAGTCACGGGTGGCAAATGATGCTAAACAGGCATCGGGTTAAAGAAACATAAGGAAGGGGTTCCTTAAGCAACAGATAAGAGATCTGTGGAATGCCCTGCCAAAGGATAGGGTGTGCACAAAAGGTTTATGTGGGTTATAGGGGAGAGTGCACAGGTATGTGGAAGAGAGGACTGTTATATTCTCTAACTAGATAAATTATAGTAGATTTAGAAAGTGAAAATAAGCTGAAGACATTGGAGACTGAAAGGAGAGTAGGAACAAAATACCACACTTTCCTTGTTCTTACTTTTCATTGGGACCCAAGAAAGTGGGAGAGATGCCTGAACCACTGACAAATACTGAACAGCGCACCAGAAGACAGACAACTAATTACTCTGACAGCATCAGATGCCTTTATCATCAGAGCTCATCTAATTCCTCCCTTCTGGTAAGTAGAGCAACATGTTATTCTAGCAGACAAACGCGCACGGTATGAACTCGTACTAATCCACCACACGTTCAGAGTAACCTCAGTGCTGGCAACACAAGGAAAGGGTGAGAAGGGCACCTCAAAAGTGTAAATAACTGCGTAAGGTTTGGCACCCTGAAGACAATATAAGCCATGTGCCCCTCTTTTTCAGCGACTCTCTGAAGCATTTAAGCATTTTAAAGTTAGGAAGGAAGAGAATAAGGGAAAGGGAAAATGCATGATCACGGCAAAGATCATTTGGCATTGCGGATTTTGTTCCTTCACATCACCACCTACAAGATCCCAGGTCTTACTGAAGTCTTTCAAAAGGTGTTGATACCTTCCATGCCCTTGTGCCTTTTTCTTTAAAATGGGATTGACTACCCTAGGTGCTCTCAACACGTCACTGGATACATCCACTCCTTCAGATCTATAAAACAATATATATAGGCAACAGCTACTTGGGTAATAGAGATTTATTTGGCTTCCAAATATTCAGGAAACAGAACTGACTGCTGATGCCACACACACATTCACACTTCTGAAGACAGTAGAGCTCTGCTTTTGCGATGGACATGGATTTCAGCTTTAAAAGGGGGGGTGGAAAATGCTAGAGTTAGGTACATGCATTCTTCCCAAAATAAAAAGCCTGTTTTCCATTTCTATGGCACACCTATGGAGTAGCTAGATATAAAGTCACGCCCAATGCAAGGAAACAAAAGTAAACCTGAACTATTTGTGACTTTACTTAACACTTATGCCATACATGAGCCATGAGTAACATATGTCCTAGAAACTGCATCTTCACGCTCATTAGTGCCCATAAAAAAGTGATAATAACTGTTGGCCACTGTACCAACAATTTTCTCTGGACTGTCCCGTTTTCTCTTTTTCCTCTCTTCCTATTGCTTTAGGTTGTTTAAAAACTAAGTCAGAGAGCTGCATAGTGCAAAAGCATGAGCTTCCCCAGACAATGCTGCACTTGGTCACAGATACTGTCAAGAGAGAAACGTAGGGAGTAACTTCTGGTTCGCACTGCACTTGCAAGGAGAGAATGAGGTCAGGTCATTGTGCAACAATAAAGTATTAACTTGGAAATTACAGGAGCTATGAAATAACCAATTTCCATTTGTATGTTCTAGAACACAGTTGAAAACCACACATAAAAACAGAAGCTAAAGATGTGCCAAGTGAAAAAGTGCCTCTTAAAACTTTTAAAAGCGTCACTCAGGTATCTCACAGGAAAGCAGAGCTTACAGGCAAGTTATGATTAGCTTAAACATTGAGTCAACTAATTTACTAAACCCAGAGCAGAACTGAAATTAGGTCAAAAAAAAAAAAAAGAAAAGGTATTCCATTGTTATGGAATATGGGGCATTGGGATTCAGGAGACAATATTCCAGCTAGACACTCAAGTTCAGATCTTTCTCTGTGCAGGGATGCAAGGCGGGTAGGTCGTAACTCTGCCCGTGAGCCAACCCTGCCCCAACGTTATTTTACGTTCTTGTCAACTGCAACTCCAGAAAGGAAGAGAACGTTTCTATATGCCAGGGAAGTGCCAGTACTACATCCACCACCTCAGGGCCTAAAGCCACAATGTAAGGGGCCAGCGCAAGCGCCCCGGAGCTGCAGACACCCTCCTCGGTCACACTCCTATCAGAGAGCTCCCCTCCCAGCCGCAGGCCAGGGCTGTGGAGAGGAGAATCCCCACGCACGCAGTAAGCGGCAGCTGGAGCAAACACGGCATTTGGCACGAAAGGACAAATGAAATACTGCAGGGTTCCCCATTTCCCTCCACTTCCTCTGTCATCTCCCTATTTCTCCTCTTATTCCAGACTCAGATTTCTACTTTTTCTTCATTGCCTTCTGAGATTCAGTTTAGCTTCATAGAAATTCACCCAAAACTAAACAGAATAACTTATTACACCATTTAAATGATATCTGCCTTCTAAACAAACTGCCCAGGTTTATTATAAATAAATTGTTATTAGCACATTCAGACTTTTTCAGTGCTTTTATACTGTTGCAAATTGAAACACATCTTCACTTTTACATTCTCTCTGGTCACTGCGGTTGCAACAGATTTCCTTTTATTCCATTTAGATTCTGCATTTAGCGAATGCTTATAGGCCACAACGTCATAGACACCATGTCCATTCCACAGGCCAACTGCTTGATATTCTTGAATTAGAAATAAAAAATAAAATAAAAATTCTCCTAGAAGTCAAAGGAATCCTTCAATGGGAAAATAGAAGGTTTTTTTTCTTTTTTTAAGCTGAGGTTTTCCATGACAAGTTTCAACTCAGAGGAGCATTTTAGAGCCAAGTTATAAAACACACAGTAGGTGGGGCAGGTTACAATAGAGGTGTTGGCACAAAGCTCCTCCAGGCATTACAAACACAAGGCTAAAATAACAGCATCTCTTGAATGGGAAAACGCAACTGCTGAATTTGAAAGATTTTACTTTCATGTGAAGACTTGCTGATAGCACTGTTAAATGCAGTGTATGCAAACATAAGAACCCTTTACACATATCTGAAAGCTCGGCAAACTCAAATACAAGCACAAAGATATAGACAGCATTAAACATACTACAAACTTAGAGGATAGTTTTGCATAAAAGGTGTCTGCCTAGCCAGTCTTATTCTTATCCTAATGACTGACCAGGAGATGTTCTGAGGCTGAAATAATTAACTTAAACACTGCTTTCTTTTCACCCCCTGCTGCCACGCTCTTCATTTGTGCATTTTTATTAATTGTTGCAGAGCTATTTTATTCCTGTACAATTAAAGGTCATTTTTGCAACTGTCTGCTCCTTCGGCAAGGCTGTGCTGCAGCTTCAGCAGGCCAGAAGTGTGATTGCTGGAAGAGACACAGCTATTTATAATATGCGTCCATGGTATAGTTCCAGAAACATCCTCTGCCTTTTGAAAAATTGCTTAGCTCTGTTGTGCTTGGGAGTGGAGGGAGGAAAGAAAGGAAGGTTGGCTGGTTGAGCTTGTTTTTCCATTTTCACTTTGAAGATTTTTCAGACTTGTAGCTATTACAATTTATTTTGACAGGGTGGAAAAAACCTATATGATGAAATAAGTGGGAAGTTTTAGAAGACTAATATTTACTATCATTTTAAATGCCAGATTTTTTTTCCATGTGATTTATATGAAGTGTCAGAAAGAAAATCCTCTAAAAGTAACTGCCAGTACAACTTTAAATTTTATATTTATATTGTCGCACAGCTCCTTTTAACATTACAGCCTCTGCATTATGTCATTTAATGATATTCTGTTGTTTTCTCTCTGTAAAATATATGCTAGTTGTTATAAAGTTTTATAGTACTCACTTGCACCGGTCTAAGCGAGGAATAGCTCCACTAGAGCTATTGAAATGAAAATATAAAACCAATTCAGATCCTAAAGTTTAGGCTGTGCGCACTAAAGCTGCCAAGCTCCCAAAACAAAAGCCAGCACCGTGTATTTGCTCATATGACAGAAAATTAACCAGTCTTTTTGCACTGACATGACAGCAAGATGCTCACGATGCTGTTGCATCCTGGAGTTGCTCAGTTTTTGCAGAGGTTAGAGTAAGAGGGCATTTAACACCATTTAACACCAGCCTTCAAAGGGCTCAGGCTTCTCCCAGGCACAGGTTTTCCAATTCACCTCATGGAGCTTCATCTTTTAATCAAACCTCATAATATCTGTCTGCATGAACACTGTAGCTGAGCACAGAGGAAGAGATCAACAGGAGAAGGAAAATTCTTGCTGCATCCCATGAGGACACACACTACTAGGAAATGCCATCTATTCAGATTTTAAAGTTAATTGTCATGCATGGATGCTAGAAGTAAGTCATTTTGCCCTTAGAAGCTAAGAGGTTGAATGAAGTTATGAATATTTTTTCTGGAGTTGACACTAATCAAATAAAGCATGCACTCAATTTAAAAATCAAAGGATTTTAATAACATTTTCTCCAGCAGTATCCAATACCACCCTTTACTCCTCATAGAAGTTCAGGAACCCAGCATCATTGTCAGAGAACACAAGCCCAGGTTTCTGCAGCTAATTTTCATTTTTATTGAAGTGTTTGACGTCCTACAAGCTGAGAGACTCTCCTAGCACTAGACACTCTTCCACAAAGAGAAACTTCAGGCTCTTCTACCAAGGCACATCAGCAAATCACCTTGTTACCATCTCCCTCCAGCATCAGAAATCCTAAGGAGCTTTCTGCTAAAAAGCAGAAATAAATTTACTCCTTGCCTTCAGCCTTCTTTCAAGTCCATCTTCTTATGGCAAATCATGTCAAAACTGAGACGGGCTGACAGATTATAAGGCTGCAATGGCCGAGAGAACTGTGGTGTCAGACTGCCTCACATTTTTATGTAATCAGTCTTTGAATGAAAAGCCATTTATAACCAGTGGGAAACAATGCAAATTTAGCAGGGAGACTGCAAAGAGGATGTGGGACTTAAGTGTGTTCCTTGGTCTGAACCTATGTGATAAAATGCCAGAAGGTGAGAAACCTTAGGCTCCTAGATGTAGGACACTAGTACATCAATATCAGAGGCAAAAGCCCCAGACAGATGTAAGGAATTCAGCACTTGCTTATGTTAAGCCTGGTTTATCTACTACGACTGCATGCAGCTGGGAGTACTCTGTATCTCCATACCAGATTACAGGTGCACTCAGGACTAAGCTCACAAGCAGCATCGTTCACAAGGGTCTCAGATACCCCTTCCTTTCTCCTCCTCCTGCCCCATTGTACAGATACCACAGGAAGGGTTCACCAGAAAATACAAAGTGTTCCTTAGAGTTTTAACGAATTTAGAAATAAAGCACAAGAATGAATACAAGAGGTAACAGCACATTTTTATCACCAGCAACCCAGGCATTTACTTACTCTTAGATACTTAAGCACAGATCTCTTTTCAGTACTGCCTAGTATCAAGCACTTCCTCTTTTCTAATGGTCTGTTCTCTTTACTATCTTAGTTTGTATCTGGATGGTCTCTCAGATTTTTGTGCTGGTTATCAGAGGCCAAAGTAAAAGCATTCCCACTCACGTGTCAGAATTCCCTCTCTAGGGCACCTGAACCCTCATCTGCCCGCAGAAACATGCGGAAAGTCCTTCCCTCCCCAGCAACAACAGTTGCAGTCATTTAAATAGACAGCATTTAAATAAATAGCTGCTACCAAAGAACATTTACTTTCTTTGAAGAACACTCTGGAGTAGAATTAGAATTCTTTCTTCCTAGAAAGTGGAACCTATTTTATGCTGTTCAGTACACTGGCCAAATATTAGACTTTTGAGGAATATCCTCCAGATCACCAAACACTTCCAGGGAAACTGAAGGGAAGGCTCCCCTGCAAAGGAAGAGAGATGTGTAAAGTCAGTAGCACCTATACAGGTTTAAACCCAATTATTAAACACGCAGCAGGGATCCATAGACACATCTCAGAGAGCACATTACCTCCCTTTGAGGATGGATTGCACAGTTAAGTCCTTGTGCACCTTTCTGCACATGCTCCATTCACCTGGATCACAGGTGCACAAGAGAGAATTTGACTACAGGCCATTTTAGTACATGGAGAGAAACTCCAACACAAGTATAACTTCTGGATGAGAGTAAAAAATAAACACAAGTAACAATAAAATCAAGCAACGCATGTCAAGTCTATCAGGGGCTCACTTGTTCACCCTGCCTTCTCAAGTGCGTGATGGATCAGCTGTGAGTTAAGAGGGTGCGTTATTGGATCCTACAGTAAAAGGCAGGGAGTGAGACCAGCAGGCTTCCTATAACCTTCTTTGCAAAAACAGGCTTCCCAGTACATCATCGGAACTGCCCTTAATTTGGGCTATGCGCTTACTGGACAACCCAAATACTAAAAAAAGTCAAATTCTTGTGAAATAGTAGGGGCATTAAGCAGTAAATATATATATACACACACACACACACATATATATATATAAATAGCAATATGTGGTCATTTGTTTTTACAAACTCCAAAATCATCATGAAAAAACTTTAACAAAAGAATAAGTGTAGATATCAAATAATTGGTACTGGCATCCTCAGACTTCAGTGTAACTCACTCCAAGTTTATTATACCTCCTATCAAACAATAAGTGATTTCAGAGAAGACAATTTCAAACCTGGACACATCTATTCATATATTAAAAAAAGAAAAAACAACATACACCACACACCTTGGTCAGAAGGTGTGGATTTGAATATGCTTAGTTATTATTTCTACCACTAAAAGTGTTCTAAAAGTTTGGCAACATCAGAAATGCCCATTTTACTCATAATTAATTACAGCTGTAACTAAAAATAGTGGTATCATTTTATATTTTATATCACTCAAGAATTACACAAAAAGAAAGAATGGTCTATGCATGGTCAGGTATTACAAAAGAAGGAAAACTCAGCAAATGACTAGGTCTTGAAAAAGATAAAGCAATTACCTGATTTGATAAAAAAAAAAGATTTAAATCCATTTTGATTTGTAAAATAAATTTGGGAGGGATATTTCTTTATAAATCAAAAATCATAAGCAATTCTTAAACTATTCCAAATCAGTGCTTTGATATTCATTGGCTTTTAGAAGCTAGATTAGTCTCTCAGATAACGACTTGCATCATCATTTGCAAGAAAATTGAAGTTTGCCTTGATGACAGTTTGCAGCATTTCATATTGAGTAGAATAATTTCATGAGAATTAAGAACACATCTCAATCAATAAGCTCAATCATTAAGACACTGCAAAATGAGCTGAACAATCCTTAACACTCAGGGACTTAAAGTAGTCCAAAAATCACCCGGATTAAACCCAACACCTGTGGAACATGATGCTTATTCCAAAAAGAGTCCTCAGAAGCTATTCCAAAACCACCACAGAATATTTCCATCTCCTGGAAGACAACAAACAAATAAAATTCACCTAGTTTACGACTTTATACATGAATGCAAAAAGCCTCAAAGACAGCAGGAATTCTCAAGGAAGCAGAAGTATAAATGGAAGAGATTGCTATTTGTAGGATCCAGAAAATTAGCCAAACAAAAACAAAGCAAACCACCACAAATCTACTGAAGGCCAATGATGAAGGGGGAAAAAAATATTACTACAAGACACAGCTTCAATCTGAATTGGAAGAAAGTCATTTCTAAAGTCAGTTTAGCCCTTTCTTCCTTACGTCAGTCAGACATTTCAGAACTTGCTCCTTCCTTCATGCTACTGAAATTCCCCATCTAGCTGCAGCCCACACTTAAGAGAAGCCAAAAACTTCAACCAGCAGAACTCAGAGCTTAGCCAAGCACCAGGAGGACAGGGAATCCTCCTCTTCCTGCTCTCCTCAGGTGATAGGCAAAACATCTCAAGTACGAAGTTAAACTGACACAACTCGGAGAGCAGCAAAGGAATAACTTCTGGCAGGTCAATCCGCTGTATCTTGGGGACTTTCCTTGGGGATATTCAAGTATTTCTGAGCCTAAAATTATGCTACTTCTGTCCTGTAATTCTTTTCACCAACTACGCCAACTTCAAATAAGCCAAGTTCCTCACTTCCGCTGCAATATTTGGAGTACTATTTTAGAATTTCATTTCTTGGCTATTTTTTTTCTAGTTTCTGCTTGAAGATGATCCTTTTTGGCCATGCAGCCCTATATCTTCAGGGAACATTTTGCCAGGCTAAATAGTGGATACACCAAATCCACTCTGAATAACCCAAATCCCCAGTTAGTCTTAAAATTAGAACAGGAGAAGGCCAATTAACTCATTTCTGTTGAAGATTGTTGAAAACGCCAAATGAGGCAATAATATTATAGAAATTGATGGTAAGGCTCCTGGACAAAAATGTCTGAAGCACTGGTTGACCTCCTCTATGTTTTGAAAAATCATAGTGGAGCTTCCATGCAGTCAAGCAGCACAACCAGCTCGCTCTCCCATGAGAAATCCAAGGTACCCTTGTTCCAAAACATCTCAAAACAAATAAAAAAATTCATATTAAAACACTTATAGGACTTGGTTTCCACAAGAAAAAAAAATCCTTTGATCTGAACCAAGTTGTTTTTTCCAATTCAATCCTTTTACTTATATGCCTTATAAACTTGCTCCAAATCTTGATTTAAAAAAAAAAGAAAAAAAGAAAGAAAGAAAGAAAGAAAGAAATCAGTTGCTACTTCTGCATCATTGTGATGAGCTTCCTAACCTCATACAGAAGAACCGCCTTGTCCTTAAACTTTTTCCTTCAGGGGGTATGTGTGTGTATAGGTTTTTTGATTGTTTTTTTAAGTGATGACAATCCTTTAAATAGTCACCTCCAGTATTTCGAAAAACAAAGTTAGGATTATATAACAATGTAAAAACCTTTCAGCTGAAAGTAGTAGATATATTAGTGTATTAGTTTGCATTTCACCCTACATGCAAATGCATGGAAGCACTTCCGAAAAATCTCTTCAGGCAGACACTGATGTCAGTTTTGCAGTCAGGTGGAGTTAAATCACTGCTACACACCAGTCCCACTAAAGATAAAATGCAGCACTTTAACACAAGGCTCCATTTCCTCACCAGTATATTGGTGGGCCAAGTTTTCAACCAAAGTGTTATCACCAAATATGTAAGCATTCACATTCTTATTTATACCTTAAGGATTCTTGTATATGCTGCTTAAATTTTAAAGCTAATTCCTCTCATAATTTCAGTCAATAAAAGCTTCCTCCTTTTAAGTTTAAATGCACAGAGTAATACTGCTCATGATTTTAAGATTTTAAAAATGATCTTAAAATTTTTAGACTCCATTTTCAAAACTACGCATCCAAATGAAAAAAGAAAAAAAAATATGTAACTTGTTTGCTACTAGAGTGCTGACTTAATTAGTAATTATGAGTAGGAAATGTGTTACAAATACTGTCCATATATTAAAATTTTGTCTTAACGAGAAAAATCTACAGAGTATTTCAAATAAATAAGAAGCACAACTCTACATTTTCCACCTTCAGGATATAATATGAAAATTAATTTGGCTATCTAAACATTATATAATTGATGATGTGTGTGTGTGTGTGTGTATATATATATATATGTATATATATATAAATGTACACGTTTATTTTTGCAATGAGAGGGAATGCAGAGAAGAGGAAATGGAACAAACAGAAAAAAGTCCAAGACATACAGTTTGTGATCAAGGTAGCAAGTGACAGCAGCAGAAGTCCAAAACTGGTCTCAGACCAGATTTCAGGGTGTTATTTACATGCTGGCCAAAACTGTATTTGGCACCATCCTTTAATATTGGGTTTTTAGAAGCCTTTTCATTTCATCTTCATAAATGAGCTGCTTTTTCCTTGGCAATAAAGCCATATTTTTTCAAGCTAGGTCACTTGGCAAAGCACCTGAACCATAGCCAGAGCTCCTGATTTTTTTTTTTATTATTCATAGTTAAGTCATTTTATTTCCTTCATATTTAGAAAAGTCTAGATTTTTAAGCTGTGAAAATGAAGTTAACATTGCTCTATAAAAATAGCGATTTATTCTAAATAATTCCTCAATCTTAGAAGAGTGGGGAATTAAAAAATAAAATTAAAAACAAAAGCTGGTATTAAAAAGAAATAAAACTATGACAAAAAGTGGCTTTATGAAGTCATGCTCTAAGCCGGAACAGCTTTTTAGTTAAGGTCTCTTCTAAAACCATCTGTGAAGGACAAGCTGTATCTGATCAAGTTATGGTTTGGTAGTAAGCTAGTTTTTTAAAATATATGTGTGTGTGTGTGTGTGTATATATATATACACACACATATATATATATATAAAAGCTAGAAAGAAATATTACAATGGCTTTTCTGTGGTCGTCTCCCACACCAGACAGCATTACTCCTTTCTGTGAGGTACCTCCTCCAGACAGGACAACTTCAAGGGCAATAGAAGGATTTACTACCAGCTTACAGGTACTCTGCACTCCCCGTATGACCTTCTGCCATGTTTAGGAATTCAGAGACCTCCACTCTTGGTACAGGTCCAGCTCACAGGGCATTATCATGATCACTGAATTACTACTTCAGTGCTTAGAAACTACAGGTGTGTCCAAGCTATATGCGCTTTGGAGTCGCATACATTCATTTATGTAACGATAAGAAACTGCACAGCCTTGAAAGCTGGTGGGGATGACTGTGATCCCAGCACAACCTCCTGTGAATCAAAATGAAGCCAACAGCAAGTGATAAATAACCACAGCACAGAAATAGTTTCACAGGGTTATGAGATTTGAAATAAAAAAATAAATAAATAAATCACACACTGCCAAGACTGACCAGCTGTCATAAACATAACTTGACTTAATCTCTGGAACAATCTAGAAAGCAAATTACATCAACATCAGATAGCCCAAGTTGAAGCCAAACAGACTTCATCCACACTCCTCTCTTGCTCTCTACTGGATTTTTGGAGAGAAGTTCATTACTGCGTCACCCATGTTCCCATCAGGAATCCGTCAAGAGGCAAGAAAAACAGTATTATTGATGCCTAGTTGCCTGGGCAGAACTGATTGTTTTAAGGGACAATCATAAAGGAGAGAAAACTAAGAACAATTTCACCATCTGGACAGCATTTGAATAGCCAAAGTGTTTCTAATATGTACATCTATCCTTCAAAAAAAAAAAAAAAAAAAAAAAACACCTCTTTAGCCAAGATCCACAAAGAACAATATTTGCAAAGTCTATGATTGCTCAGGCCTGTTCTTTTCAGAGTAAAGCTCATGACACTTCCCAGCCACCACAGACAGATTATCCCAGTAGTCATGGCCATTGGCTAGTCTGCCAAAAGATCTCTCCTTTCTCATGGATCCACCCCAAAGAGACACTATTAATTTTGAAGGCCAAACTTGTCCACCGCCAATTCTCTCTCTCCATAGGAACATCTTGGTAAGACCTCTATCAAATTGTCCCTGCTGTATTAGTCCCAATACAGCCATTTACCACTTGATCCTCAGCTAAGCAAGCTGACTATAGACATTTTCTCTTAAAAAAAAAAAAAAAAGGTGATTGTCGATTTTGTCACACACACACACACACACACACACACAGGGTTTCTTGCCCCGTGTCTTACTTGACTTGTCTTTAAGAGCTTTATAGCTTGCATGTTTCTTCTCAAGTCTTAGAGCTCAGTTGGAGCAACATTCATGTCTCCATCAAATCCTGAAGCACCATGAATGTGGTAAAGAAGTATATTTTCAACCAAAAGCAAGCAAAAATCCTTCTTTAAGATGAATGGCCACAAGTCTGTCAATAACACCCAGATGCAGATACTGCTACTTTTCAATTTTAATACACAGCAGAATCATGTTGGAATTAATCCATGCATCTTTCTTCAGAAGGAGAATGCCAGGAAGGTTGAAAATAAAGTTCTACATCCAACGGCAGGAATGCTCAAGATCCTCCTGTTTCTCTAAGTGAAGTTGCTTGGTCTGCCTTCCTCAGCTTTGCAGCAAAGCTGTGTGGTCACCCTACAAGGTACTCGGGACACAGGTCTGTCTAAAGAAAAAAGTAAAACAAAATGGGCACTCCATACATTCAAACACACACAAGCTCATTCACAGCCAAATATATTCACCAGTTTTCTTTCACAAGATAACCACACACACACAATATTATACCAGCACTGGTGTGGAAAAAAGAATATAGTTGGGACTTCACATTTAAGGAGTATCTTCCTCAAAAATGGTACTACAATTTGATAATAGTATTACAGTTTTCATAAGTTTTCATAAAGAAAACAAATAATGTTCCAAGGAAAACGATATTAGATAGGTAAACATTGCCAATAATTTCTATTATTTCTAACATTTACTACTGACAACTCCCCATATTTGTATTCCTAATAATGCTTAAGAAAACTTAAGTTTTCTTCAGAGTTCATCTGTACAGTGGCATTTAAATGCAACATTTGTTTTCCTAATATTGTAGAGAGGAAAAAAAGAATAAGCTGATTTTCATCAGGGAATTACATTTCCTTCTTTTACTGTAGAGGGCCATAATATTAGTCAGCCTTTTCCATCATGGGGGAAATATATATATAGATATATATCATGTCTTCCATTGCTCTCTGTTCTAATGTCAATCACAGGTACTTGGACACTTGTTTACTGAGTTCTGCTTCTTAAATGCAAACAAAAAATGAAATTTGGCAAGTGCCTTGACCAAACTAGAGAACTTTTCCAAAGACTACTCTGAACACCTCCTGGTGAACTTTTTCTTCTTTGGATAATGATTTTTGGTTTTGTCAGCAACAGAACAAATATCAGGATAACTGCCTGAGTGCAAAATGTCTGAATATTTGTTTTCAAGCCTAGATTCAAAACAGTACCATTTTAGATATGCAGCTATGTGTTTTTGTTTCCATTTCTAAAGGAACACTTGCTCAGTCTCACTACTAATGAATATAGATTTATTTTTAATTAGAATTTGAGTATTTTTGCATGTTCAGGCTTTTCTATGGAGATTCCTTAGAAGTGATAAACAACAGGAATATATAGACAGAGTGACCAAATAAAGAGTTGGTCTCAACACCACATTCAAAATAAGTACTTGGAGTATCATAACTTGCCTATGAGTTGGAACTGAAAACAGGAAAAGAAATTACACACAACTACTGATTACACACACACAGAAGTGATACCACAGATTTGTTCTGCATTTGTTAGGTTCCCTCACTGCATTAGAGCAGAGCTAAAAATCATTGGGGTGATTATTCTAACTAATTTTCACACTCTCCATGAAACCAGGTTGTTCTCACCCATCAAACACCTAGTAATGCAGCCTATTGGGTATTCAGAAACAGCAACACTTAACTGCAGCCCATCGGCAATAAGTGTCCACTTCACTTAAATCAATAAATAAATAAAAACCCATCTTGATATAGTAATAATACAAAAACAAAAAAAAAGTTGATACTTTGACTAAAACCTTTACAGGAAAATGACATCAACTCTCTGCATCACTTTTTTTTTTTTTTCCTTTCTTTCTTTGGGGCTATGCTGCAGTATATGGGCTTTACTTCTCTGTGGAAGTAGATACTTATTTATTCATAGTTGCAGGTTTTTTTTTTTTTTTTAAGTATATGGTCACTTCGTACATCGCCTTACCTTAGAAAGGGAGAAATCAGACTGCATATGGCAAATATATATATATATATATATATATATGGATTTGGGTCTCCAATTTACAAGATTTTGTTTTATTATTCAGATAATGAAACCCATGCTTAGCTAAGCTCCTCTTGGAAAGCCCTGAAATCTCTAATTCTGATCCCCAGTTTTGGCCCTTGACTTTCAAGCTTCTACTGCTTACTGAGAGACCAGAGAGGAAAAGTTTTTCATTTATCTGGAGCTTTTATCCCTCTAGAAATATGGTGACTAAAAAGAGTTTTTCTTGTGAGTAGTTTCAATTAGGGAGTTTTTCTCCCTTCCATCTGAGCCATTTCTGGCTTTACTTTCCCTCGCTGGTAGGGCATTTTTTGTCTATTTCATAATATGATCAGATATAGAAATGTCTTATCACACAGAATGCTTTTTGTTATTTTATATTCTTCCCAAACTCATCTCTGAAATTGTTTCCATGGTCTTTAATACCTTTAACCTTCATTTTCTATTGTCTAACAATTCCACAGCAGCTTTGTTAGATTGCGATCAGACTTCCGCCCACTGATCCTCTAGGTAGCCAGCCGCTAGGCTAATGAAATCAGCTTTTATGGTTCATATTGTGTAACCTGCAGATCGACTTACTCTATTGTCTTGATAAACAGCTCCATGGACCTAGATGAATAAACGCAGCAAGTCTGCTTCCATGCCACAAGTTGTAAGAAGCGAGAAGAGAAGGAAGAGTTATAGCTTAGAGTAAATTGGGCTGTAGGGATTCCAGTAAAAGTATTCTAACGCATCCCAGCTGCACTAAGCTCACTGTAAACTCACTGAAGTAATGAAGAGCTGGATTAAGGTTTACTGACAATAAAAGTTATGGTCAAATCAGATGTTGCGTCTCTTTCCATAACTGGAAACAGGCAATCACACGACTTTGTGTTGAGAGTGCTTGCTGTCGCTTTCCATTGGATTTCAACTTTGCACTGCCGCTGCTACCTTCTTGCCATCACTTGCCTTGGATGACGAGCCTCCACATTAACCCTACACAACAAGGCAAACTTCTTTGCACTAGATAACAGCCCCGAGACAAGGTGTAGAAGCAGCTCTGCTCACACATTTCCAGCTAAGCACCTTCGCTACAGTTTGAGGTACGAGCTTCAAAAGGCTGCTCGCTTTGAACAGGCCTAGCTGTAGGCACTTGGAGATTAACAGACTCCTCTAATTATCCGCTCCGTAGCGACCGCGCTGCCGTTGCTACGGAGCGAGGCCTGGTGCTGCGGCTGCTCCCAGGCCCGGGCCGCTTGGCTCCCTCGCGTGCCCCACGACGCTTGCGGCAGCGGGGCAAGCTGCAGCTTGGCGAGGAACTGCCCTCCCAAAGAGGATCCTGTTTTGCTTTTGGACAGGGGCAGGATCTCAAGCAAGGTGTGGTCGTGATTTACAAACCAAGCAAACTGCCGGGGATTACGGCACAAGCGTTAACTTGCAAAACGTATCAGCATGAGAACGGCAAAGAAAAGCTTCTCAGTTCTCATCTGTAAAGGAAAAACAAAAAATGAAGCAGAGTTGGTGTTTTTCTTCTGTGAGTCTAGCAAACACAAAATGCCAGGATTATTATCTACCTGAAGTAAGAATATTAGTCCTTCAAACAGAGAAAAGCAGCAACAGAAACAAAAGAGCCACTGTTTTGCTTGAACTCCAAATAGGGTGGAGGTTTAAGAGCTTCCCACCCCCCTTCCTCAGTTTTCCCCTGCAGGACTTCACTAGTGAGCAACTGGACCCATTTGCAGTCACCTGCAACTACAGGCTGTTAAACGAGTCCCAGCCCCACAACACCAGCAGGGAGATTCCTTGACGCAACAACTAAATTTACCCGGCAGCAAGGCTGGCATGGGAAGATCCCGGCCAGCTCAGTCCTTTTGCACCCGGTTCAACCTGGGCAAATGTTACGGTCCAGCTGCAGAAACAGCTCAACTGAGGTAGTGGCTGGACAACAAGGAAGAACTACTGGGGCCGTTGGCAACAGCAAGAGTAGCAACTTACACACATTAACACCCTGAGCCAGTCTGGGGGCCATACTACAATACTTTGTACTAGCAAGTCAAATCCCTATAAAATCCCTGTGCAAACAAAGGTGTGTCCAGACTACATCAACTTCATGCACTTAAGCAGATTCTTCTCCTAATTTCAAGTGTGTAAAGCTGGCATTGAACTACACCAAGCCACCAAAAAAACAAAAAGCTCTGTGAAAGCAACATGAAAGGCCTCAGATCTTCAAAGATTCTGAAAGTTGGGTCTTGCTTAGTCCTGTCTACATGTGCAGTCGTTCGAAAGACTTGGGGTTCTTCCCATAGAAATGGCATCTTGTTACTTTCCTTACATTGCACTAAGCATAGCACAGAGCTGAATGTCATTCTGACCACTAAAGGAAATAAATTATTGGTGTGTTCAAGCCCACAAAACTGCAATACCATTCTGTATTGTTTCTTGATGGAAGGCAAGAATATTGAAATTAATGTAGACTGATACAGCAAGTTGGGTCGAAGCGATTTATGAATGAGAATAAAGAATAGGGAAAAATGGACTTTCTTGCTCTCTAAGAGATTGAGATTCATCCATTGCTTGGATGAAATCTTTTTCAACAAGTGTTTATGTTGAATTCCTATACACAATTCGGATTTAAAAGATAAGTTAACCTGAGTATCAGGGTGTATACATACTAATGCAGCATAGTTGCATAAAAAAGGCCATAACAAAACTATACGCCGAGAGAATATCCTTCGCTATCAATTCTAACTTAATGAGAAAAGTTTTGTAAAGTCCAAATAAACTTCTAGGTCTGTATTTCCAGACTTCAAATTCAACTATGGGGCTAAACTTTGGATAAGGTAAAAGATACAAGATGGGAAAACAACATATTAGGCTTGATGGTACTACTAGCAATATCAGGCTAGTGTATATATAAAGCATTAAGGGTCTAACTGTTGCAATCTAGCATGTTACCCAGCTGCAGGGTTATGTACAGGACTCCCTACCTCAAGATAGAAACTACATTTACCTGTCCCTACAGTGTAACCTGTTCTTTCCTTGCTGAGCTTCCTTACATAAAAACTGTAGACAAGTTAAATTTGCCCAAACTGTCCAAAATGCCCTGTCATTTCTATTGCACTACAGAAAACTGTTTTATAACATGATCCTGGAAGAGTTAACATCTCTCTCCTTCCCCTCCTCCTCAACTACAGATACAGCTCAAGGGAAGAAAACAAGTAAACAAGATACACCACTTCACTACCCTATCCCAAGGGATCAAGAGAAAATTAAGAAAGAAAGCAGTAAGAACACTTTTATTTTTCCACAGAAGCACAAGCCTGAAGAGTAAAACACAGTTCAAAAAAACAGGAGAAAAAAAAAAAAAAAAAAAAAAACCACACACACACACAAAATCTATCCCCCACACACACTTTTAGATGCCTTTATGACAAGACTACCCATTAAAAAAAAGTTTTCAGCAGCATGTTACTTATAACTACTACATGACAACACTTTGATAATGCATGCTGTTTTGTTGTCTTTGAAGCTAAGTATACATTGGAACACTGTACAGAAGCCAGAATAAATGTCAGAATAAATGCAGCCCGGGTTTAATAAAAATATTTGGCTGTGCACAGAGCTCATACTGGGGAAGCAGCTTTCTATTATACTCCTTTTCAAGAGCACACTGATCAGCAGAATGAATTACAGTGTATATTTTCTGGATTATATTTTCCATGCCCCTCCTTCGTTTTTTGTAAGATAATTTACTCAAGAGAAAAGTCAGAACAAATAACTGCAAAACCAACTCCATTATTTTAAAGCAGGTGCACATGAAACTGATTCAGGAAAATATTAGTCCATAAATTTCCTCTTGACCAAGGAAAATCTATGGCATCTGTTTAGCCTAATTTACTCTTCCACTTAAACAGGAGTTGGAAGAGAAACAAGTTGATCTTTTTATGTAATTATTCTGTTGACCTGAAAGTTTGAAGTTAATTGTGTCAAGCAATTACTGGTAGGCTGTAATTACTTAGGATTATTTAGGATTAACAGAGGTTTTAGTCTGACTGAAATACATTGCAAATAAATATTTAAATTGACTTTAAAATAAAAACATTAGTTTTATGGCCTTTCAGCAGACTAACGGTTTAAAGCTCTTAAGAATTTTGAAGAGATAGTTCTATTTCTTCAAGTGAAAATTTGAATTTTAAAATGATATTTAGAAAATATCTTCACCACAAACAGCTGAATGTATTGCAAAAGAATGAAGGGTGCAGTGGCAAAGTTCTTCCCCAGAGACCACTTGAAATTGCAGCGTGTATTTGCAGTTCAGGCTCTTTCCTTACGTTCCAGCCCGTTGCTCAAAAAGGTAGCATTAGAGTAGAAGTAGCAACAAAAACCTGGCAGCACCTGCAGCAAGAAACCAGCTGCTGAAGTGGGACACAACCTGCAGGAGTAGCCAATAAACCACAGCACCTTCCCAATCTCCAGCGGCCAACTGGCTGGCTTGCATTTGTTAAGTTTCTCTCTTATCCCTTTGCTCTTTTTCAGAATATCTGCAAAATGGGAGTGCTGCACACAGTCTACGCCAGTTTGCTCCTCCAGTGAGGATCCCACAAGAGCTGCAGGGGAGATAACAGCTTGCAGCCCATCCGCACTTTGTCTTGGCACTTCTGTTTGGCATCTCCGTTCAAGCTCCCCACTTCAAGCACACAGTAGGCACTAAAAAGACCTGGCAGAAGCTTAGTATAAGTAGGAACAGACTTGGCTTTTTAAATACCCAGTCAAGTCAAGGTTGTTAGAAGATCAGAGAACATTCCCAGGCATTAGCTCATATGCTAGAGGGTAGAAAAAGGGAAAGACAAAAACTTGTGCCAACCTGTAAACAAGCTCTTCCAGCCAAAGACAATTAAACCTGTAGTGATTTCAAGAGAATTGGGAAAGAGGAAATAATTCAACACTAACCCTACGCTCCACTTACAACTGCATTAGAGGACCAAACACATTAGGTGTCCAAGTCTCCAAATTCACCTAAGCAAAAGGGGCAGATTTTGATTTCACATGCCCAGTGTTACCTAAAGAACTGATCCTCCTGGTAAGAATGAGCATACAATATTTAGATGAGCTAACAAGACAGCGAACTGCTCAATACGTACTAGAGCATAAGCTTATGCTCTATATGAAACAAATTTAGCAAATGGGATGCTGCTCACAGGCTGGTTATTCAGTCAGTTGGCGTGAGATGAGCACACACCGGGTTTCCTTACAAGCTTGCTTTGTGAAAACATCCTGGTGCTTCCTCCTAAAAGGAAGCAATACATGGACTCTTGCACCCGCCGTCAAGGCAGCTCTGCAACCGAGTTTACAGCACAGCAGTGACAAGAGTTACGTGTTTGTATCCAGTATGTCTGCCTGCATTTCCCATCTGCTTGAAAGTCAGAATAAGCTATGTTCCAAACTGAAACTGTCCAGAGTGAAAGCAAAGGCACTCCCTTCTAAAAATCTATAGATTTTTTTTTTTTTCTTTTGGAAAGATAGTTTCTCTGATACGGCCTGCCTAACTGATAGGATTTCAAGAGTAACATATGCACAGAGAAAGAAGCCTAAATTACCACTTTTCAAGGGTGGCTAAAAAGCCAACTCTAATATAGGAATTAATTTTGATAAATGGTCCCCTTATTTATCCCTTTTATCTGGGGCCAAACTCCTCTTCATAGTACCCAGTGACAGGGCAAAGGGTAATGGGTACAAGCTGAAACACAGGCAGTTCCACCTCCATGTGAGGAAGAACTTCTTCACTGTGAGGGTGACAGAGCCCTGGAACAGGCTGCCCAGAGAGGTTGTGGAGTCTCCTTCTCTGGAGATCTTCCAAACCCGCTTGGACGCAGTCCTGTGCCACGTGCTCTAGGTGACCCTGCTGGAGCAGGGGGGTTGGACTAGATGATCTCTAGAGGTCCCTTCCAACATCAAACATTCTGTGATCTTAAGTACTATGGGTGATTTTTCTTTCACTTATTCCTTTCATAAAGATTTCTGACTGTATGGTTTATTTTGGGTGTTTACAAATGAAAGCTTATTTGCATTTACCTTGATCTGAGAGGAGTTGTGTAATTAAAGTAGCAAGTAACAGGGTGTTTCATTCCCACGAGTCTGGCAAGGATGAGTTGAAGCACTGAAGAATGTC
Organism: Tinamus guttatus; assembly: GCF_059628265.1. Classification (NCBI taxonomy): domain Eukaryota; kingdom Metazoa; phylum Chordata; class Aves; order Tinamiformes; family Tinamidae; genus Tinamus; species Tinamus guttatus. The sequence continues at coordinate 1,706,334 of NW_028288820.1, forward strand.
TTGTCATCCCAGCATATCTACAAAATACAAGAGTGGGGCATCCATATAATCACAGGCCAGTAATAGCAAAGCACTGTTGTTACTGAGATCACGGCAGGAATAACGTGTCTAAGTAAACAGCTGTGCTCAGGATATGCAGCTTCCAGCAAGACCTGGAAATACATGCTTCAATACCAATGGTTTCCCAAAGCTACTTAAAAACTATCCAGAAAAATAAGAGACTCTGGTGATACAATCTACATTGCAGCATAGTTGTGTCAGCACAACTGAAAGGGTCACAAATCAGCTTATGGGAAGGACTCCACAGTTGCCAAAGGAAGGAATCTACCCCCTAAGTTGTGATTACATTTGGTTGTGAAAGACCAATTTTCCAAAGATCATCAATGACTTGAAAGAGCTGATTTTCAGCATATAACCACCTTCTTGGCTCCTCCTCTGCTTACCTATTGGAACTATGGAATTGGATTGCCCCCAGAAGAATAATTTTCATGTTTCTGCACATCTTAAGTTTTCATGAAACACGATAAATTTTGCAAAACGGGCCAAGCTGAAGGTCATATGATACTCTCACTGCATTTGCCTTGCTCAAGTTCCTAACAAAGCAGTTCTCACTTCAGTACTTTGGGGAACCTTGAATAGCAAGCCCTGCTCACCACCTCAAACAACAAATAAGAGGCACACTACTTTACAAAGACTATGGTCAAGTATGGCGTTTCCCTTACTTTGAGTCCTCTCCAAGGAGGAGAAAATATTAATAATAATTTTATTACGATAAAGCCTAGAGGTATCCACTAGTTCAGAGAATCTGCTAGTACATATTACACAGTTGTGCTCAGGCACTACATACAGAAGAATTCTCCACACAGACTGGCCTTAATCCTCTCCTACCTGTAAACATGCACATTGTTCGTTCTACTAAACTACCTGGTTTTAAGTTCCTAAAATTTCCACAAACAACCTGTAACAGTAAAATGATGCAAGAGGAATTATAGTTATCTCACGAGACTGTTCCTGTGTTCTTGGATAATTTTACGCTCATCATGAGCGCTGCACTTCTAAGCGGACATTTGCCACGCTTTATTTTATTCACACTCAAAGGAGCTAGTGTGAAGTAGCATTAGCACCACAAAATGACTTTGCAGAATAAGAATGGAAGGTTTTGAGCAGCTCATGCAAATGCCAAGACCTCTCTGAAGCCTTGCTGGCCAAGCCATGATTACAGGCCCCAGTCCATATACTCAGGTGTGCAACAGAACTGTGGCATGAGTCACCAGCTGGCAGCTTCTGTTCCACAGAAAAAAGGGGCAAGCATCCAAGGGCCTTCCCTCTCTTATGTTAAACCTAGATAAACTCATGTTTTGTAATGTTTTACCTCACAGCTAGCTACGTCCACTTTGTTGCAGCAAATTCAAGAGATGTTATCAAAGCATCACGATCTCCGTCCTGAGCTTACATTATTCAGGGACCCCCATGAAGACGGAAAGCAAGTTTTTGCTGACTCCTCAGCAAAAACATAAGCCTCTGGCCCCAATGAAGTGCAGCCTCTAAGCACTGCTTTTATGACGAGCCTGTTATTCACAGGGCTTCTTGTAAGCTTAATCATGCCTCTTGCCTTCGACCCCGTATCTCCACCCTCCCAGAGCCCCAGTAAACAGCCGAGCTGATGTTATCAGGCAAGCAGTTACCAACTGGGCCTACAGTAAGAGGCTTTCAGAGAGAGCCTCCTTGACCTTCCAGAAGCAAACATGACAGAGGAATTGCTGTGACCCAGTACGTAAATATTTAAAGAGGAAAGACGGCTCCATTTTTATGGCTAAACAATAGTGCAGTGCAAATTATAACATTAAACTGTAAAACACGCAATAAAAGTAAACAACTCAGCTAACTAGCACAACTCCATGTCAACTTGACAGTTATGAGCAAGAGGAGTCTTTTCCCAGCAGACATAACCATACCAAACTCCCCAGTACTTCAAGGCTCCTGGACCTGCTTAAGTTGTGGCTACTGCGAATCAGGTCAGTTAGGTACAATTAACACTAGAAGCACTAGCAGAAATTGAGCCTTTGGTTAAGGCAGAGGGAACAAACACACAGCCATTGACAGAGGTTAAAAACAAGCACAACATCGGTGCTAGCCGCAGCATTATCCCACCTCAGTCACAGAAAGTGAAGCTAGTCCAGTTGCAGAATGATATCTCAAAGATCTTTACATTTTTTTAAGCACATCTCTTACCAAGGAAAGAAAAAATTTAAAGCAGTTTTTTTTATAGCTACATATTGTAATATTTCAATCCAAGTCAGGTTATAACAAGCAATAATAAAGCAGCTTGTTTTACATTTAACTACCATCTGTGTAGAGTCAACAAGTGTCATTTAAATGATTTTGTAAGATTTATTTATGGAATTTGTGTAAAAAAAGACTTAAAGGTTTTGAAATACGAGTAAAGTCTCAAAGGCAGTTGTTAGGCTTTACAAGAGGTAAAAACAATATTGGAGAGAGACATATGTTTAAACAAAGAAACCCTTCAAGAAGTGTTAAAGGCAGCAAGTCCCTTGTGTTGCAGTTCTTCTATATTTGCTGAAATGACCCTTCAAGTGAATTCTACTGGAGGCTGCATTTCTGTTACTGAGTGGCATAACTGATATTTTTCAAAGACAACCAAAGCAGAGGGTTCTTAGTTCTCAGTTTTAGGCATCCTCAGCATGACAACAGATCAGTTTGAGTTCAATCACGGAGAACAGCTATGTGCACATATGTTAATCAAATACTAATATCACTAATAACAAAAGGAATAATGTTAATCTCTTCAAACATCCATATGAGAAGTCAATGAAAATTGGCATGATCTCTAAAAGTTAATCCAAAGCCCAGGACACCAAGTAGTTAGCTCGCTCTGATACCAGCAATTTGCCAACCGCTTGAGTTACAGGAGTTAGCAACAGCACTAACATCGTGGATTACTTGGGCCAGCTCATGCAAAACTGCTTAGCCTTGCTGAGTTCTCCATCTGGAAAGCCATTTCACACACACACACATATATATATATATTTTTTTTTTTTAAAAAAAAAAAGCAAGCCTTAGAGTCTACATAGGATAGCATACTGCTAAAAGGTCTACACAGAAGTAGTATTCCATTATAAATGTAGCTTAAAACATCAGCATAAATAGAAGTTAATCTTCATGTTAAACTAAACAGATTCTGATTTTAAAGTTTTGCTTAACCATTGCATTTTATGGTCTCTTCTCACTGAAATTTCTTACAATGAGAATGTGTAATTAGGCTGGGATTCCTAGAAGACCTTAAAAAAAGAGAGAGATCTCCACATTTTTCCCTCTTGCTGTTTTACAATAGAAAGTGTTACAATAACAGGACTAATGCCTTCTTTTACTGCCACGTCGGCTTCTCAAGGATGAAGTAACTATTAAGCCTGAAATTTCATAATGTGCCTTTACAGTCCATTTAGAGGTGGACTTAAGTTGCACATTAGTCAAGTTCAAACAAACTTGAGCAAAACTCAGTATAGGAGAAGGATGTCAACATATACAAGTGCCATTAACACCTCCTTTTAAATCTGTAGAAGTATTGAGAGCAGACGTGATCTTAGAGACTACTATGCTAGCAAGGGGCTTTAGCTCTCTGTCTTCCAAATTGCATTTATCAGTAAATAGAGTGCTCTTGAGCCCACCTACTGTAGGAAAAAGTCAAACTGGCCCTGGGGCTGTTTATTTATTAAATAAATCTAAGATTAAGCACATCTAAGATTTACAAAGTGCAAGCAAGGCACACCTCTACAAGCACCTTGCAGGTGGAAACTTAACACACAACTGAGGGAGAAAATCATCTTGGAAGACATTTCCACTCACAGTCGCATCTTCCCAAGAACTTAGGTGAGAACATCCACTTACACTTTCCCTCCAGTTCAGCTTTTTTATATTGGAACCTCTGAAGTGCTGTGCTAGCCTAAAGCATTTAGATAACTATGACATTTTTGTGTTCAGTTCCACTTCACAGATGCTTAAAGCTTCAGGTAAGTATCTGACTGCCAAAGAACAAATTCGCTTGGACAGGCGTTGTCAAAACAGTTTATAGAGCGCAGCTGAGGGACCAAACGACGAGACAGTCGCGCTTCTCCTACAGTTGACAAGCCTTGTTATGATAGTCACACCAACTGCTTACAGGAAAGGCGACACTGGGAATGCCAACTAAATGTTTTAAGTGGTTTCATGAAACAATTCTGTAGAAAATTAAGGCAGAATCAACATCCCATAGTGTCCCCGCTCCGCCAGCCAGCCTGCGACAAACCCTTCCCGACCACCAAGACTGCGGATGCCCAATTCGGGCAAAACAGTTAACTGCCTATGGAATATCACTGAAATCAGAGTGTTCATGTGCTTAATTCCTGTGCTTAAAAGGAGTTTTTGTTGGCTCTAACTCAAAATAGCTTGGCTGCTTCAAGATCTGCTGCCCCTGTTGCTATTCATCTCACTCTGCTGCCAAACAGTGCATCTGCAAAGGTGCTTCAGGGGTTGCAGCAGGCATTTTCCATCACTCCTAGACTACAGGGGGCAAAGGCAGAATAATCAGAGGGCATGAACACCCCTCGAATGGCTACTTCCCAAGGAGGGGAGAAGAGAAGGGAAAAGGGACACAGAAGTAATGAAAAACCAAGCACTAGGAGATAGCAAAAAACAATGCACATCATCTTTGTCTCTGGGCCAGTTTCACTAAGAGATGAGCTGGGTCTCTGCTTTGGAATTGAAAGGAAGATGGTGAGAATTATATCTTGAACTTGCTTCCATGCTTTCAAAGTGTATCTACTCTGTGAAAAAAAAGTCTTTATTTAGTCAAATGCTTTAATCATAGCTGAACTCAGCTTAAAAAAAAAAAAAAAAAAAAAAAAAAAAAAAAAAAAGGCGCAAACCAGGTTCAGCCAAGATACAAGGTCAGACGTCCCAGATGTAAACTTCAGGTGTAAAAATAGTTCAGAGGATAGAAGAAACTTCCTATGAATTGAAGGAAATCCCCTACTTAAGTTGTAGATATGGGAAACTAAAGTGTAACTTTGCAGGACCTCCACCTTCCACAGTTTATAAAGCTACTGCCTAGATCTGATGAAAAGGGGAGAAAAAAAAAAAAAAAAGGGAAAAAACCACTTTTGAACTAGTGAAACATCTCCCAGTAGGGTGTTTTTGTGTTAATGGTCATTTTATTTCGTTATTTCAAATGAAGACTGGAAGCAGGTATTTTGAAAAATACAATTATGTGCTTTTTTAATAGTCAGACTAAAAATTTTCCCCTCCTAGGATATACTGTACAAAAGCCGTAATATTTCAAGTTTAAGCATGTCTTTCTGAACATGGTTGTAATAAATGAAGTGGAAGCAAAACTGTGACTTTAATAAAATTCTTAACTAGCTTACACATATTGATCTAGTGCTCCACCTCAATGAACATTTGCAGATTTTAAAAAGCAGAACAGTAACACAAGTTCCAATTAGGCAGTATCTCTAGTGGGAAAACATCTTCTGAACTACCTTCTCCCAGCTTTTTTTAAGCCACAGCACAGAGTTAGAATTGAACCCAATGGCCACTTTTGGCTGCATATCCGTGGCCAGCTTTGCAGTTTGTTTATGGAGCCATCTTTTGAGTCCACATACAGACAACAAATCAAGTTAAATGGAAACACAAGTCTTTAAAAAGGTGTAACTATGGAACCACTTTACCAACCCATCTGACTGAAAAGCTACTTTGTGGATGCAGTTCTCCATGCAAAATTAGATCCTTAAGCCAATGTCACTTTCAGAGCTGAAACTCAATAACTGGCAAGTTGACACGCCAGCGTGATTTACAGCAAATTGCCTGCCATCTGCCTGTTATTAATCATCCTAGGCTGCAAACCTAGAATAAAGCAATACTGTTGCAAGCTACAGTCACTCCCTTAAATTTTTGCTGAGTATCTTCACAAATCATGTTGCCTATCTGGCCGGCTGTTTAGTCAGTGATATCTTCACCCATACACATGTGGACAACTGTATGTACTAGAGGTACTTTAGCTATGAAAGTATGGGACAACAGATGTTTATGTATAAACATCAGATATACAGATACATGCAATAAACAAGACTTATTACACAGTATTACACAGCAAGTATGTAGAATATTACCTGAAACTTCATGATATTGTGCTGAGCCTTGCATTTGGAGAGGGCACGTGCCTTTCTCAAGAGATAAGTATCTCACTAACATAGGAAATTTAAGGCTCAATTCCGGGAGACAGCTTGCAAACAGATTTTTCCCAAAACTTCAAGAAAGGGAAAATAAAACACTTTTAAAAGTTGTCCTAGGATTTGAGTCTTGATTTTTGAGTGCAGAGATAAACAACTGTAAACCTAGCAAATCCTGCAGCACAAAAATTTAAGTAAAAAAAGAAAGACCAAGTCATTCCTATTGAAGTCAATCAAGGCACAGAAGAAAAGAAAAAAGACTAGGGCCCTTTTGTATTCCTCAAAATATCCAGCTCTAGACAATAATGTACAGTTATAAGGGGCAAAAATAAAGGATGTGCCAACATTTGCATAAATCATGCAAATGTACTTCAGCTGCTTCAGTATGATGGACCCCTCTGCACATTTCATGTGTCAGCTCATAGCTTGCTCAGGACACCAAGGCTTTTCACAGCTACAGCATTGTCAGGGATTTCCAGGATAGTCTGGGAACAAGGAGAAGGTTCACTGTGCGACAGGATCACTTTCAACCTCCTCTGTGGAGCCAAAACAAACTTAGTAACGTAGAGATACAGCAGCGTGATCTTCATTTATCCAGCCACAGTGCCTGGGAAAGTCCAGCTGTGAGGAGCTGACCTTTTCCAAAGAGGATTTTTGGAGAGTGTCACCCTGCCATAAAACAGGGGTCAGAAACGCTACTTGTAGCACTGAGAAGGCTTGCACTCTTCTACATATTCTTTAATAAAATGCACAGGGCATGAATTGGAAGCATCTGATCTTAAGCAGCCAACATCAACAGTCTGAGACACAAGCTTAGGATACACTTCCCCTGCCAAAATTAGAAGTAGTGGTCTTTATTACACACATCAAAAGCTGTTGGAAATCAGATAGCTAGAGATCTTAAATTTGGTTTTAAATTTGGTTGCCAACCTGTATATGAGGGAAAATTTCTTGGAAATCCAACAAAACATGGCTTTTTGCTGACATAGTTCAGAAATGTTAAAAATACATAGCCCAGAACTGCGATAGTTGCATAATCAAAGGCCACTTAAAATTAGATACTAAGTTTGTTTTTCTGAATCTTACTTCATCTAATCTATTTCATTCTCATTTATTTTCCTGTTGACAGTTGAGGTCAGTGCAAGAGCGGTAAGTCCTATCTCACACTTCAGAAGTTTAAGCAATCGCTGGCAACCAAACAACATTTCTGACATCTGGGAACTAATTTGCAAGAAAAACTGGTGAAACGAGGCCATTCTGAGCTATAAACGCAAGTCTAATGATATCTCCCAGATTTGCAGAGCACTGTTTTGATAGAGTGGAAACTATGCAGTTATGTATATAGTTTCAATAGTCATTACAAAGACTTTCCTATGCACAACTCTTACTTAATCAATGAAACAAACTATCAATTTACAAGACTCTCTAAAATGCTCGAATGAGTTATAGCTTTGCAGAAACATTAAAGAGCAAGAATAAAATCTCTCCATCACAAAAAAGGAAATATTCAGCCTCAAAAAAGGGAAAAAAAAATACATATTATGAAATTGCTAGAAACCAACACCTGCACTGAGTAATTGTGCTGTCAGAGCAGCAGATGTTTATGTACCACCATGCAGTAACTAGAGTTACATACTAGCTTACATATTACTTCATGTAAAGGATCCTACTTGTTAGAGAGCTAGCTGGCTACACTGACATGTCAATACCCCACCAGGAGTTAACCTATCAAAAGCATATTCTTGGTTCAGTCCGTTTAAGTGCAGTTTTCACTCTGCATAAAGTCTTTCACAATATAAGCACTAAGCTGGAATGTCAGGTCTTTATCTTGGTCTCTGCACAAGAGTTGAGGCTCTTCCCTCAAGGTCTCATATGTCTTTTGTCATTACTTATGAAGTTATTCACTAGAATATCACAGGCAGTTTATTATTTAAAAATAGCTTTTGAAAGAAATTCTGTTGAAAGCGATGAGAAACCTCCAATGACACAGACACCCTCACATGCAGCCCAAGGACAAATACTACTCTGCAGCAGGGGCAGATCTGTAGTTTGGAGCAGCTGATTCTGCAGCCTATACTTTTTTTGGACTTGAGTTTGATTTTTTTAGATCAAATATCCTTACTGCACATGCAGAGTTGGAAGCTGCCTGAAGCAAAGCCACACAAAAAGCCTCTGGTTTCTGTTCTGTGGGAACCGCAGCAGCCCACTCTGAAGTCAAATGCCACCCTGGCCAGCTATCCCAGGTGAGAGTCACATACCATCCCTTTCCCACGTGAAGCAAGCCTTATTTCTCCTCCCACTCACTCAGGAGCAACACCATCCTACATCCCATGCACACACCAAGCATGAACAACCACACCGAATCTCACTCCAACTCAGTTACCAAGCACGTTCAAGAAAAAACACAGCACACAACAGTGTATTTAACCTACTATTGTGATTTGGCAGATTGAGACTAGGCATCCTTGGATGCCCATGTGCACTTTACAGGGGCTTTATTTTTTTTTAAGAAGTCAATGCAGTCAATGCTGCAGTCTCAACTCCCGGGCTACAGCCCTGGGCACAGCTGTCCAACTATCAGCCGCCTGTGACATCCATCCATGCAAGAATTTGCTCAGGATCATCCTCACAGCTGCCCCTAAATGGCAAATTCTTCTCAGACTTGATGGAGACTAGTTACGGGTCTCCTCGTAGTCCCCAGCAGTGACAGTCTGCAGCATCCTCGTGCTCCTACCGTGTTATTCAGCTGCCAGGAGCTTCAGCCCCTCTCCGGGGGAACGCTTCCGAGCGCTGCAGTCTCCTCGGAGGGTGAGGAGGCACCACCCTGGATCTTCTGGAAGTCCCGATGTCAGGATCCCCAGGGACAGTGAGAAACAGGACAACAAGAGGAAGATAGCAACAGGGGCAGAAAAAGGTTCAGAAAAGGATTTTGGAAAGGGAAATGCAGATGTGCTCACAGACACACTCAGATCCAAGAAGAAAGCTAGGAACAAGCAGTTCTACAGCAGCACTACACTGGAGACACCTTCAGCATCAAGTAAGAAGGTGCAAGTATCATTCTGCTTTTTATACAGCCTAAAAAGAACTTTCTAATCATCAAGAAAGGTCAACTCAAGCCGAAAACATCAGTGCATATACATTTAGGACAGGCTGCAGGACCTCACTTACTTATTTCCCATGCCTTAATTTGGGCCTCTCTTTCCCCACTGAATGTTGGCAGAGCAGACATCCAAGTTTTGGTTTGACTCCAGATTATCTATCCACACTAGAAGCTCTTTGCAATCCAAGCCAACATATGGTTAGCATTGGAATAACCTGAGGAAGCAGCTATCTTCAAAAGCAAAGCACAAGACCAAACATAAGCATAACGCACAATATGTTTAAAAATTCAAACTTCCTTCTCCATTTCCACTCACATTTTTTCAGTCCTACAAAAGAAGCTAACTCACATACGTATGCATTTATGTATACAAGAAGTGTTATCCTAGCTGTGTATATTTACCATTGTTTCAGTTCTTTGACACCCTAAGTTAAAAAGAGCAGGAGAACTCCGCAGGTGGTTTGTTCCATCAGCTGAGTAAATAAAAAAGACACACTACATGGTTTTTAACCCATGCCAGAAAGCACAGTTCATTCTGTTTATAGTTTCCATATTTCATATGTCACAGAGTGGTGGAGACTTTCAAATAATTTAATATTTTATTATACTGACCACTTCCCTCCTGAAGGATCTGAGTGAATCAAAATAACGAGGCTTCCCATGTACATCACAAATCATCAGGAACTTAAGTCTCGTCCATTTAAGTCAGAGAGGTCCAGTTTCACTAATAAAATCCCTTTGCTTTGCATCACCAATGAATCTTAATTCTGAATCAAGATGCTGTACAGAAGGCAGAAACATAAAAGGCGTTTCTATGACTTAGTTGTTCTTGAACAACAATCCTGTCCTACCAGGTGAAGGCTCTGTTACTCACACAGGAATAAGGGTTGCTCTTCCTCACACCACTCACTTAGTACCTTTCCATAGAAAAGGAGTGTTGACCCTTTCCACTCACTCAGTTAAAGTATTTAACTGTGTATGACTGCTTTGGGACACTCATGATCTAGCAAATCATTCTAGAAGAGATATGTTTTTCTTGGCATGTCCATAAAATACAGAATTTCGAGTTTCCAATTTGAGTAGCATACTAGTTATAGGCTACCTTTGGAATGTTTTGAAATTCTTGCTTACCTTTTATTTAAAAAATTCTTAAAAACAAATATTTAAAAGCAGTAGATTTGGTTTTATGGCATCTCTTGATGTTTTTGTGGCAGGAAATACATTTGAGCATAAGACTAGTAGTTATCCAAATTTTTTAAAGTTACAAAAAAAAAAAAAAAATCACTGAATAGCTTAAAACAAAAAAACTCCCACACAACAAAAAACCCTCACCCTTCACCCCAAATTTTAGTCTGCTGTGGAATCACAGCCTCCAGTAAAATTGGTAACAGCTTTCCCAGACCAACTTTGATCAGTCTTGATTAGCTTGGCTTTTATTTAATCAGTTTCAGTTGTGTTTAGAATATAAATTTCATTGTGCCAACAGGATGTTCTTATTCCCATATTGCTCGCTTTTGTATGAAAGTTTCCTGGCAATCATTTAACTCTCATGCACTTGATCATATTTATACCATTGAGTATCACTTCGCTAGGCTTACAGCAGAGCTTCTAGCCTAAGAACTATGCTTACTGAGCTTCAAAATCAGAACATTGTTATTTAATAGTAAAACAGCCTCCCTCTACAAATACCTAAGACTTAAGAATGTATTCATAATACACGAGAGATTTCTTTCCCCAGAAACTATGAAATATTCAGTAGTAAAGCTCCATGACCAATGTAGAGACTTTTTGCTGTACTGTAACACTTAAGGCCACTCTCCTTCCTGTAAAATCTTGAATTAGTCTTCATATTCCAAATGCAACTTTGATTTATACTTTGTCATCTTGAGAAGTGACATCTAGAGCCATTTTCCCCACTTGCAGAGTTTTATAAACTTGAATGGAACCCATTTGATTAATATATCACTATATCTCTCTGCATATATAAATTACATAGACACTACTGTGGACATTCAGACACATTTCAGTTTGGAACAAGCTACACCTACTAGTATCTAGTAACTTAGTTGGCTTTTCTAGAGGCAAGAAAATAATTCCAGATATTTTGATATTTTGCATGCTTATAGGCAACAGCTATTAAAAAAACGGCTTGCCAGAGATGATTAAGAGATGACCATATTCCATTCGAGTAGCAGATTTTCCATGTAATTCTTGTGATGAAACAAAAACAAACGAACAAAAAAATGTCTTGCCAGTGAATTTCAGGCAGGGAAAATAAATAAATAAATCACTGAACTTCTGAAACAAGGGCAGTCACCTGTGCAAGTGTGATACGGCTCATGTAGAAGGAGAACAGCTGACAACTGGAAGCTTCCTGGTAACTTAGGAAATTGCATATAACAAACTTACAACAAAATAGTGGGGCTAAGGATTAACTTATTCTAGGATATACCAGTTATCCTGTTCACATATTAAAAAGATGGGATGGAGACTACAGCTTTAGAAGCTGCAAGCCCTTGGAAAATAGTTCTTAAAGGAAACCTGCATCTCTAACAACCCCCAACAGTTTTAAGATTTCTGTATCATACCAAATACCCATTCTTCCTTGGCAGCATAATGTTCTTCCAGGGTTTCTCTCATGTCCTTATTCCCCATCATTTAGAAATGTAACACAGCTTCTAGCACCAAAAGCTCCCTGCAAGCTGCCTTTGCACATGGAGAAGCCGTTACAAGACCAGTAAGTTATGCCAGGCCAAGAAGGCTGCCTCAGTCCGCTAGCTGGCATTCACTGAAACCTAGATCCAGAAGAGGCAGAAAAGTTCTAATGTAGCAGATCTTGTTCTCCACGCTGAAGCCGCATTCTCTGGGAATCCACTTAAGAAGCACTCTTTTCCACCTAGTATCACTGGAAAGATGGGGTTAGCTGCCCAACTGAAAACTCCCTATCGTAACATGACTTGTTGCTTAAATCCCAAGCGGACAAACGCACCAGCAGAAAGAAAAGTCTGAAAAAGCACAGCTAGACTTGACATTTCGTGTCCACCACATGCCTTAGTTTTGGCTGCTTAGGATTAGTTTTTTCCATGGGGTGGAGGAAAAGGCTTTAATAGTAGGCTTATAAGAAACAAAACCATCCAAAAAAAGTTTTAATGACTTCAGCATGAATTAATGAGTCTTAGAGAAGTTGACCTAAAGTTTCATATTATTTAAAGTGTTCTTCCTTCCTATATTTAGTTTATATTAAGTCATGTTTGTCATCCACTCTTTCAAATTTGAAGCAGTTCCTGAAGGCCTAACACCGTTCACACAGACACAAACCAGATGTGCCATCATTATTTCATATGTAAGTATGATCATGCTCATAGATAATAGCTTTTCATGTGAAAAATAGTCATTTTGATCCCGTTGCGGGGGGTGAGGGTCTCTAAGCCTGTTCTACAGAACTAGCGTAAGCCATATTAAAATCTTACTTTTGATGACTTCTGATGTCTAATGAGGAAGATCATTCAAGATGAGAACTGATGGTTCTCTCCCCCACCAACAGATACAGAGAATCAGTAAAAAAAAAAAAGACCATAATTGCATAAATTAAGCCAAAAATACTGCACTTAAACATTTATATTAGTGCCCTAATTGAATGCCAATATGTAAGCCTTCAATAATTCTTGCACAACTTAAGCTTGGTTTTCCTTTGTAGACATAAATTAATTTTATAATATTTGAGTAACTTTGTTCATGTTATCAAGATCTTTACAGAATTTGCAGTGTGCTGATATGCAAGACCCCATGTCTCGCTATACTATATCCAGAGTGTAGTATAGCATTAAATAAAAACAAATTTCACACTGAGGTTAACAGGGCCACAGACAACCTGGAAGCACTCAGGAAACGATAAAACTGATGCAGATTTACAGTTACAAGTCGTTTGGTCTAAAGATTTATAAATGCAGTGGCTATATTGTGCAAGTATTTCTGCATGATTGTTTCTTTTTTAAGTCCTGTTGGAAAGTTTAGGTACTGTGAAACAGCTTCTGCTAAACTTCACATGCTTTTTATTTTAAAATCAATTATCTTCCCCTCCTCTTTTGATTCGATACACTATATACCCACATAAGTTGTAGAACCGTACAGAGAAAAAAAAAATATATAGACTGTTCTATCAACTCTCTTTAGTAATAATCTTGCTAAGCTTTGTATCCAACTTGACTCTGCAAAAACTATACCTGTCCTTGCATACGAAGTTTATGGACAGATTTTTCCATACGCTACCTTTTACAGGCTTAAAACTCAACTTCAATTACAAACTGTTGTCTCCCTGACCTTCAGTAAAACTCAGGCTCTAATGCTCAAATTTATGCACCACAAGGAGTATGGAAGCCCAAGTTCATAGAATAAAGAGAGCTCTCTCTGCAGGTACATTCAGCTCCAGAGGTTTTAATCCCATGGCAATAGCACTCGGTGAGCTCTTACAACCTTAGCTACAATATTGTTCTGGCAATATAATGAATGCAGAGACTTCAAGGCACTGTATTTGGTAATTGTGTCAGTACATGCACCCACAGGTATGAATGTTACTCCCCTAATTTCCCATAGGAGTCCATCCCTGTACCCAGAATGTAGCCTAACATCAATGGATTTCAACGTGCACGGCAAGCGTTCACTGTCTCTGCGTGGAACACCTGAAGCACACGACAGCTCTGTCGTTACATGACTCACTAGCAATTCTTCCCGGGCTTGCTTTGACAAGCTGCTTCTCTGGCAACCCGTAGGGCACAGGCACGAGTAATTCCAGCAAACGGCACCTTCCCCGGCGGTAGCTACCACATCCCCTCGCGAACCACAACAGAGCGAAGCGCGCTCTGCTACCGCGCTGCAAACGCCGAGTGCCAACACCACGCTCGGTGGAAAAGCCACGCGTAGGCGCGGGACACGCTGCTGGGGGACCGAGCTCCTCTCCGCACGGCCAGCTCCTCTCATCTGGGTAACTGGCAAGTGACACAAGAGAGGTCATGGAACACTGCCATGACGGTATAATTTGCGTGCAAGTATTTTTAAAGTCTCGGGAGCTTTGAACTTCAGGAAAGTCTTCTAGGCTACCTCTGTGGTTGAAAACCTTTGGCACTGCAGCTGGTTGACACAGTGTACAGTGACTATTGCTAAAAGGCTGACATCCAAGTAAAAAACTAAAGGGATCCTTTTTTTCAAAGCCACGCCATGGAATTACTATACCCCACGTGATATCCAGTAATGTTAACAGAAATTACATGAAAGATTACCACATATGTCAATGAGAATATATCCGTAAATTTAGAATAAATTAGGCTGGAAAGAAAACGCCCACCATTGGCTTATACAAAGACAGACTTGCCTGAACACTTGTTTGATGTGCCATAGTATATCCTGCAATTCCTTGGAGGTAATTTATCATTCTTGCTTACTTCATAGCTTACTCATTAATTCATGAAAGGGTCCTCCCAGAAAAAAAAAATAAAATACACCAAATATACCACTGGCTTATATTACCCTTTATGTAGCATTAAAGACAATGAAAAACGTTAATGTCTAATCAACCCGGTGTGGCCTCTACCCAAAGAGAGGGATCACTACTCAAACCCTGTGATCTTATCTTCAAGTAATCCAATGCCTAAAGTATGCCAAACGTAAGATCTAGAATAAATTTACTCGGGAGGAGGATACAAAATACAGCTGTGACACAGAGCGTGTTGTATGCATCTATAGACTCAAACACCACCGATGTGCAATGTCATCTTTGCAAAAGTGCTCGGCCAGGAGGAGTAAGAGTTGGCCTTTGTGTAGCAAATGTACCCTAATTCCCTTCTTGGGAAAGAGGATTCAAAGCCACTCAGACAGCAGGAGCACACATCACAAAAATCACAAGACTGCATGAGTGTTGAAATGCAGAAGCAAAGAGGCATTTTGTACTGAACCGTCACTAGCACGTAAATGTTTTAGAGTTTCTTCCTTATAGGGAAGATGTAAGTTAACAGGAGATTTCATGGCAGTTTCTTTCCTACCTGCTTGCTGTTAAACGCTACCAAGAGAATTGATATACTTATTGTGTTCTGGTGAGAACCACGACTTCTATGGCAAGCCATGCACATTCCATTAAGTCAGTCCCTGAAACCACAAGTATTGGCAGACCACAAGTGAAGAGATCACAGTGACCTTCACTGACAATATTCTGACATGAACAGCTACCTCAGTCATCTCGGGCATTGATCTGTCTTCAGCAAATTTAAGAGGTTCACTGAAACAAAAATTCACATGCAATGAATCCAGGTCAATACAGGTTGGTACAAAGGAGAAAGCCACAGCAGCCACCTTCTCAGACCCAAACATAACATCCCTGGTTTGCCATATTAGCCAAATCATAGATTTATTACAGCAAAGCAACTACTTTTTTCCACCTAAAAAAAATCTTAAAGAAAAAAGGAGCTTCAGCTGCACTTTTGGAGTGTCATCAGTCAAGGCACATAATGATACTCCAAATAAAAGATGGATTTGCCAACTGCTTTCTGGACAGACTTATCCCAGTAACCAGGAGGACCAATAAAAGAACCACCATCCCACACGCCCCAAATCTAAATCAAGAAGTGAGCCTAAAAAGAAGTAAAACAGTCAAGGATTTTTGGCATTTGTCAAACTTATTTCTGCTTAAACTGACTCCAACATACCCCAGGGAATAAGAGGGATTCAGTCTGCTCCAAGACTTGTGCCTTCCATCCAAGGGAACTGGCACCTTACTCTAGTTTGCGAACTTGCAAGCCCACCCTTCTGAAATACATCGGATAGTCACTGACAGTCACTCTCACTGAGAAAGACAAGGGAGATTTGTTACTTACAACCCATAAGCCACCAGTGTTTAAAATATTAATTTGAGGCCATTTTAATTATAAGGATAGAATTCTGGAGGAATATATTCAATACATGAAGAGAAATGTGTATTTACCATCTCTTTAAATCACCGTTCAAGCCTCCTACTCATCAGGTTCTGACTTTGTGCTTGTACTAAACTAGAAATAACTTTGGGTTAAGCAGTTGCTATGGGTGGTGTCCACCCTCACTCCCCAGCCCAAAAACTAGGGAATACATAAATTAACATGAAGCTTCCTTCCCCTGAAGGTTTTGTTTAATTTTAGAAGTGTCAGGGAAATGTTAATACTACACTTTGTTGCATATTTTCCAGCAGCATGGGGCATATGCCGAGACGGGAAATAACACTGTTTGTCATCATGACTTTGCAGCCAGGGAGAGAGGAAAAAAAAAAAAAAAAGTATATGTATGGAACGGAACAGTAATTCATAGAGCTGCTAAATACTGTTGTCTGCTATACAAAGCATATTTAATATTTTAAGGTGGGTGCAAGTTTTTTTTTCTTACCCCTTCCTAAAATTCCTACTTGGTTGCAAACCAGAAAAATAAGCCTGAGAAAATAGCTTTCTTCAAGAAAGTTTGTAGCAAACTTGACTCATCAAGCTGGGAAAGAGTTCTGAAAATTAGTGTATCATTTTCAAGTTGATCCTTATTCACATAACTTAAATTATATGATAAAACTAACCAAAACAGAAGCACTTGGAAATGTATAATTTAATATTTTAAAATCTCCTTCACTATGAAGGAGACCTTGAAAGGTGCTTACAGTCCCAGTATCTTATGGAATGGGAAAACTTCCCTACCTAGTTCAAGGGCCACTCATAAGTCCCCTAACAGAAATATATTTTAAAAGTTATTTAAGTATATACACACACAAAACTAAAGAATCTACTAGTCCTTTCTCTTTTCCCCCCTACTTTGCCTAATATATTGAGGCATTTCCTAAGAGAAATGAAGTTTAGAGGTGTCATTAAGAGCAACACTCGAGTTTATCTGAGCATTAAGGTTTAACTAGATTTCAGTATAGTTCTTTTAATTTCCCCCCTAATAACCTTAAGCAGGTCTTTTCCTTGCATCAGTCGTAGGTCTATTTAGCTGGTTAAATATTTAGCACTCATTTTGTTTCCTCTTTTGAGGTTTGTATCCCAGGGAGAGAAGCAGGCAGGCTGCTTGTGGCAAGGCAAAGCTCTCTGCTCCGCATGTCACTTGAGAGCCAAATCGAGACATAGCAGCAATTTCATCCGAAGCCCCAGCAAAGCCAATCACCCCAACCAACGTTCTCTCCCAAAATGCACAAATATATTCATATTACAGGCTAAGAATGAGTTTACTCTCTGCCGCTCTGTTTTCCATCACAATTAATAAGTCTGGGTTAAAGACACTGCATTGTCCATAATTCCTCTGGAATGGCTACACTATGGTCAGTGGGATTGTACCAGGGGAAAATCAGCACTTGTTGCCCTCAAATATAGGGCATATTTCAAAAATAAGAAAGTAGAATCTGAATCTAAACCAGCTGCTTCTGCTCTGGTTTGACCAAGTTCTCCATAAAAAAAAATTAAAAAGCATGATTATTTCTATTTTTTTTTTTTTTTTTACCTCCCCAGGCTTAAAAATTAATACACTTCTTTTTTGACATGTTTATAGTCATGTCAGATGTTTATCCTTCTAGCATTTTCAGTAGTATACAGTATAATACTCATATCATTCTCGTTGTTTAAAGTTACACATATATTGAACTACCATTTACATACTACCATGTTACCGCAAAACGTTCTTTCAAAGCCCTGTAGTATAGCTAATCCTTTTTTGTCCATTAATGCTTTCTCTCAAGCCATTTACCTATCTATATTTCAACATATTTAAGTACACAATTATTAACAATTACTATGCGAGCACAAGAGCCAAAGACTAAATTTTTACTGCAAAACTTCAGGTGTTCATACCATTGCCTGTTCAGGCAACGGCACCCAGAAATTCTATCAATAATCAAGCAAGTCCTGGCTTTGCAGTTTTGGCAAATTTATATTCAAGATGACAGCTTTGGGGAAATGAGGAAAGCAATGTTACTAGAGGCCAACATCACCTCTAAAAGGCATTTTGTGTCAGTGAAGTAGTTGGTTAGACACTCTGCTGAGCTTTGCATGGAAGACCTCCAGGGGATGTAGAAACCAGGAGGATGACCTTTCTCAGGCTCTCCAGAAGGATCTTCATGAACTTGGATTTTAAACATCACTGGGCTTATTAGGGAAAAGTTACTAGTCAGAAAGACTGAACAGTACTGATGATATTGCCATAAAGCAGAAATGCAAAAATAAGTTTTGCTTGTAGTCATATGAGAAAATAGGGAAGGGAAAAAGGGAAAAAAAGATCAAAAACCAGAACATTCTGTAATAGTAACTGGTGGATTTTTTGAAAGAAAAAAAATAATAAAATAAAAAAATAAAAAATAAAAAAAAGACTAATCCCATCATGATCATTCTCTCATAGAGGCTGGAGAAATTGCTTTCTGTGAAAATAAACAGAAATGAACAGTAATAGTTTTTTTGTATAGGCCATAATTGCCAGAACATTGAAGAAACAACTTTAATTTTGTAGGGCCTGAAAGGATAAGTAATAAGTTGGCAGTGCTGCTTAGACATTTGTGAGTTCTCATAAATATTACCTACCACAAGTCTAAATCACTGCCAGCTCTGGCTTATGTTAGCCTGTTTTAATATCTTACCAACTCGTCTGCCAGAGGATTGCTGACCTTTTAAAGCTTTTTTTTTTTTTTTCCTAGTGCTTAGGAGATAGCGTCAAGTAAATGATTATTGGTTCCCAGAGGCACTAGAAATCTACAGATTTCATTTCTAATCTTTTGGAAGGACCATTAACTCAAATCATGATTTATTAGCTTTTTAAGAGCTCTTAACAATGATGAAATTCCAACATAAAACTAAATGTTTTAGAGTAATAAGTCTTGCATCAAGTATCACTGTCCACAGAATAGATGAGTGAGCGTTAGATTTATTAAAGCTGTGTTATGGATCACCTAGAGTAATAATTTTGTATGAAGCTAGGCTCTACTTTTCAGCTGAGTTTTTCTACTTGCTAAGGCAAAGTGACTGGAACACTAAAGCAAAAAAACACTATCTGGAATCAAACACATATTGGATTCCCCCACCACCTTCAGAAAACTGATTTGACAGTTCCAATTTATATACAACTTTCAGTTAGTTTATGTGAATTTTCAAACTACATATCGGTATATTTGAATTGGTTGACAAGTAGAGAAGACAGCACAAGAACACCAGGCACAGTTTTGCTGTGGCAGCATGTGCTTTGATAAATCCAGTAGCATGGAGCTTAAAGTAAGCTTGAAGAACATTAAACAACATATAGTTTAAAAAATTCCCCCATTTTTTACCCTTTTTTTTTTTTCCCCAGGAGAATAAGATCAACTTCCTTCAAGAGCTAGTCATTCTGATGTTTCCAAGTCACATTTTTCCCCTGTTCTAGTAGTAGTAATATATCAACAAACAATACTGCCACACAAATAAGATGACCTAGTTTTCCCCCATTTACCATACGCAGAAGTCAAAATACGTACAATCTCCCCCAGAGGCACTTCCCTATCTGCAGCAGAGGCCTGTGACAAATGCACTAATTTCAAAGAAAACACAGTTGATTTGTAACTTCAGCAAGAGAAGGCCAAAATTTCAACCAGAACTCTATAGCTTCTGTAAAGACCAGTTAGATCTGCCTGGTTTACTGAACACAGGGCATTTAAGAACTCGCATCTTTGCTGACATTTGCCCAGTTCTCCCAGAAAACCTGAGCCTCTGCGGAAGGCTCATGGGAGAAGATGAATGGAGGGCCCTACCTCTTGTTTCGGGAGGAGGTGTGTGCACACCACAGATGTTTCAGATCCAATTTTCTTCCGATAGAAGTGCTTCCCCTTGTGAATTTCTGTTTAATCTTACCCTTGTAAGAGAATTAAGTGTCAAGACAGCCATGGGAAGCGGCATAGGGCTCTTGTGGTTGGCAGGGAACATCATCCCTAGGGTTTACAGAGAAGTTGCTTTCTTCGGAAGGAGGGTAGAGAGCTGCTTGCTATCGCAGGCAGCTATCAGATGCCAATAGCACTGGAGGAAAGAGACAGGTGTAAGATGCAGCAAGAGTTCAAAGGTTCTCCATACAAAAGTCTAATCTGATGCAACTCCAGAATGTCTGAAAAGACATGTGGCTGCAAAAAGTGGTACTGCTGTTCTAAAATCGCTATCCTAACTCAAAGTTTCCACTGATGAGATAAGCTTAAGTTCCCATATCCTGCAAGGACAACAGTGTAGGCATAACTTCATAATTCTGCAAAGTTATAGTGATAATATTTAAGACTTCCTGAATTTGTGTATAATACACATGGTTTTATAGAACTTAAAAAGAAATAGCCTAGAACACATTAAAATACACAGCTTACAAATTCTAGAATAATTCACTTTAAATATATGTCCTGTGTTCTCATGCTACCCGTTCAGATAGAGGCATGCTCTATTTTCTCATTTAAATTCTCTAATATTTGCCATTAAGATGTTTTCCCACTGGTAACCAGGATGCTTCAGAGGATACAAGCAAACATAGTCATCATCCAAGCACAAAAACATGTCTCTAGAGTGATAAATTACTTTTATTATTCTTATTCCCACCACAACTTTTATATACAATTGCAGGCTGAAACATAACACAAATGAAAGATTTTTAAACATTGTATTAAGAAAAAAAAAAATCCTTCACTGAAGCAAGCACAGTATTTACAATGCTTTGGTTCTTGCCCAGAAGAGTTCAATAGGCTAAATATCTGACTCCAAACAAAGACCCCTTTGCTTCCATCTCCTATCTGCAAGGAGGATATAGTAGGTCTTTTTTTGAAGGAGTACTATACATAAAGTCATTAAATTTGTGGGATGTTACAGCAGTAAGAAGACAGAACCCCCACACAGAAGATGCTTGATGAAAGGACACAGAGGACCATAATAAGACCAAGTTCAGCTGCTAGTTCAGCTAAACCTTTAGAAGTTGATCACCATGCGATTACCTCCTTTCCCTTTTGAAAAAGGCATGTTATTATATTTTATCACTCAAATCCTGAATGAGGCAGAGACCACTGTTTTTGTGCCCAGCACTACAGTCCTGGCCGGGCCCTTCCATCACTGATGACTGCAAGGGTTACTGCAGCAGATGGAACAGGATAACTCCTTTCCTTGATTCCAATAAAATGAAGAATGAAACCCAAGCGTTTTTAAAATGCTTTAGATTTCCTTGCTATACAATATATGATTCGATGTTATTTACATTAGATCATGAATTCATACTATTACCTCCTACAGCAATCTTGGAAAGCACAATTCACAGCTGTATTGGATATTAGCCATTACACTCGATAAAAGGGTGATATCTGTCCTTTCCCCTATTTGCCCCACTCACAAGCAGAAGTCCCACATCTCTTCATGTTTCACAACCCTTTCCCACACAGAAACAAGCATCTCCTCTTTATGCTTCTCTCCCCTCCACCCTCCCCTTTAAAGTATCTTCCCTGCACAACATAGACCAGATCAGCCTTCTTAGATGTGATCTAATTAGTTGTGCTCGTGCCTTAAATTTAGCTTTGAAGCCTAATGCTTCCCCTACACACACAAAGGAGACCTCGTGCACCTGAAACCTTCCCTGCTTACGCTTAGTCCACCTTTCAGGATGTAACCTCTGTCTACAAGCTTGGCCCCACTTTGCATAGATTTGATAATGTTGTCTCTGAATTTAAAAAACAAACATAACCAAAAATCACACGCACTCCCCTCGCCACCTTCCCAGAAGAGTAAAACCCACTTTAGAAAAATGAAACAAACTTCAAGTTACATGAAGATTTGTCCAATTTCAGCATCACACATGCAAGTTACCAGGACATTTTTTTTTCTCCTCCATCCTCCTCTCCAAATAGCTATAGGGACTTTTTTTTCCAGATATTGGGAGAGTCATACTAACAAGCCTTTAAAAGGTTTATTGGTTCTCTAGAAGTGCTGCCTATACAGGCCAGGAAATCATTTTTTCAGGCAAATTTCAGATTTCAAGTCCAGAGTACATAAGGACTGAGAAACTTTAAGAGCATGGCTGCCAACTGCCTTTCTCCCACTTTAGGGAGACAAGGGGAGGGGGGGAAAAAAAAAAAAAAAAAAAAGAAAAACCACACACTCTTTAAAAAGCACTTTCTTAAAGCTGTTAGTTAATCCTTTAGAAAAGAAACAATTCTTAAATTGTGTTCTATAAAAGTAAACAAAAAAGCCCGAGGGAGGCTTTCGGAATGGAAAGGTGCTTGCTAAAATGTATACAATATGCAAATGACTATTAAAGAACTGTGAAACATGAAAAAATCTTTTATGCCATTTCCTTAAACATGTAAATGAGGACACTTACTTTGTATTTAGGAGATGTGGGCAATATAATCTACTAAGAAGATATTTAGCAAACAAAGACCAAACTCATTACCTTCAAGATTACATTTATTTGCTATAAAAGCAAATGAATTTGTTAAGAGTACTGCAGTACAAACCCATAGCCTCACCCATCCTGCTGAGCCTACACAACCCATAAATACTGAGCTCCAAATATGTCACATTCAGCTACACACGAAGAACTCCCTCTGTAGTAGAAGCACCATCTAAAATCATGTGGATCAGTGCTTAATTTCTCCATCAACCACGTCAATAGCTGTGGAAATTTGAAGAACTGCTAGATAAACACATACTTCACTCATTTTCATAGCAAGCGTTGCTCAATATTTCAAAAATAAATCCAGTTTAAGCAGTTTATAATAGCATCAAAATTTTGATTAGAAAGACCACAATTTAAAAAAAAACACTCCAGTATTTCATTAAAATAGGAAAACATGGTCATTTGATCTAACCAATACTGAGTGCATCATTCAATCATGAAAGAACAGTTAGGTACATGCTGCAGATGAAGAAGATTATCACCACCTCTGAGATTTTAGGTCAAGTTCAGGATAGTCTTTATAACATTGCTGAAGTGACACCAGGAATTAATGTTACTTTGGTGCAACTTTTCTTGATAAAAAGTGTTATTCCAGAACCAAAGTAATATACTTTGGAACATGTTCTTCCAACAGCAGAAACCATCCATAGTAATCTGGGATTGCTTATTCACATGAAACAAAGAAACAGAGTCCACGCAACCGAAAGAGCAACTGCTTCAAAAAAGGATTTTTGTTAAGGTGTTTTGTTGCTTTTTTAAACAGATAATATTCTCACTTACTCTGAGATGATCTGCATGCGCGTTTTGAAGCTCATGACTTACAAAAAGTCACAAAAAAAGTCACAAAAGCAATACCTGAAGAGATTAATCTTCCAATTAACCCTTGTAAGAGTTCTGGAAAGATTTACAGAAAAAAAAAAAAAAGCCCTCAATTCATGTCTATTTGGTCTTATGGGAAGCATCACTACACAAGAGGAACAAGAATGACTGCTTTTCAGGAGTCATTCTCCTGATTTTTTTCCCCCTCTCTGTACACACAGAGAGTACAACAGTATGAACTTAACTGTAGGAAGAGACAGTGAAGGACAGTTCTGCCCAAGACATCTAGAATCTCTGTGCCAAGGCTTACAGACACGACCAAAAGAAAGTGCAACCGTCGATGGCATTTCGCAGTGCATGCCCACATGGTGGTGAATCTCAGTGCCTAATGCACTTTTAAAGGAGAGAATAAAAGTTTGGTAATCTTGTCAAAGTATTTCTTCCTGCATCACTTAAAAAAAAAAAAAAAAAAAAAAAAAAAAAAAAAGGTAAAATTCTCATATGCCTAACACACTGGTATGGCCACAGCCTTACATGTGAGAGATGAAGCATATTTAACTCATCTAGGCAAAAATCCCAGTACCTGTAGTATTCTCCAGGGTTTTTCTCTTTGTTTTATAGCCAAACTAGAAGAACTTCACAATTTTGAATGTGGTTTGGTTGTGTGATCAAGAGCAAAATTCCTCCAGAGCGTGACCTACATGATTCAGCCTGCACTTTGCTTTTACTCGCAATATTATTTGTGTCGCCAGGGCGAGGGGCAGGGAGAGAACAACTTCCACTTCATTTATTGTCTATCCAATCTCTAACGTGGGCACATAAAGCTCTCTGAAAAGACCACCATAATTCCACGATTTCAGTGCACTTCTACTTAACAGTTACAGGAGCCCCATGTGCGAGAGATGTCTCAACCCTGTTCCTCAGGGGCTGCAATGGTTGGCCTAACTTCCACTTACCCTTGCCCTGCGCTTTGTGATGTCATTTACATCAGTGCTAGTTGGTGGTAACGCAGGTCCCTCAAGGTATAGCTTGTTTCAAACCTAAAAAAATTGCCCTACAACCTCCCAAAGAGGGAACATGAAACATGGAGTCGCAAGGATTCTGCACATAGTAGTTCTTCTTGCTTCATGGATAGACACTTATCAAAACCAGACTTTTTTTTCCCCCTGCCCCTGCAGAGGTCACACAAGTCAGCCCTTTGTAGCAGCACCAGCTTGCATTTCCTAAGCTTTCCTACTACAACTCCCATGATCAACAACAAGGGATAGGGGAACTCCAACATCGCCAAAATTGCTCTAGGTTAACCAGATTTTTATGTACAGTCAAGCATGTGCTTTATATACAAGATAATGTGTGTGTGTAAAAGCAGTTCAAGGAAAAGTCTTGCATTCAAGCCTTTAAGCATTGCCAAACAGTTTTATACTTAAATGGAGGGTATGCCCACTTGAATATCTGCCCAGATACAGAATCTGGCAATAAGTATCTCAGTTGTCCAAGAAGTATAGTACAAAAACACTAGAAAAAGTTAGTACTTTTTTTTCCAAAACTGAGTGGGGAGCGTTGCAGGCTTAAAAGACATAATACGCAGGAAGTCACTTACGGCTCTACACACATGGTTCCAGTTTGAAGTCTTGCATCTTTAAGAGATTTGCTAATATTTTTACAAATAGGAGTACTTCCATCAAAGCTTTCCTGTGTCTCAAAGCAATTGCTTATAGAGTTAACATTCAAGATGTAAGCATACTCACATTGCTTTTTTAGTATAATATTTTCTTATGCAGCACTGTGGTACTTTCCATATGAAAGTCATGAGTCTGAAACAATACCTAATTATCATAATCTACCAAGACCTGCATTTCCAAACGTTTTAGAAGTGGTTTAGGGTTACTTCGTACTTGGCAGCCTCATACCAGCATGGAAGTAAAAAAAAAAAATAAAATAAAAAATAAAAAATTGCAGAACCACCCTTGGAAAAACACAGTTTCAGAGTGCAATGCTGCCATCTGCTGAAGATTCGCTGCTTTAATGGGCTAGCAGCTATTCCCAAAGATTCAGTTCTGGACTTTTGAACATTCAAAGCAGTTTAAGTTGATCGATTTGAGACAAAATGACAAATTCTCTTGGATGAAGCCTTTTTGCACATGGATACAAAGCAAACTTGTGTCAGGTACAGTAGGTCTTTGCCCTGTTAATGGGATGGCCACTCACACTTGCCAAGACCTCGCACATTTCTGTGTTATGGACCTTACCACATCCAAAATCTTGCAGGAAGGTCCCTTCATCAGCAGCAGGCCCCACAAGTGGCACTTCAGACACAGCAATAACCTCAGAACAGAGTAGCCACACTTGAGGGTCTCCTGTGCATGGAACAAACAGGAACAGGACAGAGGACACCTCTAGCAGCCCAGGCTGGTGTCTCGCTTACTGGAGGTGCTGCCCTTGAGCCCGCCTTATCAGAAACTTTAAGAGCCTATATCATGAATTTATGTTATTTCCCCAGGTCTAATCATGGAAAAACGTGCTTTCCTTATTTCTTGGTGATGGGTATGATCTGGTATAATAGAGCATTGGCATTCAAGTTGTCTAGGGAGAAAACTTTTCAGATGTGGACCAAGCCAAGAGATACTCACCTGGCAAAAATCACTAAAGAAGGTAACATGAAAGCAGCACAGTGTTATTTTTACTGTGATGTATTAGTTGTTACAACTGTGGTAATTGGTGCTGGTACAATGCTTGAAGAGTTAACCATACGTTTCTGTTCCCAAGAAGCTACTAATAAACTGAAGTAATGGCCATTAGTTCAGTGAAGGTGGACCTTAGTTTACGCTGATTTAAGCAAGTCCAGGATGTGGGGCAATGCACCATGTACAGCCATGCATACTTCACCATGCAGACACTTAACTCCAGCTCTGCTCTTCCCATGCCTTGCACCAGAATAAGCGAGCGTACAACTACTGATAACGTTACTGTATAAGGACTTAACAGTCACTTCAAACAGCCTCCATTACTATCACTCATTAAAAAACACAACAAAAAACACCACACACAAGAGACACGCACACGCAACTCAACTGCATCATCTTATTTGAAGCACCCCCACAGTAATCCTCATAACTCATACTACATCACTTGCATTGATAAAAGGCAATTATGAAGAGATTCCAGGAGCATTTAACTGGACTTAATTCCAAGCATAAACTGATAAGAGCCCCACTGACGTCTTTTGGTTTAATTAGAGTATGAATCACATACCAAGAAATACCATCATGGAGGACTTCAAGGCAGTTTTAGTTATAGGAGTAGCATGGGGAGTGGGGGGAAATGACAGGGTAGAAGGAAAGACACTTTGATCTGTAGTTAATGCATTTATCCTTAGTTTCCGTTGCTTATGGGGTAAAAAAAATACAGAATGTAGGTAATGAAACATCTATCAAAAAAAGGTAGTAAAGCTGACATTTTACACTCACATGAACTTTTTCATATTTGTGAATATTAAGTTGGTTAATTTAGAAAAAACAGTTTATCACTAAGACAAATGGATTTTTATAGTCTACATTATAATATTACAGCAAAGGCTCATTTACTTAGAGTAACTCACAACCTATATACATAAAAAATTCAGTAAAGAATAAGCTAGAAGTTCCTTTGCCAGAGCAAAGCTCATGCTTACAATTCCAAGCCAGTGAAAGACATCTTACACTGCAAGAGATAAACAGCATTTTTTCATCCAACAGGCAAGACGAATTCAGAGTTGCAGCCATGCCCGTTACAAATGTTCACAGGTCTGAAGCCAACAGCCCGTTGTCACCCCAAGGCTGCTTGGGGACCACCAGCACAGTTACGCAACACACAGTAACTCGGGTGGGTCACTTACTTGGACCTCATGGACCACTGATGATCTCTGGACAGCACAGAAACAACTGCTCTATCAAGCCAAATAACCCCATGCGCTCCAAGCGCAGGGCGTAGGAGGCACAACAAACTGCTAACACAAACACACAGGGCAACGTCCTCTTGGGATGTAACTGGATGCAGTTCCACCAGCAGTGGTATTTTGTTTATAACCCACAGAAGTTGAGCCATATGGTTAAATGCTGCTGCTACTACCAGTGCTGCGAACTGCTATCCTTAGCCCTTCAGGATAATTTATTGAGCGGGACAATAAGGACCAGCACTTTCATAGCTTGTAATCACTACCAGTTTTCCTTCCCAGTTTGTCTCAGTTATCAGTTATAATTTTCTTACAGGATATGGCTCATTAGTTTTCAATGTGCATTGTTCACATCTACTCCAAAATTATTACTCAGCCTACACAGTACAATTGAATTAAGATGTGTTGCTCTTGGTTCAACTGCATCCAAACCACAGCTGTTATTGGAAACTTCTGTTCTAAGTTACTTTCCAAACTGACCCTCAAACCCTACTTTCCTCTGTTGTCCGGCAATCATTTGATGGAGTAAACTACAGAAATTTTCACCCCATTATCCCACGGATCAGCTTCCAGAGAAAACAAGTAACTGAGTAAGTAGGAATATTCCATGTAATAAAAAGTATAGTCAGGTTTGTATTTCAAACCAGCTTTCCTTTGAGGCATCAAGGAACTGCAGTCTTGCAATTACCACACTGCACAAGGAAGCAGTCCTGAAGTAACAGCTCACCAGGGGTCATATCCTGGTGGATACTGCTAGGTGGGCTCATCAACAACTCTTCTACAGGCATCATGTATCAGGGATACATAGGAAAAGTGTAATGCATCTAAAGACAAGGCCATCTAAACTCCAAGAGCCATTACAGGGAGCCCACACTGGAGAAGTCACCATGCTAACAATTTATTATGCTGCTTGCCTCACTTTGTAATGAGGAAGACCTTCAGGAATCCACAGAACCATTGCAGATGTGAGGTGCAAAATATAGCAAACAAGGTGCAGATCATTTGCCTAAAGTACCAGGTTGCCTTCGGCCAGACACAACCACAGAACTGCCTTGCGTCCGTTTTTGACAGAAGGTAAGAGCATTACCATAAATCAAATCCCGTTAAGATAGCTCCTACTAGATAAAGCAGTGCTTAGCTCTGTGTGTATGTCAATAACCAAAGCTGACTATTTAGAAACTAAATAAAATGCAGAAGGGAATAGCATAAAGACTAGAGCTCTCTTTTTCACTGTTAATGCACCCAGCCCATTGGCCAACTATAAAACAAACAAACAAGACATCAGCTGCTTTTAGGAAGTGCCTCAAGTTCACCCGCTGCTCTGCCACAGCGGCTGATGTGACTGCCCACTGCAGGCCGCAGCGGTGCCACACGGAGCCCCTCCTCCTGGAGGAGCCCTCCATGGCTGGCCAGCCGGCACCCACGCCAACGTGGTGAGGCGGCATTACCTGCTTCCCATCTCAGGTGCCACACAGGAGAACCCGTTCCCCACTTTTAGCAGCAAACGGTAAGCTCATGTGTTCCGAATTGCTGCTCTTCTCAACAATTGTATTTTGTGGTTCTACTTCCATTTCCTTTACTATGTGGGCATAAGCAGGAGGCCTCTTTGGACTGAATTATTTACCTTATAATCTGTGCTTCTGTTTTCAGCTAGTATTTACTGCTGAATCATGCCAAAAATTACACATACTGAATATTGCAGAGAACATTCATACTTTTAAGCCTCATGAATTTCCTAGTTTCCTTTAGCCAAACATAAGCTTCCCATTACTTTGGCCAAAATTTATTCTCTTATGAAGCATATTCACCAACTTCAGAGAAACTGCATCCATTTGTTTATTAATATTACATTTCTAAAACAGTCACCCTAGTCATGACTCCTTGACAATTTGGCCTTTACTTCTGGTGTCTAAATGATTCTGAAAGTAAAAACCTGAAAGCTCCACAGTTTCCAAAATTCATGCAAGAACACTGAGGTACCCAAATATCAAAATGATTTCGGATCTACATCTATGCCCCTGAGCAGGGACAATTTGCATATGTACCTGTGCACAAGGTATCTGTTCAGTTCTTACATTCATCCCAATTTTCCAGCCTTCAGCATATCTGGCAATCAGCCCAATCCGTCCAGCAAGAGGGCTTCAAACAGGTTACCTCGCAGTAAGAAGTTTCTTTGCTACATACCCTTACAACACCCATCTGCTTAAAAGCAAGAAGGCAAACATCTATGCCATGGCCACACGCACTAAACAGCTTTGAATATCTGGGCAAGTATTGCAGGAACCTAAAAATACTGCAAAAAGGGCCATGACTATTACAACCCTTCTCTGCTGACAAAGTTGTCTTGAAGCACAGAGGGACACCATAGCGCTTCTTAGTACTCACAATGACATAGAAGTCTCCAACTCCAGAAAAACAGGATTTTCATAAATATTGCACATTTAAAAGTTCAGAAATAGTGACACAGCTGCACTACTCACTCCCTTTAACGTAACAGTGATTAAAGTTTTGGGGGCTTGGCTACACTGAGTGCACAGAATGCCAAAGTGAGAATGACAATCAGATCCATCCATCCCTCAGGAGCATTTTAAACAGATTTAGGTTTCTATGGGCCTTGCAAAAAGTGGAGTACTAGCTGTCAAATTTTCATAGGTACTAGGAACTTGCACACCTATACAAGTGCCTGTACAGCATTGATTTCAGTGGGACTGTCACATCTAGCTTGACTGACTTTACATGCTTCCAGAAGGAACAAATATTTCTGAGGTGTTTGGGCTAACTAGATGCAATGAGAAATCTGGTGACTTAGTTGTTGCGTTCCCCAGACTGCCTACTTTTTGGGCACACAGGTTCTTGCTGAGGCCTCCCAAGCCAACCACAACCTTATGCCACCTGTATCCACTCAAGTAGCCTTGGGTACCTCAGCACCTCCCATGACTCTATAGGGACCTGCAAAAATTGTTTGCAGCTGCTTTAACATGAGGTAGCTGGAGTGGATCTTGCATCACTGTGTAACAGCCCAAAGCCCTCATGACCCTCTCAGGAGGCAATAGGAGTATGAGGAAATATAGAGTTGGGGGGCAAGCACCTGAGTAGATGCTCCCTGCCTTCCCAGGGGGAGTACCAGCTCTAAGGCAAACTTCTCATACCAAAATCACACCACTCAAAGGATGGACATGAGAGAGAAGCAAGGCCAGTGGAGAGAGGGCAGCACAGCCAGAGCATACAAAGAAGTAATTCCTCAAATTTAGATCTGGTCACTTACTACAGAGATAACCCCTACCCCCAGCTGAAGGAGGGAGTGCCTAAATCCATCAGCAAGATGCTACAAAGCTCCTCTGAGACCCAAGTGAGGTGGAAGTATTTCCGCATCTAAGACACTTTCAGCTTGTTTCAGCAACAAATGAATTTACACAAAGTGACAGAGGAGCCATTTACCACAGTGTAGTTCACTGATGAAGCTGAAGTTGCAAAGAAAACTTTACAATATTAACTGGAGCCCATAAATGCCGGCACAAGTCTGACAAGACTTTCCTTGAAGGAGACACAGCCTATTTTAAAATATTTAAACACACCATTTAAAAAGCTTAAACTTTAAAAAGTTTAAACATGTAAAGTTTAAAAGAGCCTAAAACTAAGCGGCACAGTTAACCAGCTCTATTCCACAGTCTAATGTAGGATGCCCAGAAAACAAATCCAGGCAATTAAGTCAACCAGCACAGTTAGCTAGCGGGCTTTATTGCCATTTCCTAGCCTGGCACCCTGCAGGACAGGCACCCCCCATTGCCAGCAGCTGCGATGGGGCTCCGAACTCCGGGCAGCGCCGCAAGGGCGCTTCGAACACCAACTCCTCTTGAGCAGGCCTTTTCCAGAGAATTTCAGACAGACCTGCTGTGCTGGCATTCTGCAAAAGCACTGAAGCCACAGAGACTAGAGAACACGACAGGTCCCATCCTTCTCTAGTCACTCCAAACACAACTACTCACTAGATTTTTCCATTTCAAAGAGGTCCTTTAGGCAGGACATTATATTTAAAAAGTGTCTATATTTCCAGTTGACTTGATTCTCCAAGCAACCAATAGCATTTTTGCCCACTGTTCTTTTGTGCCCACCAAAGCACTTCACAGATTATTTCTATTTTTAGAAAGTTTGGAAATGCTTTTGCTTTTTTATTTTTTTTAATCCCCACTCATCCTTTTCACTTTGTGTAATCATAGTGCCATCTATTGGCAGAGTTATGAAAAGCAGACTTTAATTGCTATTTAATATTTTTAAATACAAAAGAAAGTCTTCCTCCTAACTTTCCTAGGATATGAAAAATCTAATATTGTGGAACAGTCTTTATTAAATGAAAGACTATGGCAAGTGCAAGACCAATGCGTTCAATAAATTTATGTTAAGCAAGGGCTTAAGAGGCTCACAAACACTAACCATGTATTTAACATAAAGAATACAAGTGGACACTTCTAGAAAGAGCTCTCAGTGAGGGGCATCCTACAGGTGTTTCTGCAGTAACCCTTGCTGTTCACCCTTCTCTTTGAACTCGTAGTCCAGTCAAATGCTGTATGTGAGCAGTATTGTATAGGAAAAAACATGTAAAACCTCCTCCCTCACCCTCCAGAACTGCGCCATTTCTAAGTCTTTACAATTCTCCCTCCAGCAGTAGCCTTCAGGCACATATATCTATATACCTACAAGCATCTACAACTGATCTAACTGAGCAATCATGGTAAAAAATTAAGCATAACCCATAGCCAATGTTAAATGAAGAAAAACATGTATTGTTAAAAATGGTGTTTGAGACCCTACAAAATATTTCCAAGGACCTCAGGAACTCCAGGCATGACATTTATACCAGGAAGACTAACACCACAATAAGGAATAAAACACAGGCTAGAAGGGGCAGACCCCTAAATAAGCAAGGCAGCGTGGATGAATGGTATCCAGAAAGGAAAATCCTCAGCCCAGTCACAGTTTTAGGAAGGACAGCAATTATCCAAGGCTTCCCTGCAAGCCCACAGTGCCCTCAAGCTCAGGTCTGTCCTGGTCACCCTGCAAGAGAGGGGACAGGCAGAGGGGACAAGGCAGTGCCAGGGCCCATTTCCCTTTTCTATACAAAACAGGGTGCTATAAGTCATCAAGGTGTTACTAGAAGAAGGGAGAGAGAAGAGAGGAAGGGGAATTATCACCTTCTAGATCACATTTAGCACTGCTGCTACATTGCATCTACACAGTGGTTAAAAAAAGTCATCTGTTCACACTCCAGCTTTATAAAAAAAGTAATTGCTCACATAGACACATGCATATATATATGTGTGTATATATATATATAATAAAACTTCAGCATTTTTTCAGTAATGGTATATCAAAATATCTTTATACATACATTTACATATATAAAACTGATAATTAGAAGCACTAACCAAGAACTCAGGACACGCTATCTCCCCAGAAAAAGGGCATTATTTTGAAGCACAGCATTGTGAAACACTCTCTCACAAACTTCTAAGGCACCTACCTTTCCAAAAAGTCGTTACAAACACGAGCACAGCACCTTGCCCATGGCACATCCCCACTCACCAGCCAAGAGCAGCCCACGGCTGCGTCACCACTTCCCACCCCAGCACAAGGACCAACCTCCCCAGGACCCTGCCAAGGTCCTGGCTCAGCTTTAGGGGGGAAGAAACAGCCCCCTTCCAAACAAAT
This sequence comes from Tinamus guttatus, assembly GCF_059628265.1. NCBI lineage: Eukaryota > Metazoa > Chordata > Aves > Tinamiformes > Tinamidae > Tinamus > Tinamus guttatus. The sequence goes on from NW_028288820.1 coordinate 1,739,533, forward strand.
AAGCACAAAGATAAATAAATAAATGCACACTTATCATCTCAGCTCCAAAATAGCACCTTTCCTCCTCAGAAGCTGCTCAGGCCCATGGCTCTTCCATCTCCTGGTGCTGAGCGGGGTCCCCAGCACCTCCCCTGCACAGGTGCCTGTGGCCAGACCACCACTATTCCCACACCTGGTCATCCTTATCAGCCACCTCAGGGCACAGCTGCACTTCTGCAGCCATCCCACTCACTCCACTTCATAAACCTGTCTGTGTATTTATATTTCACCTGTGGCATGAGGGTAAGCTAGCACTTGTATTGTATGAGCCTAATGGAGTGCCATCACTTGCCCCATCCAGGGCAATCTCATTCCAGACGGAAGCCATGAGAATCAGGGAGGTGTTTAGGCCTCAGCCAGGGGAGCGGAGATGTGTGTTCCTCACACAGCCATGGCTGTGGGGAGTTGGGCAAGCACATCCACTTGGCTACAGACATCCCCAGCAACCTGCACCAAAACCCCACACGGGGCAGCAGCACTGGAGTAGGGTGTCCTGTGGGGAGCCGTGTTTTCCCAGTTGCAGGCTTTTGTGTGCGTGTTTGTCTTTGTTTTTTTGTTTTTACAATAACAGCATGTTCTTTAATATTTTCAGTAGCCCTGCAGATATTCCTCCAGGTAGTCGTAGTGCCTCAGCACTGGGACGTGGTACTTGTGCATCATGCGGAATAAAAGGTGAAACCTCGCTGCAAACCAAGGATAGGTCTTATTTACTCTTGAGTTTTCATTATATTTCACATCCAGATGTGATAGGAGTGACACACTTTAGGCATAACTGTATGATCACTGGAATGAATAGCAAAGTTCCCACGAAATCCTAAGGGAAAAAGTGATTAAAAAAATAATAGGGGAAAATAGGTGTGTAAAATGCACTGCAGCCAAGTGACCCCTACAGTACAGGAACCGCATACTGATTCGGGCAAGGAAGATACCTCTGAAGTGGAGCATTTAACGTGCATGTTTACAAGATCTGGGCCTAAACATACAGGCAGTGCTTTTTCTGGATTGCCCCCTTTTGCATGGCCCTGACACCTCTAAAGTTATAAATATAAAATATAAATATATATTATAAAAAATATATAAATATATATTATAAATATAAATACAATTATTATAAATATTTTATATATATATATATATATAATTGTTTTAATCTTTTTCCTTCCTGTTCTGGAAACATTATTACATGTTTTAAAGGCAGTATTGATGTAATTAGCAGTTACAATAAGAGGCCTCCCTTCAACCTAAGGGAGAAGAAATACCTCGTTCCTTGCCAGTACTGGTCAATATTTACTTGTACAATACATTTTCATGGCCTGCAGTTTATTGTATTTCCTGCAAGATCACAATGCAGCTCTTACAGGGGAAACAAATGAAGCTGCTGAAAAAGCAACTTTGAGCATACCAAGAGTATGCTTATCTGTGTATATAAGTACATGTCCTTGTGACCAAAGGGATACATGCGAAATTTACCAGCCTCCTGCAAGTGCTTTCTTTGTGTTCTGGGTGCTCATTACGCACCCATAGGCGCACAGGATGGCTCGGCGTACACAAAAACAGTACATAAGGGCACAACAATACTACTGTATGTGCACAAACCCCAGCTCTCCTGCGCGCTACCGCCTGCGCTCAACTGGCCGCGCTGCGGCAGACACGCGCCTGGCGCGACCGCCTGTTTTTCTGGGAGCTTTTTACGCTTTTCAGGCCAAAGCCGCTGGGCGCAGCAGGCGGCAGCCGCGCAGGCCCCAAAAAAGCCCTTCCCGCCCCCAAAAAGCTCTGTGCTCCAGGTGAGGCTCGAACTCACAACCTCGGCATTGCTCGGCTTGTACTGCTGTATAAGTACCGCGCGCTAACCGATTGCGCCACTGGAGCCCTGACTGCAGCGCCTCCCGAACGCGTTATCAGGGGCTGCCCGGCCCGCGCGGGGCGCCCGCCGCCCACTGCCCTGCACGCAGCGGCCCCGCGCGCGGGCCGCGCTCCCGCCGTTAACGGCCGCCAGCGGCGGCGGGAAGCGGCGGAGGGAGGGAGGGAGGGGAAGACGCCGCGCTCGCCGGGCGGGGGACGCTCCGCGGCAGCCTCGGGGCGGGGAAAAGCGGCGCCCGGCACAAGCCCGGCCTCCCTGCGCCGCGGGCCCCGCACTGAGGCGGGCGGGCGGGCGGCGGCGCCGCTGCCGAGGGGCGGGCGGCGGCCCTGGGCTGCCCGGCGCCTCCGCCGGGGCCGCAGCGGCGGCTCCGCAGCCCCCGCAGGGGCAGGAGCGGCGGCTCCGCAGCCCGCGCAGGGCCCTGCAGCCGCCCGCGGCCTCTGCGAAGAGACGGGGCGACGTCTGGAGCGGCCCGGCCGCAGCGGCGCCGCCACCGGCCCGCAGGGAGCCGGGCCTGAAGTGCCGAACTCACACTCCGATGTGAAAATGGTTAATAGATCTGGAAATCTAACGTTACTTACAGACAGAAGCAATATGTATGCGATGTATTATTTACTTTTTTTTTTAAAAAAAAAAAGCCTTATGCGCAAGCTTGCTGCTACAGAATAGCGCTAACATGGATTTATTCTGCAGTTCAGGCTATCACTTGCATTTTGAGGCAGGAAGAGGTTAAAAACATAGTAAGACATAGCAGCCTTTAAATCCAAGTAATGCTCCAGTGCGTGTTTGAGACATATTTTATATATACATATATATATATATGCTTTGTATATACACACTGTGCATATTTACCTGGACACCTGTGCTGGGTTGCTGACACGTATTAGAAAACACCTTTCTTTCTACCTCTGCCTCTGTTGTGGGCAAAGGAACAAGCTCTGGCTATTGCAGTATATGAAAGTGCATGATTTCTTCCACTAAGGAGCAAAACGTGTTTGGATTTCCATGGCCTTGAAAACTGCAATATTAATGGCCTGGCAGCAGGTGACAGGCCCTCGTTGCCAATTTAAAATAAATAGCAGTGATCCCCAGCTTCCCTGACATCCTGAATTATGTGCGACTTTATCCAAGCAATTACCTCCTCCCCTGTCTTTGATTCACAAATGAGCCAAAACCTTTGGAGACTTGTTTGGAAGGAGACAAGCTGCTCCTCATTTGCTGACAAGGAAGTTGTTCAGCTGTCAGGACTGTTCCTGTGAGCATTGCTAAGAACACGTTCCAGTGAAAGGCCATCGCTGACAGGTGGCTCAACAGGCAGTTGCTGTATTTGACCACAGATGAAGGTGGCTGACGTACAGAAGAAGGGCAGTTGCTAGCAGTTCATTTCTGAGGTAACATCACATACAATTTTTTTTTGTCTTGGTTTCCCAAAAACCCTGCAGCTGCCTTTATAGTTTTGCAGCAAATAAAATATGTTATACCATGGAAAAACTGCTGTGAACTTAATTTCAACCATTTTTTTTTTCTGGGAAATACAGAGTTGTCAAGAAGAATCATAGCTGAAGGTACCAACATGCAGACAAGTTCTCTGTTGCAGAGAGCGCCTTAGTCTCTGGCTAGAGGGAGGGCTCAGCGAGTCTCCATTGGTGTCCAAAGAGATGGCAATCACTGCTCTGTTATTTTCATCAGCTTCCCATATAATAATGACGGTTTTAGTAGATTTCCTAGGATCATTAACTCCTCTGCTGTGCTGCTTGATTCGCTTCTTTCTTTTATTGACCCACACAGAGATTGAGGGCCCTTTAAACTATGCATATAAATGTAACAGCAAAATGTGGCCAGGTAAACATAGGTGGGGGTGCTGTACCTGGGCTCAGTAGCAGGTTTGTTGCTGATCAGAGTTTTTATTTCATGCAACTCCACCAGCTTCATATCTGTTAAACTATACAAAGAATATATTTTAAAAAAACGTGGTTATATTTTTTGGTTATATCATACTCTTTCAGTTTACTCAGAATGCTGGAAAAGGAGAAGTATAGGTTAAAGCTTTCTCAACGTTGCAGAAAGTTCCTTCTTGCTTTGTGCTGCTTGCAGAATCTCCAGGTTATCAGTTCACTGTAGCTCCATTAGTGTAACCCCAAGGCAGATAAATCACAACTACAAGCTGAAACAGTGCTAAAGGGATATTTCCTCAAATCGCTGATGAACGCAAACCTGCACTGGCGAGGATTTTTCAAAATACTTGTTAGCACTAAGTACAAAATAAAAAATGTTAACCTCCGAGTGTCTCTGTGAACAAGAATCAATTTCCACAAGGCTGTTTCCTGCCAAGAATAGAAGGAGCAGACTGGGGCTGGAAGGAGCTGGCCTGTATCATCCATATCACTCTCCTCTCCGTGGGCTCTCTGAACCATGCTAGTTCTTCACCATCACTTCTTTAGATCAATAGAATTAATATGAGAAGTAAAAAAAGGTGACAAATACAGAGGTGACTAATAGAGATAAAATGCTGGCCAGCAAACCTGAATACTTCTTCTAGCTAGAAAACTTATGTCAAAATTCTTCAGACAGATTTTTTGTTACCATATGCTGCTTGCTGGATGATAGTTCATAAATTTAAGCCTCTTGTCTTGTGATTAGGGAAAGCAGAAAAACAGACTAGGTGCTGAACTCATTTTTTCCACTACCGCTTTTTTCCTGACCCTCAATGCAAAAGAAATTCTGTGTAGCAGCTTTGTGCTTTGGTAGCTTTGCATGGCTGGGGCAGAAAAAAATTAAAAAGCTGACAAATTAGATTCCTTATATTTGCATGAAAGGAACAGTCTGAGGAGAAAGCACAAATCTGAGGCCTGGCTTCTAGAAGCAGCGCTGATGGGTGTGAAGAGTCCATTGCAAGGCAGACTGACCAAAAAAACCAAGCTCCGAGAGCAAATACTTACTTCGGTCCCACAGAGCTTGCAGCACTTTTGTCTTTCCAATATGCTCCACAGAAATGGGTTTCTTGGCCCAGTACTTCCAGGCCTCACACAGCTTTTCTTAGCCCTTCTCAGAGAAAAAGAGATGTTGCATAATGCCTGTTACATGCATGGAAAACCCACTAACTGTATTTTCAAAACCTTTTTAAGGTTGCAGAAAAGAATTTTGTCGAAGGTTGCAGAAGATGCTACCTTACAATAGTGACCTCAGCTTCATACCAATGGTAAACTTGTAAATGAACTTCATCTTTTTAAATTAATAAGTAGCTTAAAATTCAAAGCAGCAATATAATGGAGCTGCAAAAAGGAGGGACACCCTCATACATATTAGAGTAGGAGTATGATGTTACCACAATCTTCATCCAAACTGACATGTCAGTGTTTCTTTCCATAGGAAAATTATAATGAGATAAGCTAAAAAAACTCCAAGATTTGTACCACTCCAGCACACTGAACAGTCAGCTGAGCAACTGAAGTGCTTCATGTGCACAGGCCAGGGAGGATGTACAGTTCATTTTTGAACACCCATACACCCATATATTCCCTGCCCTAAGCATAATATAGATATAACTAAGCTACATCAACAGCAGCTAAAAAGCTCTAGCATTTTGTAATGGCTCGGGGCTTTTCATCAACCACCCACTTCATGTACTCCAAGGCTGATAAACATTTGTACATTTACTTATCAAATGTGGGGGCAGGAAGAGGAACAGAGTAAGCAATCCTGTAGGAGCTGTGCAGACATGGAAGAGAAACTGGTAACGGAATAAAAAATAATACAGACCTGGGTCTACCTATGCAATGCTTGATAACTCTCAGTTTCTTGTTTGCCCATTAATTTGATGGCAACTTAGGCATCACAGAAGGCATCACAGAATCACCCTCAGCTCTCTAACAAGCTCTGCTACAACAGTGACAAAATGGGGATGTAATTAAAATGAGCGTTTATGGACAGTGTCTTTTGGCTTCCAAATGCAAGAGACATCTTTTGTTTTTTTTATCTGGCAGAAGAAGATCCCAGTATTTTCACAAAGACACCCTGAAATGATCTCAAGCTGAGAAGCTTGAGGGGAGGAGAGAAAAGGAAGTGGGGCTCTGTCATGGAGCCTCAGACACGCAGGAGGCAGCCAGCAGGATACGGAAAGAGATCGAATCCATCATCTTTGAATTTAGCCACTGATCCCAGCTTAGTGCCAAATGCAGTTGTATCTGTATGAGCCATATTGACGCATGCAGAACAAACAAGACTACATCTAACCTACCTCTGAGTAAGCTGGAATCCCATTCCCTGCTACCACCAGTGAAGCAGCACTGGTTTTAGCAGGTCATGGCATCTCCTTACAAAATGGACATTAACAGTGACACTTCATAATAGACGACAGACCGGCCCAGAAAATGAGTTTGTTTTCACAAGGTAAGACTACCTTGCTCCAGAGAGGATGTTTTGCAGTCTGAGGGGTTTCCATAGTGGTTTCTTAAAGGAAAGCAATTTCAAAAGCATCTACATAGATACATAAAATTCTCCAGTCATACTAAATGGTCATACATCATAAATCTTACATATATGCATTTTGTGCTTGATTTGAACTCTACCTGCGTGGCTACTAGGAAATTACCAATGTCTTGTTATACTCTTTCCTCTAGACTATGTTATCACTTCCGTCCTCCACCCCCAAAAGGAAAAACAAATAAAGAAACAAACCAAAAAGCTTTACAAACTTTCATCAAACCTTTTCCATATCTCCACACTAACATCTGAATTTCTTCACCACTGGGAGCTACCTTTGCTTTCAAAGGTGATATAAGTGTGTATATACAAATACATACATAGTATAAATATGTATATATACACGTATTTAAAAAAAAAAACTTTGAGCAACTGCCCTCAGCCTGTTTAGCTTTGGACCTGCTGTTTCTACACCAGACTGGCGTGCATGCCCAAATCTTGGCCACTCTCTGCCAGTTTGTCTCCACTACAAGGCAATCCCCCTAGACAGAGGGGATACTCCAGTTGATGCAATAAAGAGAATTAAGCAACCTCTTGTGGGCAAAATGAGTCTCTGATGAAGATTTTTAAAAACACCAGTCAATTATTAGCCAAGCTGCCAAAGCACTAATACTCTTTCCAAAGTAACCTTTGGCTGATGGACCTGTCCCCCCCGACACTCAAGCCCACAGACACCTCTCCTACCAACCAATCCCTGGAGCTCCGGGGATGGAGTCACGTGCAGTTTGCTCCCTGGAAGAGCTCTGCAAACTGGTAACGTCTTCCTCAAAAGCTGCCCAGCTGGTGAACCATGGAGCTTCTTGTAAATGTACGAAAATGGATAGAAGAAAACAAAGATGCCTTTGTGCCACCTGTGTGCAATAAACTTATGTAAGTAAATGAATTTTTTAACCCAGTTCTTAGATATTCTTTGCTAAAAATGCATGCATAGGAAAGGCTAGAAAGTTCCTCTCTAATCGCAGTCAGAGTGTCATTTCAAAAGACAGAAAATGCCTGAAATCTATTTTTTAATAAATCTGTAGAAGCTGTTAAGAATCAGCTTGAATACGAAATGTTTGCCCTGCTTTTTGTAGGCAACAGGACTGACTTCCAGGGACTTTGCTTTAGGCCCTGTGACAATACAACCATGCTGATCAGGGCAGACAGCATCTCATCCACAAGTGATTAAAATTTAGCTAATTGATGATGCCATATTACAAGCCAAAACAGCTGTCCAAGTTGCTGGCAGTTATTCCAGCATTACGGAGGAACCAAATATCCAGGATCAATAAAAAGTGGCAGGACATATCCTTAAAGATATAGAGAAAGGCAGGGAAGGGGTGCAAGAAGAGCACATTCTTGGGGCACTTCCAGATCTGTCGAGGCAGGGTAGGACCCTACAGGGTCCTGCAAGGTAGGTTGGTGCAGCAATGCCTGAGATCACCTAAGAGCTAGAAACATAAGCTAACATAAGAAAAAAATTGAGGGCGTTTTTCAGATTTATAAAATGCATCTTTTCAGTGTCAAGTCCAATGAATGACTTCTGAGGTAAATTGTCCAGTGTATGGTTCCTTCCAGTCATAATATTAGCACCTTCTGGTCATAGTATTAGCAAGCATTTGTCAGTGAAGTAGAGGACAACATATTTCATCCAAAACTCTATAAACTAAAGTTTTTATAAGAAAGGATTCTCACTAGAAACAATGACAACTGGGTTCCATTCTCTGATGTCAGTTTAAAAACACAAGGCAATAAAAACTGCTGCAGAGGAAGTGTCAATGTGCCTGATGCCCTTCACTAAATTCCACCTCTAATCAACACCTACATGGGCACCTCTTCTACTACAGAGGGGATGATAGTAATCTCCATTCACGGATGTCTGTGTTGCAAGACAAAAATCAGGTAAAAGACACATCCCTAGCGAGTTGCCTGCATTGAATCTACAGCTGTATATTCCAGCTGAGGAAGCATGAGACTTGCATCACGTCCCATCATTTCACACTGGAGAGAATGAAGAACACTTCTCTTTGCAAGTGCTTCCATTTCTTTCATTTTCAGAATCGATTTTGCAAGTATTTTGTGAAGTGTAGTCATTTCAAGAGCTTACCAAAGCTAGTTGTGTACAATTTTAGCATTTTACAGTATTTTAAATAGCCATATTTTTTTCTTTGTCAATAAGAGAAACCTTTTTTATTATTATTTATTACTGCACTATTCTGCCCACCTCGACCAGCACTTTTGTGCAATCCTGAAGCAAAATTTCGCTGGAATATGAGACCTACCAGAGGTCAGAGGGTCACTGAAATCCCCAAACAGTCAGTATTGGCAAATCTTCCCTACAGACATTGCTACAAGGTACACTGAAATGAGAAACATTTTTAACCATGAAAATTGCATAGATTTCAAAGAGAATCAATGTCTTCAATACAGCTTTTTCCTGTGAAGAAGAGAAAAATAATTTACTATATGATTCTGAGTCTCACCACCTGCTACTGGTGGTTTCCTTCAGTTTACCAAGAAGGGACTAACAGATTTCTAACTTTTTTTTCTTTTTCCAAAGGCTTTGGTCCTTTACGTACTGAGCACAGATGTATAATGCGATCATCGCACTGCCTTCAACATCACAGGAAGGCAACCACTCCAAAACATCCAAGTAACTTATCACCCTAAGTTTCAAAATAGATTGAACAAGCTAGGTATTACAGCAAATCAATAGGATTTTTGGTCTACATTTGTTAGGGCTTTCAAACTTTCATTCTGTTATCCTTTATACAGTTGAGAGTGTCAGAAGTTTTAAATACATTTTAGGCATTTTATAATAAAATTGCAATTTCTGATCTCCATCTGCTTAGAATTTTACCAAAATCAAGAATCGAATACAATGTAAGAGTTGCCATTTAATTGTATTTTAATTATGTTATCTTGCAATTTTAAAAACTTACTAGAAGGGCGATAATGCAAAATCAGACACCTTGACATGGCAGATCTTCGCAGTGCAGCAACGGCACTTTTAAAGCTCTTAGCTTTCCAGAATATGATACCTATCATAAAGAGACCTCCCTGTGGTCATGAGATACAAAGATCTTCATGCTCTTTAGAGGTTTTAAAAAGGTTACCTGCTGAAAATGTTTTCTTTATATGATTAAGACAAGAAATAGCAGAGTATCTGAGAGTCCAAAATATAATCCAGTGATTAGTACCCCAATCTAAAAACAAAATCATGCAATCAAGCAATTTCCACACCCCTGAAGCCTTTAGGATACTCACCAAATTGAGTACTATTTGCCAAAATATTTAGCATATATTTGTAAAATCACAAGGAAAAAAAGTAGCTTCAGTTTTCTTCCTAATGTTGACTAAACAACTTTGTTTAAGAGTATGTGTAAACAAATCTCTTGGAATTCTTGCTTGTATTTGATAGCTGGAATTTCGTAATAATAGGAATTCGTAATGATAGGAATAACTAACCCATGACTTCTGCCTAATATTTTGGTACTTCTGCCTGATATTTTGGCAAAAAAAGAATTAAGGGCAACATTTTTCTTTTTCCATTATTGAACTAATAAAATTAATCATTTAAGTTAACTTCACAGATTTCTATTACATTAATTCCTCTTAAAGGCAGGTTACAAGATACGCATATGTTATCTTTCTTCTAGTGCAGCTTTCATTTTGGTTTATATTATGAATTATTAGCCATGTTGTTATGACTTGGTTTTAGTAGAAATGTTTCTTAATACAGAAGTATTTCATTGTATCTTTGAAAATGAAATAATAAATCTTCATAGTACAAACAGCTGTGATTTCAGTTCCTTGTTTGAGAATGTTGGCATGAAGTCAAGTGCCATAATTTTTAGTTTCCTAGAGTGAAAATGGTGAAATTAAATATTGTAATCTAATTTATTTGACCAAGGAAATGTTTGTCACTGCTATTCATTACTTTTCTTCACTAATCACTACTCAGTACCATTTAAATCAGTACTATTTAAATGCTCTTTGAGGCAAACATTCTGCAGTTCAGAATAGTTTGGTGTCTCTCAACCAGGTTGGCAGGTTGGTCTTCCTTTTCTCTAGGGCTTTTTATGGTCATCCCCTGTGATGGAGAGCAGTGCAGCTCCACTGCTTCTGTACCACCACGATCGCCAGTTCACCAGCATATTGCCCAGAATCTCCTCATTGAGAAACGCAGGAGTCAAAATCCTTCCCATTGAAGTAAGGCTGAGCAGATTTTGGATCAGAGTTAACACATCTGACTTGTAGGGCTTTTGCTATACACTGAAAATGAAAAAATGCTACCTTCTCTATCAGTGCAAGTGTCCTTGTACCCACCAGTAATCAAGGTGATGTCCAGGCTTTGTGACAGCCAAGGGAAGCGCTCGTGGCGTCTCTGAAGGGTTACCAAATTAGCAGAGGGGGCCTGAATCTCCTTTTCTCAATCAGTTACAACCATAAAGAAGACGTTGTAACATTGTTCGCCTTAGCCAAACCAATATAAATGGAAGAGAAATTAGCTGAGAATTCCTACCATCAATACTGCTAGTAGTTCTAACAGAAAAAAAAACATATATATATATAACTTTACCTTTATTAGCTCAGGAAGTGCTCTCCCTCTACAAAATCCTTACCTGATCAGGTAACGTTGACAAGCCATTTTCTCATTTTTCCTGTTTCTTCTTTGTCATTAGGACCCAAAATGCTTTCCACGGTAGATGAATATCTTTATCCCCTTCTCATAGCTGGGCCCGCTGAAACATCAGTAGGGGGATAAGTGGTCTCAGGTGACCTGAAAAACACACTTAGGTCTTTTGAGTTCTCATTCCAGAGATTGCTTGTCACTCATCATTGTTTCACTGACTTACTATCCTCAAAGCATTAAGGAAAATTAAAATAATAATAATAATAAATAAAAAAGAATACCTTGAGTGAAGGTATCTTTAAAATGTCATTTTTCTTTTCTAGGCATCGCTATCAATTGAACGTGATGTTTGTTGGGGGGCCAAATGAAAGGAAAGATTATCATATTGAAGAAGGAGAAGAGGTAACCTATAGATCATTCACATTTTCTTGTTTTAATTGATCTGTATGATTAAAGTGTAGGTACTTCTGATGCTACAGCAACAGATTAGCAGTCAGTAGCTCACTAGAGTGTTGTATTTATTACAACTATTTAAATACTTAAGCAGACCCATGCACCATCTGTGCTTTTCCTTTGAAGCAAACACTTGATGATATCAGATTTATTTTGCTATATTTTATTTTCAACAGGAAACTAGAGAAAATGTTCTGACAGCATCAAAAGGTCTCATTTTAACTTCTTGGAACAACACCTTAGAAAGGAAAGGATGCTTTCAAAATCATATTTTTGTTATAGAAGTTCTGTATTTCGAACAAGTAATTGTGAAATTCAAAAATGAAAATCGAGTATTGTGATTGGCCTGATGTTACATTGTTCTAGATTTTTTGCTCATGAAAAGATGGCAGCCTTTTTAATCCGTTTTACAGTCCTAATGAATCTCAACTTTGGTACAAAATCATGACACTTGCCATGAGATGTTTAATTTTCAAACTTGAACTTCTAAAGAGCGTATCTATACGCACTGATGTTCAGCTCACCCTTTTGCCAGACCAAAAGTCATTTGTAGTTCTACACAGTAATTTCAAGCCCCAAATATAGGAATCCTGTCAACAAACCAGACCATGAAGACCCACAATCCTTTTGCAAATTTAGTTGCTGGTATCCTACGGGTATTGTTCTGACAAAGAGTTGGTTCAGAAAATAAAATTAACTTTAGGATTGCTTATATCTGTTCAATCACTGTTCTTAAGCCTGTGAGCACATACACAGTTTATTATGTCTCCTATAGCACAAGTAGCCTGGTGCTTTTCAGCCTGCAGTTCATTTGTAGAGCCAAAGACTTAGGAAGCTCCCAAACTTCCACAGATTATCTGAGTTTGCTATCCTGATCTTTGACTTCTCTGTTTCTCTCATGAACACCCCATAAATCACCAGCTTGGGTGAAGACTGACCCCTTCCTCTAGCTTATGCTACTCTATTCAGCGTGCTTGGAGAGCCTTGACCATAGCAACTCCATTCTCCTTTCATGTTGTACGGATGTCTAGGAAGTAGGGGAAGGAGTGGACAGGATGAGCGTTCCAGTAGGTGGTATTGTAGTGCTGGTTTCACAGCTAAAAACTAGAAACATTCCATAAAGCAAGAGAAAATTTTGCTCCTTTACATTTTTAAAAACACACACACACACAAAAAAAAGTCTGTGGAAACTCTTTAAACATTCTTAATGCAAAACAAAGGCTGTATTACAGAGCAGTAAGAGTGGTGATCCCTTCACCTCAGAATGAGATTACATCTTCAGAAATAAATTTGTGGCATAAAATTGTTGGGGTGAGTCTCGGCTACTGCACAGCTTTCACAGGTGGTTCACGTGAATGAGCAGAAACCCCCACCACACACACATACAGTTTTCTCTG